>NW_022196898.1:76973549-76978357 GCF_008632895.1 Mastomys coucha
TTTTTAATGTGCATTGGTGTAAGAAAAATGTGCATTGGTGTTTTACCTGTCTGTATGTGGGTGTCAGATCCCTTGGAACTGGAGTTACAGACAGTTGTGAACTGCCTTGTGGGTACTGGGAATTGAGCTCTGGCCCTCTGGAAGAGCAGTCAGTGCTCTTAACTACTGAGCCATCTCTCCAGCTCCAAGACTAGATCTTGTTTGTTTGTTTGTTTGTTTGTTTGTTTTTCAAGATGCCATTTTTCTGTGGCCATCCTGGAAATCACTCTGTAGACAAGGCTGGCCTTGAACTCACAGAGATCTTCTTGCCTCTGCCTCCTGAGTGCTGGAATTAAAGGCATACACCACCACACCTAGCTCCAAAACTGTATTTTTTAATAAAGTGAAGTAAAATAAAGTAAAACTCAGTGCAGATTCCATTTCAGCCCTGCAGGTTCTCTGTTCCCTAGTAAACAATGCACTGAAGTATTGACGAGGTTAATGGAGGTGCATTCTCTTCTGTGTTTTAGAGACAGGGTCCCAAGTGTGTATAGTCCTGTCTGGTCTAGAACATTGCTGCTATGCAAACCAGGCCAGACCGCTTCTGCCTTGTGAGTGCTGGCATTAAAGGTATGCACCACTATATTTGGCAGAATGTTTTTTATTTCTTTTGCGTCTTTCATGATCCCAGTGTCTTAAAATAATTCGTGTTGTTTATGGTTTGCATTTTATTATTTTTTATTATTTAAAACAATTTTCAAATTCAAATATATTTTGATCATATTCTTCCCCTCCCCCAAGTCCCCCTACATCCTCTCCCCCTCCCTGCCTGGCCAACTTTAAATTGTTTCTCAGAAGAACCAAACCAAAAACAAAAACCCAATACAACAGCAAACCATCACATCTGGCAAAGGATCTATATTGCTAAGGCAAAGAATTTCAAATAAATATTCCAAAAGTATGACAATGCCTGTCTCCCTTAGTGAAACTGTCAAAATAATTTTCTTGTCTGTTTGCTGTTGATGAACTTAAAACTGGGTAAGGGTACACATGCATAAACATAGACTTTTGTTTTTTGTTTGTTTGCTTTTGAAAAGTTTGTATCAGGTGGATTATTAAAGATCAAAGTTTTATAAAACTTTATTAAAAAATAAAAGAAAGAAAGAGAAAAAAAAGGAAGGAAGGAGAGAAAAGCCAGGGAAGAGGGAAGAGAAAATAGAAATCAGCTAACCCACACTTCCAGGACTGAATGATGGAACCTGGGAACTCCAAGGTAGCCTGGCTCTTCCCCAGCCTCCCGTTCCAGGAAGTCAGTCTGCCCCCTGATGCCCAGTCTTTGTCTATAGTGCAGGCCTTGGCTTCTTGAATGAGAAACCTGGTGCTATCCAGTCACCCATTCAGAGTCATCACAGTCAGGCACCAGAACAGAGAAAGGGCACAGAAGGCTTGAATTTGATGCCTTGAGAAGCCTTTCTGAGGGCAGTGCCTTCAATCCTGCTGAGTGGACAGGAGAGATACTCTGTTGATTTGCTTTTAAACTTAAGAGCACACTTAAATCACAACGGTAGCACATCTTGAACCACAATGATAGCACGCCTTGATCCATCCACAGGGTACCTTCAGCGCCAGAAAAAGCATTCCCTCCAAGAACGGAGCTCAAATCAGGGCTGGGAACGCTCACAGCCAACTATCTGAAGGAAACTGTGTGGGCATACTCACTTGCTATTTCACATCACCTAATAAAACTAAGCCCTCTGTAGTTACCCACATGGAACAAATGACCTTTAAACATGGAAATGAAGCCAGCATAGAGACAGACTTTTCACAGCATGCAACTCTAGATCTCTTTCATCAAGTGTTTGCAACATAGTGACCTCTTTTAATCTTCACAGGGCGACCCTCCAGCTCTTCCCCAGGACATAAGGCCACTTTCTTAAACTCAAGTATTCCCGGTAAGAGGAGCTGCTCAGCCACAGCAGAAATCTGTGGGATGACTTAATAGTGAGTGGCCTTAGACGAACACTTTAGAACCTAAGACTTTAAAATAGCATAATGGAGCCAGGGATGATAGCACACATCTGTAAATCCCAGTGCTTGGGAGACTGAGGCAAGAGCATTGCGCATAAGTTCAAAGGTAACTTGGACTATATAGGTAAGTGCCAGGCCAGCCAGTACTGCAAGAGACTGTCTCAATAAATAATTTTTAAAAATATTTTCACCGGGCAGTGGTGGCGCATGCATGCCTTTAATCCCAGCACTTGGGAGGCAGAGGCAGGCAGATTTCTGAGTTTGAGGACAGCCTGGTCTACAGAGTGAGTTCCAGGACAGCCAGAGCTACACAGAGAAATCCTATCTCGAAAAAATTAAAAAAAAAAAAAAAAAGTATTTCCTAAATAGCATAGTGAACATTTCTGGTCCTCTTGTTGATATTGCTATCTGTGGAAAGCTTTTGGGGCCACTTGGCAGGGATCTGACCTTGGGCCATGACAAGGAAGTAAGCTCAGGCAGAAATCTAATTTTAGGCTCGAACAAAGAATTAGGCTTCAGGCATGAATATGGCTTTGAGCTAGAATAGGGAAGTAGGCTCAGATGTCCTGGTCATCCTGATAAGCCCTTAGAAACAGTGGTCAGGGGGGGAGGGAGGGGGGGGGTCATGGGACTTTGTTTATTGCCTTGCTTGTTCCTAGACTACTTGTATCTATTGTCTTGCTTGTTCCTCAACCTAGAACTGACCAGAATGTAATTAAAATGGTATAAAAGCAGACTGGGAAAAAATAAATGCTCCTCAGCCTCAGAACTGGCTGGGGTCATGCTACAACGTTGTCTAATTGTCTTTTTTCTTTTTTGGGGTGGGGGGGTGGGGGGGAAGGTGGTTTCGTGACAGGATTTCTCTGTGTAGCCCTGGCTGTCCTGGAACTCTGTAGACCAGGCTGGCCTCAAACTCAGAAATTTATCTGCCTCTGCCTCCCAAGTGCTAGGATTAAAGGTGTGCGCCACCATTGCCCGGCTCTTTTTTCTTTTTAATCCTCACTCCTGCTCTGGAGAACCCGTTGACTGACTGAGCAGGCTTGGTCAGCTATCCTACCCCCTGTTGCATCTTTTCATTTAAGTATTGACATTTAAAACATAAAATAATGCCATCACAGCCTAGAACCTTGGGAATCTCAATCGGGGGGTCAGTGGGAAGAGGGGCAGCACAGAATCTCACACCAACTTTAATGTTTGCATTCAGCATTGTTTACAAATCATTGGGAATTTTTTTCATGTGAAATATTTATTTTATGTGTGTCTGTTGTGTGCACATGTATGGGCAGGTATAGACTCAGGATCTTGCCTGCCAAGGCCAGAGGCTGACCCCAGGCATCTTCCTCTCACTCCACGGCAGAGACACTTCTCTCACTGAGCCTGAGACCCAGCAGCAAGCACCCAGAATCTGGCTCTGCTCCATAGTGTTAGGGTTCAGTAATTGCCAAAGAATGATACCCCAGACTCAAATAGTATGCAAAAACAAAGAGTGGTTATTCAACTGAACTGCCTACATGCAGGAGTCTCTCTGTTTAGGAATGGAGACCCTTAGTGGGCTTTATTGTCAGTTAGGGGAATTCCAGGGATAGGTATGTGCCCTTATGCCTCGATTGGTTAGCTCTCTCTCTAGGGGTCTGACTGATTCTACAGTGGGCTAGGGCTCTGGAGACCTCCCGGGGTGGGGGGAGGTCACTTATTCATTCTAGCGGCCTATCTAGTCTTACTTCAGGTCAGATGACAAGGTGTCCTCAGTTTGGCTGCATGTGACTGTGGCTGACCACAGCTTCCTAGATCCAGGTTCTTATTTCTTGGAAGCAGAAACTCAGGGCTAGTCTCTCAAACTGCCAGTTTGCAGCCTGTCATGGAGTCAGCCTGGCTCTGGCTAACTTAGTCCTCTCCACAGTACTGCCTTCACAGGCATGGGCAGCCACAGCCAGCCTTCTACATGGATCCTGGGGACTTGAACTTAGGTTGTCTCGCTTTCACACTACACACTCTTATCCAGCGAGATATCTCTCCAGTTCCACATACAAAAATCTTTAGAAGAAACAGAGTGCCTCAGAAAGGGGCTCATTATGCAAAACTTGCCCCCTTTTCAAATACACTAACCTCACTTAGATACAGAAAGAATTTTTTAAGAGTATAAAGAGATCAACGTTTCTAAATGAGATTTGGGGTAATAAAAAGAGACCATGCACACCCAACTTCGAGTGAATTATTATCTTTTACTGTTAGCAGGTAATGGGAAAGCGCCTAATGCAAACTCCTATATCTAAAAACAGTGGAAGAAACATTGCCTGGCCCAGGTCTAAGAGAACCAGTCTCCCAAGTTCCTGGAAGAAAGCAAAGGGCAGATGAGTATTCATGTCTGTGAAGGATGCCAGTGAAATTCACTGTCCAGGTATATCCTGTCTTACACACACACACACACACACACACACACACACACACACCACACTAACATGAGACATAATCCCTTTTTTCAATTTACATATGAGAAAAATTAGGTAGAAAGAACATTGTTGAAATAAAACTAGCAAGCTTGGGACTAAAGCCAGGGCAGCTAGCTCTTTTTCTTTCCCCCAATCCCTGCCTCGTCTCATCTCTCTATCTCTTTCTTTCTCTGTCTTCCACTTCTAGCATTCTCTCTCTCTCTCTCTCTCTCTCTCTCTCTCTCTCTCTCTCTCTCTCTCTCTCTCCCCTCTCTCTTCCCCCTCTCTCTCCCTCTCTCTCTCCCTCTCTCTCTCTCCCTCTCTCTCTTTCCCTCTCTCTCTCTCTTTCTCTCTTTCTCTCCCTCCCCTCTC
>NW_022196898.1:76978603-76982927 GCF_008632895.1 Mastomys coucha
TCTCTCTCTCTCTCTCTCTCTCTCTCTCTCTCCCTCTCTCTCTCTCTCTCTCTTTTGTTTTTTAAAGTCATACCACACCTTGCCCTCAGCCATCACAGGTATGAACCACTAGTACAATGCTGACCTGCCACTTACCTGCAAGAGTTTGCTCAACTCCCGTTCAATGAGGTGAAGGGGAACTTTAGTACATCACCTTCCCTGGATTTCTGGACTTGTAAACTTGCCTGCACCCATATCACAAATCCCTAGGCCCGATTTAGTCCATACCTGAATAGATTTCATGTGTTTTATAGTTGCTGAGAGGTTTTGTTTGAGAAAGATTTTTTTAAAAAAGAATTACTTATTATAAATAAGTACACTGTAGCTGTCTTCAGATACACCAGAAGATGGTGTTAGATCTCATTACGGATGGTTGTGAGCCACCATGTGGTTGCTGGGAATTGAACTCAGGACCTTCGGAAGAGCAGTCAGTGCTCTTACCCGCTGAGCCATCTCGCCAGCCCCCGAGAAAGATTTCTTAACATTTATTTTGTGTTGTTGTAGAATAAGAGTCCAACCTTCAGGAATCGGCTCTCTCTTTCCCTCACGTGGGTCCCAGGAATCAAATTCGTGTCACCAAGCTTGGTGGCAGGTGCCTTTAACCACTGAACCATCTCACTGGCAGAATTTAGCATTTAAAATGAAGATTTTTTTCAAACATGCAATGCCAATGTTGTTGATTAAAAACAAAAGTTCCAGAACAGTCAAATGCAAGTCAAAATGGGCACCTGCCTTTGATGCCTTTCACAAGTGAGCATCTCACGTACGTCCTGCTCCTCAGGCTCTGGGCCTCTCACAGTCATCAGCCCAGGGCCCTCGTGGCCATTTTAATTTCTATTTCATTGACATTAGCTTGTTTTCAGAGGTTTCATGTTTCTTATGGTTTTCATCCTCATCTAAACAATGAAGAAAAGTTGTTTTGCAATCTGACTTCCAGCAGCCTAGCTTGAAAAGATGACTGTGCACAATTTTATCAGCAGAGTGTCAACAAGTCAGACTTTGCACTGCTATCTGGTGAGCTCACAAACCATTCCCAACTTCCAAACCGAGTTCTTGCCCTCCCCACCTCCCATGCGATACACCGAATTAACGGCAGTGTCTACTGTTCTCTTACCTTACATGAACACCAGGGCCTCAGTTCTGAAAATGGAACATTACTGGTTAGGAATATCCAAAGCTGTGAAAGTCAGTAAGTGATTGGGCTTACTTCTGGCCACCCATATAAGACATATCTGGGAGTGGCTGCTGAATAGAAGAGGATGAAACTGAAGATGACACAGGTAGGCTCCTAGCTTGCCATAGAAAGATCCCACTTATTGGAAGGCAACCCAGACTAAGTGAGCCCCCATGACTCACAAGAACTATGGTCTATTGTGTGATGCCGAGATTTCAGCGTATCTTTTTTTTTTTTTTTTTTTTTTTTGCAACTATAGCTACCTGGAATATCACCTTGTGCTACTGTATTCCTGTTGCTGTTCAACGAATGCTTCCCAGGAAAGGGGGTGTAAAATGGCAAATATTTATTATCTTACAAGGTGTCTTAGTTAGGGTTTTCCTGCTGAACAGACACCATGACCAAGGCAACTCTTTTGAGGACAATATTTAATTGGAGCTGGCTTACAGGTTCAGAGGTTCAGTCTATTATCATCAAGGCAGGAGCATGACAGCATCCAGGCAGGCATGGTGGAGGGGGAGCTGAGAGTTCTACATCTTCATCTGAAGGCTGCTAGCAGAATACTGACTTCTGGGAAGCAAGGAGAAGGGTCTTAAGCCCATGCCCACAATGACACACCTACCTCTACGAGGCCACACTTCCTAATAGTGCCACTTTCTGAGCCAAGTATATGCAAACCCTCACACCAGGTCTATGGATGGGATTTTTGTTTTGTTTTCTGTTTTCTGAGATAGGATCTTACTATCAAGCCCAGGTTGGTCTCAAACTTAGCAGGTAGCCCAGGATGCCTTGGAACTTGTAGCTCTCCTAACTTAGCCTCCAGAGTAGGTAGCAGGCAGTTGTCACTGTGTCCTGCTGAGAATGTAGAAGAGTCCTAGGTAGGTGTTGCTGGCTCAGAATATGTCACCCAAAGTGTGATTAGGGGACTGAGGCAGAAGGCTCGCTTCCAGGATGGATAGCTCTCGGGCTTACAGCAGGGTGCCCCATGCGCCCTATAAGCAGGATACCCAGAGGTCTTACTATGAGAAGTAGTCCAAGGCCACTCCAGTATCCTCAAGCAAGACAGCTTATTTCCCTCTAAAAAGAAGAATGCCTGAGAGTTGAAGGGCTAGTCTCCAACAGCACACACCATCCCGCACTCAGCCTTATCGTATGCATTAGAAAAGGCCCAAGACCCCAACAAATATTCGACGGGCAGAGAACCAGGCACCTTTCTAAGAGAGGGTGAACTGAGATGACTGGCATGCTTTCTCCGACACAGAATGCCATTCAGCTACACATTATACACACCTACCATGTACTGTATACATCCCCCTACCAGTATACGAGTATACCAGCTACTGCATAGGCTCATTTGTTCCCAAGGCTTCCGAAGCTCATCCCTGCCCATCACCACATCAAACTCCATAATCTAAGTCAGGCCCAGGTGCACTTACCCGTTGTATCTGAAATACCGTTCTCACCCTTGTCGAACTTGTGCACTAAAAGAGCCAGCCACCCGCTCCTACCCGAGTCCCTTCAGTCAATGAAATGAAAACCAAGGGACAAGATGTCAAGGCTGTTGAGTGCATGTTGCCACTTTCCTCATCAAGCATCTAGGAAAGATGTTGTTCCTATTGTACAAGAACACACAGAGTTGTGCCTGGAAATCTGAATGCTATCCATAGTGAAAGGATAAAATGACCATAAAGAAAATCAAGAGGCTGGAGAGATGGCTCAGCGGTTAAGAACACTTGTGGCTTTTACAAAGGTCCCAGATTCATGTGCCGGCATCCACTTGGAGACTTACACTGTCTGTAACTCCAGTTCCAGGAGATCCAACACCCTCTCCTGACTTCCTTGGGCACCAGACATGTATACGTAGTCAAGAAAGATTGCTTTACAAAAAGGAAAGGCGTGGGGCAGGAATAAAATGACTGCAAACCTGAGAGGCTGTCAGTTAATGCTTTTGGTACGTGGTGTCTGGGTTAGCCAGGGTTCTCTCGGAGGAGCAGAGCCTTGGCAGTTGGCACAGTCCCCACCATAGCATCTCTCTGTAGAGAGTTACTTGCCCAGTCCACAAGGTTGCTGCTTCAGCAGTCCCGACCTACCATCCAAAGCCTAGAAGGTTCCTGGAGAGATGCTGGCCCCAGGTCCAAGACAAAAGCATGGAGATGCTGCTTCTGATACTAGTGAAGGAGGAAATGGGGAGCAACAGCAGGAGACTGTGCCCCACCCCCACCGTCATCCCTGCTGGTCCCAGAAGGCACTGTGCATGATCTCACACCAGTCAAGGCAGTCTGGACCCTGACTAAGAATGCAGCTTCCTATTTAGGAGATTCTAATTTGTGGCAAGGTGACATTAAAAGCAACTATGATAGGGCCAAACACCAATAGTCCCAGAATTTGGAAAGCTGAGGCTTTTAATTTCCAAATTTAAACTCACAGTCTGGACTACACATAGACCCTATGTCAAGTAAGAGTGAACAACAGCAACAGTTATAATGATGGTTGGTGATCTCTGCCCCTTCTTTGCATAGCTGCCACCATTTTGTTCCATGCCTGCAAACTACTTCATATTGCTGCTGCAATATGCCTGCCAGTCACTGACACAGAAAACTTGACTCAGAGCAGGGTCATGCTGACCACATACCCTGTTATGTTCTGTATGTTCTGAGGTTTGTTAATCTTAAGGAATTTGACAACCATTAAGTTCCACGTAGGACCAATCAGAATAAAACCTCAGCTAGAACTGCTCTAGCTAGCCAAAATAGCTCGAGTCAGGGCTATTTTATACTGGACAGCACTTCCTGTACCTGCATATGAGCTCATTGTGGGGTTTGCCATGTTAGCCTTTATACACTGACAATGAAAGATGTTCATCATCATGGCTCACCTCCCGAATTCTGAGCTACAGCCCTGATGGATCAGTCTTAGGGTGTGCATTCAATAAACCATCCCTGTCGGATTGAATTTCATGTGGTTTATGGGGTGACTCCTCTGCCCCAACAATGGTGATTATGGTGGTGGTGGTGGTGGTGGTGGTGGCAGTGGCGGTGGCGGTGGTAGTGATGGTGATGGCAGAGGTGGTGGTAGTGATGGTGATGGTGGCAGTGGTGGCGGTGGTGGTGG
>NW_022196898.1:76982956-76986584 GCF_008632895.1 Mastomys coucha
TGATGGTGATGGTGGCAGTGGTGGCAGTGGTGGTGGTGGTGGTGGCAGTGGCGGTGGCAGTGGCGGTGGTAGTGATGGTGATGGTGCAGTGGTGGTGACGGTGGTGGTGGCAGAGGTAATGATGGTGATAATGATAATTTAACCCAGAATGTTTAAATTATGAAAAGGTTAGTTACATAATGTCACCCCTATTATAAAAGACAATCCACACTCAGATAAAATGTCTTACCAAACCAAACATATTTAAACCAAACATATCATCTATATAAACCCTAATTGTGAAGGAGTTTGTTTAATTTTGCAATGGCTTTCATATTTCTGTTCTTCTCTGTGAGTAGCACTTGTGATTTTGTTTTGTTTCGTCTTGAGGCAGGATCTCACTACTGAACCCTAGCTGGATTGGAACTCTGTGTACAACCAGCTGGGCCTTGAGCAACAATTCTCACACGTCTGCTTTCCGAGTGGCAGAATTACAGGTATGCGCCATCATGCCTGCTTTCCGAGTGGCAGAATTACAGGTATGTGCTATCATACCTGGCATGGATCTCAGCATTTAAGTTTGTTTTTGAGATAACCAATGAAATCTAAAAATAAGCCTAATGAAACTTAAGATAACAATGGCAACAAAGGATGCTTGCAGCCCATGGTGGGAAATGGCATATGTTCCCTCTCATCCGTCTGTCCATCCATCCGTCTATCCACCCATCCATCCAACTAATAGTCATCATCTTAGCTGAGTCTCCCTTTGAGAAGCCAGACTTCAGTATAGTCTTGCTTTTTAATTCACTACAATAATTCCTGCTTGCTTTCTGTCTGCGTTAGGGTTTCATTGCTGTGAAGAGGCACCATGACCATAGCAAACTCTTATTAAGGAAACCATTTCATTGGGGCTGGCTTACAGTTCAGAGATTTAGTCCATTATCACCATGGCAGGAAACATGATGGTGTGCAGGCAGACATGATGCTGGAGGAGGAGCTGAGAGTTCTACATCTTGATCCACGGGCAGCAGAAGAAGACTGTATGTGCCACGGTTGGCATAACTTCAGCACATATGAGACAACAAACCTGTCCCCACAGTGATATACTTCCTACAACAAGACCACACCTATTCCAACAAGACCACACCTCCTAATACTGCCTATGGGCCAAGTCTTCAAACAGGAGTCTCTGGGGCCATTCTTGTTCAAACCACCACACTTTCTTTTCTCCTTTTAGTTCTGAGCCAGAGTCTTACTCTATAGCTGCTTGACCTAAAACTCAGTCTGGAGACCAAGGAAAGCTGGAGTTTAAGGGAATCTTCCTGCCTCTGCTTCTTTAATGCTACAATTGCAGGTGTATAGCGCTATGCTGGACTCCTGCTTTTAGTCAAGTTATGAAGGTGGAGAGATTTAGATAAGCCATAGTATTATTTTGGTTTGTTTTCTATTTTCTTGTTTCCTGTTTTCTTCTAGACTATTTAAATGTTCTCAAGTTCCAAGCCAAGCGTGGTGGCACATGCCTTTAATCCATGCACTTGGGAGGTAGAGGCAGGTGGATCTATGTGAGTTCCAGACCAGCCTGGTCTACAGAGTGAGTTTCAGGACAGCCAAGGCTATTATTACACAGAGAAATGCCATCTTGAAAGACCAAAACCAACCAAACAAATGTTCTGTGGACTTTTAAAACCATCTCTGTGCTAATTTTTAATGTGTCAGATAAAGATTGCATATATTGCCCTCATCACCTATCTTTAATTTTTTGCACTGTACCTGGAGCAAGAATTGCACCACCTAACTTAAAATGTAGAAGCCTTACCACCTCACAGAAACATTAACTTCTGTGTTAATGCTTCAATCCATTGCTGTCAAACATAGGATGCTATGTGCTCTAAACCGAACACAGCAATGTTGTATTGTTTGGTTTGAACAGCAACCTACAGTTCAAGAACCTAAAATGTTTGCTTCAGTCTTTACGATTTTCCTGTTTCCTCGGGGAACAATAGAAACAAGCAGCAGAGGAAAGTAGATCCAGCTTGTTCCACCAGTCAAAAAAAAAAAAAAAAAAGTCATTGAAGCCCACAGTTTTGTTCTGTTTCATTTTGATTCCTGCCCTGGCATCTACATCAAAATGGTTCTTGCCACAGTCTTGTCCCTTCTCAGACATGTCACAGCTTTCATATTTCCAGAAGAATCCCCTGTAGATGAGTAAATGTCCGGCTAGTTTCTTCAATGTTTTCCAAGAGCCACCTGGGCAGGACACATGACGGAGTCTTCCTAGGAATCTACCTGACTTTGCATTTTTATCCTCTGTCACAGAACACTCACAGTAAAGACAAAAGACAAGAAACAAACACTTGGCTGGAATTCAACAGCCACTACCAAACCCTTTTACTTCTGTCTATCCATAGACGCTGCTAAGTGTGTTGTATTTAAAAGAATTTGAAAGCTTACTTTAGAACTGAACACTGTAATGTGTCTAGCTTCCATGTATATGGGAAAGAACATTGGGAAAGTTTTCATCCGTTGGCTCAGACTGTCTGACATAATTCTAGAATAACTGTCTCCCATATTACATCTGCCAAGTGCTTTAAAAACCCAGCAGACTGGATTTAAACTTCAGTTTTAGGTCACACTGATGCTTATTATGGTCTCCTACCTTCTTCTCATTGGTGGTTAGCAGGATAGTTCTGCATTTGGTTCAATCAGATACAATTCCATATTAATTAAAATGTCCAAGTCCAGTCTTACCTAAACTGATCAGTTACTAGCATCTGAAAAATCTGGCTAAGGTTATCCACATATGCTTATCAGGTTCCATATTACAGTATAACACAAGAAGGACAGTTTCTCATAAGGAAATTAATTACTAATAATGATACTTCAGGTAACTTTCATCATGACACATGTGATATATATGAATGTAAATTCTAAAGTTTCTTAGTCCAAAGCCAAGGCTAACTGAGGCTAATTTGAACCTTTTCTATGGATAAGATCTCTATGTAGCCCTAACTGGCCTGGAGCTCAAGTTAAACAGGTTGGTCTCAAACTCACAGAGATCCACCTATCTCTGCCTCCCAAGGACTGGGATTAAAGATGCATGCCACCATAACTGGTTTGCTATGGAATATATTTTTAACACATAGCAAATTAGTCTGCTAGATCCTGGAACAATCAGGAAATTGTAAGATTATTAACAGTGAATTCATATAATTAAGACAGCAATTGCTATTTCAAATACTATTTGTCTTACTGCTTAAACTCAAATTAAGAGATTAAGTGTGTTGAACCATGCTGCTTAAACTACATTCCACGTGCCCACATAATGACTCACAACTATCTGTAACTTCGGTGGTAGGGAATCTGAAACTCTCTTCTAGCTTCCAAGGGCACCAAGCATGTACCTGCATGGTACACAAACATGCAGGCAGGCAAAACACTTATACATGCAAAATTTAATTTAAAAAAAGAGAGGGAGACACAAAATGTGACCGCACTCTTATAAATCCAGTAACTCTTGAAGATGAGGCAGAAGGATGACAAGTTTGAGATTAGCAAACAAAACCCTGTCTTCAAAAAACAAGTAGGAGGAGGAGGAAGAGGAAGAAGGGGGAGAGGAGGAGGAGAAGGAGAAGGAGGAGGAGGAGGAGGA
>NW_022196898.1:76986946-77010656 GCF_008632895.1 Mastomys coucha
GAGAGAAAGAAAGAAAGAAAGAAAGAAAGAAAGAAAGAAAGAAAGAAAGAAAGAAAGAAAGAAGAAAGGAGAAAGAAGGGAACTCAAGCTCAATCTACTGGAATTACCTAACAAACTTACACAACCTGATTTTCAATGCTACAGCCCAGCCCAATGTATCTATTCTCCTAAAGCCTCCTCCTGGCACTCACTTCTGGAGTTTCCTGATTTATTAATTATTGTTTGTTCAAAACAAGTACTTAAAGTTGCAGAGTGCCTCAGTTTACCTTTTGAACTTGAATCTTATTCTTATATTTTACATTTAAACTTAAGCTTTCTATCTGATAAAAGTTGGAAAGATGGTATAAAATGAATTTCCTATAAAAGTTAGGACCTAAGATGAGCAGCCTACTGACATGGGAGTCTTGAGCTCTGCCCACCTCTTGAACTCTGCCCACCTCTGCAGCTCCTCATACCTCATCAGTATCCAGCATAATTCTCATCAGAATCACTTGGGTGTTGCATGTGGAAGAGAAACTGAATACAGGAAATCAGGAGGGGTTGACACAAGTTTTGGTATGGCTGATACAGAGGTTTCTAGACCACGTGTTGAGGAGTGTTGGTTCCTGGAACATAACTGCTGAAGGAGTTGTCTCAGAGTAGTGACTAGAAGGATTGGATCAGATCTTACCACTATGGCTGGGATCCAGGATACAGATGGTGGAAGCTCATCACTGCCTCTGCCACATCTGTATTTTAACACCCAGAAAGGCAAGCAGAGTATAGGAAATAGGTGCAGAAAATCTGTAAGAAGAGAGCCAAAGGGACATCCACTTCCTCTTTTCAAACACATCGGGACTACATCTAATAGATGGTGCCTATTTTGTAATCAGATTCAAGACGCACAGGATGGTGGTCAGTCCTATTCCCCACTTACCCTCTCCTTTATATAAAAACACTGCATCAACAAGAAGTATGCAAGAAGCTGCACAGGCCATTCTTCCCAACATCCATTGAAGATGCTGTATCCCGGTATACCTTTGCCAAATACAGTAGACCATTCGAACCTCCTAAAATTACTCAGGGCCAGAAAAAACATGATGAAAGGTGGTGTCCTTTGGGAAATTTATTTTTAGCAAATCTCTCCCACTGAAAGTACGAGAGATGCAATTTGTGTTACCTGGCAACTGTGAATATCAATGAAATGATTAAGCACTGTTTCCATTCATTTGTGAACTATGACTAAGCATTGCCAAATTTCCAACTGTTTGATATTCCAGAGAAAGAAAGAAGGGAATCTGGCAGGTGAAAAGCTCATTTGAACCTAAATAGAAAGACTTCGATACCTGGGTGCTCTACTCTGCTTTCTCTTGCTCTCAGAAACAGCCATGACTGGGAAGGAAGGGACCATCAGCGGAAGTCAGGGCAGAAACTCAAGGCAGGAACCTGGAAGCAAGAACTAAAGGAGAGACCAACTGTAGGGGAGTACTGCTCACTGGCTTGCTCTCTGTGGCTCATTCACGCTGAATTTTTCAAACAACCTAGGACCACCTGCCCAAGGCTGGCACCTCCTACAGGGGACTAGGCCCTCCCACATGGATCATTAAAGTCTAGAAAATGCCATAAAAAGTTGCCTTTATGGAACTCTTATGGGCCAGTCTTATGGAAGCATTTTCTCAGTTGAACTTTCTTCTCCCAAAGAATTCAGCAGCAACACACTATGCCTCCCCTACACTTATTCACACTCTCTGATGAAAAAGAAAAAGAAAAATCCAAGAAGTACCCTGTGACTTGAAATCGTACAGAATCTGAAACTTCTACAAACATTAAATACTGAAATAGAGCAAAGACACCTGGTCCTATTTCCTCGAACCTGTACATATTAATGTATTGTTAATATTATTTGATTAATTATTTTAATTATTAAATTAATAAAATTACTAAAGACAAGAGAAAAGTCCTCACAGGCATAACTGAGTACAGAACCTTGAGGTGGAAAAGATTATCCTGGCTTATCTGAGTGTTCCCTGATTACAATATCATGTATTATTTACTGTAGAAAAGACTAGGGGATTTAACCCAGAAATGGAAGAGGAGAAAGGGGGAGGGCAGAGGCAGTTGAAGGGGCTGGAGAAGGATGTGCTGTGCTCAGCAACAGAGGGAATCACTCCACAGTGGTTTGTGGGCATTTTGCAAGTCAAGGACCACAGAGAAGCATTTAGAAGTCATTTTAAAGCCTAGTAACAGTGATGAAACATTTGTGTTTTATAAAAATGTCTCTTTGTAGCCCAGGTTGGCCTTGAGCTCTCAGTCCTCCTGCCTCAGTCTCTCAATTACTGCAATGACAGGAGTTAGCAGGGTGTACCTCCATGCCTGGCAGATTTTAGAATGTGGTAACTCTGATTTACGCAATCAAGAGAAAAATGATCCTGGATCTAAAAGCAAGCAAAGTCTAATCCATACGATAAAGGTTAGGGTTGCTCAGGAATCACTTCAGTTAGCTCCCATAGCTCTGAAATTCCCCTAAGTACTGCAGAGGGCCCTGGAGTTTCTGTTAAACTCAGGCAACCTTTCCTCTACCCAGCATGGAAAAGACCAATGATTTCTTGCCTAAAACCCAGGTTGGTTGTTTCATTTCAAACATATCCAATATACTATTCAATTCATCTAGCAGTTCAGTTTTTGTACTATTATCTTGCCCTTGGCATTCTCCAGGATCAGTCTTTCCTAATTTCCTTTACACTTTGTGTTTCTAACAGCTCCCCCTTATTCCTATGGTATCATTACACTTGTTTTAATTTCCCAGGTTATCTGACCAGTTAATTCTAGCACATACATAAGTCAGTTTATTTCCTTTCTCACATGGCACTTGTGTTCTTCAAAATGCTCTTTCTCCTATTCCCTCAAGGCTCATTGTGTACCTGGACTTAGCTCCAATATCTCTTTAAATAAATGTGTAGTGTGTACATGCAGGTGTGTGTGTGTGTGTGTGTGTGTGTTGCATATACAGAGATAGATATAGATAGAAATGTAAATAAAGGTATATGAGTTATTGGAGGAAAGCAGTTGGGTCCTCTCCCTCAGAGTTTTGTTCTTTGGAAAGTTAGCTACCACTGTTTCAATTGCTTTTTCTTAATGAGTTAAAAGACAAGAAAGACCAAGTGCCTAATTTGAAACTGCACACTCCCTTAGTGCCTTGGAGTCTCCTCCCTTCTGCTGATGTTTTAGCCACTCTGGGTCGCCTTCAGGAGAAAGGTTGGGACTGTTGCTTTCTGTGTAAAATATTTAAGCATGGTAGTAACAACCTCATATTTTCCAGACATTATTCAGTCATCAGAGACTCTGTTTGTGTCTGTGTTTGTGCATATGTGTGTCTATCTGTATGTTTGTCTTTGTGTGTCTGTGTATGTTTGTGTGTTTACGTGTGTGTTTGTATGTGTCTGTGTCTGTGTGTGCGTATGTTTGTGTGTGTCTCTGTGTGTATCTGTGTCTCTGTATGTGTTTGTCTCTGTGTGTCTATCTGTATCTATCTGTGTGTGTATCTGCATGTCTCTGTGTGTGTATGTGTATGTGTCTATCTGTGTGTGTGTGTGTTTGTGTGTGTGTGTGTGTGTGTGTGTGTAAGATACATGTCCACAGGTGTGCTACTGCCTATGGAATTCAGAAGCCAACCCCAGATGCCATTTCTCAGGCACAACCCCCACTTTTCTTTTTAAAGAAAGTCTCATCAAGTAGGCTTATGAGCCTGGAAATCAAACTCATGGCCATGAGATACAATCAAGCATCTCATCAACTGAGTCATCTCTCAGCCCTATGCACTCTCATGTCACTGTGATACCCCAGATGGGCATCATTTGATAGAAGGTAGACACACAGTAAAGAAAATCTCTTATTGGTGTGTTAGAACGGCAGGTCGCGTCAGAACATACCACACTAGGCCTAAACAGTTCCACGTGTAAGAGGTTTAATTGAGAGGGAGAGAAGGAGCAGAAACGGAAAGAGAGGAGAGAGAGAGAGAGATGGAGGAATGTTCCCTGTATACATACATATATATATATGGGTTCTGACGTAGTGGCTGCAGGTAAAGGTGGGAGGTGAGCCCAATGGATTCTGGGAATATGGTAGCTGTTGCCCTGGCTGTTGTGAGATCCGCCATGCGACACCACAGGCTTTGGAGGCCCTAATGCTAACATACCTCCCTTTTTAATATTATAAAGAGAAGGAAAGAAAAAGGGAATGGGAAGCCGATGGTGGAAAGGGAATGAGGGTGTGTCTCTTAAGCTACTTTCTGCCATCTAGGGGCATCGTCAATGGGGGTAGCTGGCTTTCACCATCGGGATCCACTTGGTAAACGTTCGCATCAGGTTCCTCTGTGGACAACAGCTCATCTGTGGGCAGCGGCTGGTAACCCTGTAACAGGAGCTGATTAATAGTTTGGTTAGAAATCTTTTGTATTTGTCACTGAAGAAATGTAGAAACAAGATTAATGAGGCAGGGAGCAAATAATAACACCAGGAAGATGACTAGGAAAGGAGTTAAAAAAGGGAGTATCCACTTCCATATAGGGTTTTCAAAAATTCCAGAACTGGAGGTCTCATGGTCCCTGAAATTTTTTATGTCTGACTGTAGCTCCTGGATTTTATTTCTTACTATCCCGGATTGGTTGACATAGAAGCAACATTCTTCTTGGAGGAATAGGCAAAGACCACCTTCTTTAGCTGTCAGGACATCTAGTCCTCATCTGTTCTGAAGCACCACGGCTGCCAAAGAATCGATCTGTTTTTGGATAGTAAGCACAGTTTCAGACATCTTTTGAAAATCACTTTGAAACTGGGAAGTGAATGTATTATATTGGGTCATGGAAGTTGTTATCCCTGCAACTCCAGTACCGACACCTATGGCTATTCCCGTAGCAACCAAGAGTTGCTTGGACTGCCCTCGTATGCTGGGCAGCTATCATATCTACAACTGGGATTGGCAGGGGCTCGTTTCCCTGGATTACTCCCAGTTCAGGGAAAAGAAGTACTAATGTGCAAACTCCTGACCAGCTGGCAGATAGGCGATGATATGCCTGAGTGCCACAAAGAATTGACGTGTTTTGGATTGCAGAGCATTGTGGCAGAGATGATATATCAAGAATTATGGTTCTATTGCAGTCTGGGGAGCTTAGCATCCCCACTGAATGTGTCCCAGAGGCCTTAAACCCAGAGGTTGCCACACCAAAAAGAGGGACAGAGGTAAGGTATGGAGTCATGGTGACATTGGAACCAGGGCAGCTGACAAAAGGTGAGGTAATGTTACTTGGCAGTATCACCAGAGATTCTGTAAGTGACAATTGTGAGTTAGTTCCAGGGGGTACACATAACCAGCAATCTTTAAAGTGTCCAGGTCTGGTGACATTAAGGAGTTGGTATGCTGAGGTCAAGGTCTGAAGTAAAAGGTGAAATGACAAGTTAGTGCCATTTATGAGGGGTTCTGTCAAAGAGGTAAGGACCTCAGAGGAGTTTTGATTATCTCCCATGCTTTTCCGATATCCAGGGGTTGGGCAATTGAGACATATTTTCTCTGGACATGGATGGTACTTACTGGGGACTCAGGCTGATTTTTATGGTAGAGCTTACCAACAACTCCTGTCTCCCACCTGGAATCCCACAGGTCTTGTATGTAGAAGAAGAGTGTCTTGCGGTGTTGATAGAAGAAATGATTGATCCATGATCCTAGCATATGTATCTGACAAGGCCAATATGGGCAGCCCCCATATTCATCTGGCCATTTTCTACAATAATATTTTGTCTGGTCAAAGAGAAATCAAGTGTAGAGATCATAATATTTAGATGGGATTACAGATACCGGGATGATAGCAATTTGGATTGGTTCCTGGCATCCAGCTATGGAGCAGTTTCCTGACCCTATTTGGAAAGACTGTTTGTTATCTGTGTGGGTTTCTTGAACCTCAAATCTCCAGATATAAGGGCTACCCTGGATAAAAATGAACAGCAGGGGGAGGATGAGAAACCCATGTCTAATCCAGTGAGGTCGAGCTCGGCTACCAGAGTGGAGTCTCATTTTCTAGGACTGGGGACAATGTGGGCAGTCTCGTTGTCCTCTAGAGCTTAACAGAGCACAGTCCTGTTAAGATTGATGTGTATGAAGAAGAGTCATTTTTAGGTGGAAGAATGAAAGGTTTGAGGTAAGACAGATGGACCCAGTGAGAGAGTCCCTCGAGTTTAGCAGCTGTAGAGGTCACAAGAATTACTCTAAAAGGGCCCTACCATTTGACAGAGAGAGGTGAAGGCCAATGACCTGGAGAGGACAGAAGGACTTGATCTCCAATGTTGATAGGCAGTGGACAGGAGACAGTGTATGGCCAAAGTAGATGGTGGTCAGTAAAGTTCCATAGGAGAGAACGGAAGGGGCAAAGTAATGGGGTAAGTAGATGGTCTGGGAGGGGAGAGTATTTAGGTGAAAGACCAGGAGTTAGGACTGGGCGTCCATACACGAGTTCAAAGGGAAAGATGAGGAGAGGTTGCTTTGTGAGAGCTCGTAACCTGAAAAGAACCAGAGGTATGAGTTTAACCCAATCAAGATGAAGTTCCTGTGACAGCTTAACAAGAGTGGTTTTTAAAGAGTGATTAGTTCTTTCTACCTTACCAGGAGATTGTGGGTGGTAAGGAATGTGAAAATGTCAGGGGATATCTAGGGCCTTAGATAGGATTTGAGAGACTTGGGAAGTAAATTCAGGACCATTGTCTGATTGGAGAGAGGTTGGGACACCAAACCAGGGGATAATCTCTCGAAGGAGGAATCAGAGACTGTCTGAGCCCTTTTGTTAGTTGTGGGAAATGTCTCTACCCACCCCAAGAAGGTGTCAACCAAGACTAAGAGATACTTGGCATGCCTGACAGTGGGCATATGGGTAAAGTCAAGTTGCCAGTCAGTTCCAGGAAGGGAACCTTTAGCCTGATGGGTAGGAAAAGGGGTGCTACGATACCTTGAGTTGGGGTCAGACTTCTGATAGATGTTGCAAGAAGCAGTGATAGATTTTAAGAAGCTTAAGACCTCAGGAGTAGGCTATAGGTGGGTCTTAACAAAAGAAGACAATGCTTGGCTGTTAGAATGAAAGAGTTGGTGAAGATAGGACAGAATTTGGCGGGTGTCAGGGGGTGAAGAAGATGGAGATGTAGGTTGCAGTGTAAGAATGTCCTGGGGAGGATGAGACAAGTCTAGTCCTCTAAGGGCTGCAGCTCTAGCTGCCTCATCAGCTCGGTTGTTTCCCTGAAGACAATAGAGTCATCTGTCTGGTGTAATCTACAGTGGACAATCCCAATGGCTGTGGGGAGATGGGAGGTCTTTAGCATGGCCTTAATTTGGTTTGCATTAGTTACTGATCCTCCTTTCATGGTAAGTAACCCACGCTCTTTCTAGATAGCAACATGAGACAGAAGGATATGAAAAGCATACAACAGGACAGAGAGGAACTACTGTAGAATTAATGTGCCTGAAGTTTTGAACCAGGCGATAGTTACCATTAGGCTTCTTAACTGCTAGTATAGGGGTGTTAAAGGGAGAAGAGGTGGGGCAAAGTAGTTTTTTCCTCAAGAGGTCAGAAATAATAGGCTTAAGTCCCCTGAGGCTCTGGAGAGAGAGAGAGGGTACTGAGCTTAGGTTATGTACCTGGTAGAGTCCAGTAATTGGATGACTATAGGAGAATGGTGTTTAGCAACAGAGGGGTTCTGGACATCCCAGACTCAGGGATCTACCTGAGAAGCTGGTAAAGGAAATAACATGGTAGTGTTAGTAGGTTGCCTGGCTAGAAGCAGAGGAACTGCTGGCAAGCCTGGGTTTAGGCGAATGTGGGGAGCAAAGGGAATAGAGGCTCCCAACCTAGTTAGAAGATCCCTTCCCAATAAGGGAACAGGACAAGTTGGCACTCCCAAAAAGGAATGGATGAGAAGTACACCCCTAAAAATGAAACTAAGTGGTGGGGTCTGAAGAGGGAAGTAAGGTTGTCCTCCTACCCCAACAATAGGAAAACGAGAAGGAGAAGTGGGTCCCCAAAATTCCTTCAGGACCGAGTAAGTGGCTCCAGTGTCCTAGAGGAAGGAGATGGACTGCCCACATACCACAATATCTACCCAGGGCTAGTGATGGCAGTGGTCGGGTCAGGGGAGCTCGGGCCTCCTCAGTCAGCCATAGCCAAGCCTAGGAGATCAGTTAGAGGGTTATCTGGGAGTCATGTCCCCCTGCTCTGCATAACATGAGGGCAATCAATAGCCCAATGTCCCTCTTGATGGCACCTAGGACATGACCCTCTTGGCTTGCAGAAGCTAGGGCAGGTTTTTGCCTAATGACTTTTTTACCACATTTATAGCAGGTACCTGGTGGTCCCTGAGTATTAGGAGACCATGAGTCCAGGGTAGTGGCTGGGGCTGGTCGGACAGCCTTTGCCAACATATGGTATTTTTGTTTGTGGACTTTATCATCTCTCCCATGGTATACTTTGAAGGCCAGCGCTAAGACTTCTGCCTGTGGAGTTAGGGGCCCCCCTCTCCAGTTTTTTAAGTTTAGCTCTTATGTTGGGGTAGGTCTGGGAAAAGAAGTAGGTCATCAGAAGTTGCTTACCTTCAGGGTTTTCAGGGTCCAGATTGGTATGCTGTAATAAAGCCTTCGTAAGGCATTCTAAAAATTGAGATGGATTCTCCTGCTTGTCCTGGACAACCTCTTGGAGTTTTTCAAAATTTACTGGCTTTACTTTTCTAAGACCGGCCAGAAGACATGTAATAAACCTGTCCCTGGCTAAAATACCACCTGAAGAATTGTAATCCCACTGGGGATCCTGGTCCAGCACTGTCTCAGAGCCAATTGGGTATGTGCCATCTGTTTGGTGAATTCCATCTGCATGCACTCTTGACTCTTCCCAGACTCGCCTGCGATCCTCAGGAAGTAAGTTATTAGTAAAGATCATATGAACATCATGGAAAGTCAAGTTGTAAGATTGAGTGATATACTGGAACTCTTTAATAAACTTGGAAGAGTTAGAATTATAGGTCCCCAGCCTGTTTTCTATTTGGGAAAGTTCACTAAGCAAGAATAGAACATGTACTCTGACAAAACCATCTACTCCAGCAACTTCCCTTAGAGGTAGGACGGTGGCTGGGTCAGGCGTCTCTGGGGAGGAAGGACTTGCAGGTTTGGCTATAGCCTTAGAGCGGGTGACAGGAGAAGTGAAGGTAGCTGCCAATGTGAGGCATTTGGAGCGGCCCCACAACTGGCACAGAAGAAGAAGGGGAAGGGTCTGGAGAGGTAGAGATAGCAGGCTCTGGGGCATCCTGGTGAGGAGGAGAAACTGAGGCAGCAGTTTGGGTTTTTGGCGGTGTGGAGATAGGTCTGTGGTGAAAAGGGGGTGATTATTTAGCTGGATCTAGCATTGTAGCGTCATCTAGCGGAGGTTGTGTAGATTTCATGGCTAAGAGAAGTTGGGTTGGGGAACAAGAAGAGCACAAGGAGTGATTGGAATGGAGATAGTTAAATGCTTGGACATAAGGAACCTCCTTCCATTTGCCAGTTCACTGGCAGTATATATTAAGATCCCTTAAAATAGTTGGATCTAGGGTGCCATTAAGTGGCCATTTTGAACTCCTATCTAGTTGATATTTAATCCAAATCTTATTGCAGAGATATATTAATTTTGATGCCTTCAAGTCAGGCATTAGGTTCAAAGATTTGAGATTTTCCAGGAGACATCCCAGTGGGGTGCCTGGAGGTATGGTCAAAGACATTCTGACACCCATTGGTGGGTAGTTGGACTATTCATACCAGTGTCCTGAGAACAGTTCAAAAACCAAAAAGTATCAGCCAAGCTAGTGGTCCAAGTTGTCACGAGGACCCCCTAGTGGCTACCCAGCAGACCCTGGGCCTGCTGTGGAAAGCAACCCACCCTGGTACCAAGGATTTTTCGGCTGCAAGAGCCCGGAATAATTGGGGAATGAAGAGTTGCTTTTGAGGGAGGGGCAACCAATGGCAGAAGTCCTAAGATGTATGTCAACTGGGAGGCATGTCTATAAACCCCATAGTTCCCAGAGAAGGCTGGCCAGGCCATATCTGGAAAGCTGGAGGTCCTCCCCTTGACTGATCCTACCAGTTAATATGCCGGTGTCTGTGCAAGAATTATAGTGGACTGGTGAATAGAAAACATGAAACTGAATGGGTAGGTATGGGTCTGAGCAGAGGTTAGCCCCACAAGATAGACCAGGCGGGGCACGGATCACATGGTAGAAGTCTGTATGTCCCCTGTGCGTGGGGCACTCCAGCTCCTCAGCTGCAACTTGGTGGTTGTGGCCTCAGCAGTGGCAGCTTCTGTGGTGAGAACCTGCGATTCTCGTAGCCACCAGCTGAGGGGGCCGCAAACTCACGTACTCATGGCAGCCACGGTTGCCGGTGCTGTGATCAATCCACGTGGTCATGACCTCTGCCCATCCCTGCTGCAGGGCAGTGAAGCGGCTGCTGACAGAACCACCAATTCCTGGAGTTAGGCACCAAATGATGTGTTAGAACAAAGGGTCGCTCTGGGCGGTGGTGGCGCATGCCTTTAATCCCAGCACTTGGGAGGCAGAGGCAGGCGGATTTCTGAGTTTGAGGCCAGCCTGGTCTACAGAGTGAGTTCCAGGACAGCCAGGGATACACAGAGAAACCCTGTCTCAAAAAAAAAAAAAAAAAAAACAAACGGCGGGTTGAGTCAGAACATACCACACACTAGGCCCAAACAGTTCCACGTGTAAGAGGTTTAATTGAGAGGGAGAGAGGGGGCAGTAGCGGAAAGAGAGAAGGGAGAGAGAGAGAGAGAGATGGAGGAATGTTCCATATATATATGGTTCTGACATAGTGGCCACAGGTAAAGGTGGGAGGTGAGTCCAATGGATTCTGGGAATGTGGTGGCTGTTGCCCTGGCAACAGGTCTGTGAGACCCGCCCATGTGCTGCCCCAGGCTTTAGAGGCCCTGATGCTAACACCTATGCCCTTCTTATCCTTTCAAAGGCAGTGTGGATCCAATTCTGTAGGTGAGGAAAGTGTAGTTGAGAGAGAAGATGTGTGGGCTAGAGACTCAGGGATCAGTGATACAAGGGTCCAGTGCTGTCTCCGTCCCTCTGCTTTCTACCCTCCACCACTCTGCTCCACCGTGCTCTCTCCCAGAATGCTTTGCATCAGCCACTGGAGTCTCTCTGAACTAGGAGACGGAAGTTCTACTTTGTCCCCCACTCTCTCACTCTTTTTCAGGCCCACACCTTTTCACACTGTGGTCTTTTCTCTCTGACCTTTGCTACAGTTCTTGAGGCCACATCCTCCTCCCAGGCTTGCTATCTGTCGTTCAGATCATGGCAGTAGCGGTTCGGCTCTCAACTCTCACAAAGCACCCTATCACCTAAAGCCTAATGTCTAAGACCTTGGCACAGCACTACTTTGCCCCAAACCAGCCGTATTTCCACCTACACTGTGTTCTTCTTACACGCTAAACATTTTATTGTTCTCCCAACTTTGCAACTCCATGATTTCCTGACTACTATTGTTTCAACATAAAATGGACTTCTTTTCCGCATATCAATCTAAGTCATTATTCAGTACTTAGTATAAATGTCACCCATTTCATAAACCCTTCCCGATACCCTCAGGCACCCCTAGAGACTCTTTATAAATTGAAAGATATATTTATTTATTTTATGTACGTGAGTACACTGTAGCTGTCCATAAAGTATACAGCAACTAGAGTGAAAGTTCCTCAACACTTGAGAAGAAGCACTATACACTTCATATTTTGCCTCAGTAATCACCAAAGTCGAATGTTCAACTGCCCACGCTGTGCATGCTGGTGAGGAGGAGGGAAAGGGGAGCACTTGCCTGTGCAAAGTACCAGCTGTCATAATAGCCACTATACAGAGAATCTCTTGTGTACCGCGTGGAAGCATCACCTGTCAATTAAAAGCTGATGGCCAATGAGCTGAGGCAGGGTTAGAAGGTGGGACATCGGCAGAGAGAGATAGGAACTCTGGGAAAAGTCAGACACAGAAAGATTTCTCCCTGGACTTGAGGAAATGGCCATACAAAACCAAGGAGAGGTAACCGACGCTAGCTGGGGACCAAGCCCAAGCTTACGGCCTAGGCATTTAGTAATGCATACATAACCTCTGAGTTGTTATTTAGGAACCGGAGCATGGGAGAAAAGTCCGTGGTTACAAATTACTAAGGAAATCAGTATGGAGTTTTTTCAGGAAGCTGGAAACCGACCTATCTCAACATCCAATGGTATCAATGGTGGGCGAGTGCTGGAAGGACTCTATGGTAGAGACGCTTGCCCGTTCATGCTCACTGATGCTCTGTTCATAATAACCAGAAATTGGCAACAACATAGATATCTATCAACTGATAAATGGATAATGAAAACGGGGTACCATACACAATGGAATATTAAACTGTTAAGAAAAATAAATTTGTGACATTCACAGGTAAATGGATAGCTATCATCTTCGCATGAGACCACCAGGAAAATGATTCTTCTATTACGATGATTGATTATCCCAGGGACTTTCTGTGTCATTGGGGAGCTTTCTTTCCTCAAGTCTTGCCTGCATTGTTTTAAATTAGCACTCATTTTCATATGTTCCAAAAAACAAGAGGGTAGGGGCTGGTGAGATGGCTCAGCGGGTGAGAGCACCGACTGCTCTTCCGAAGGTCCTGAGTTCGGATCCCAGCAACCACATGGTGGCTCACAACCATCTGTAATGATATCTGATGCCTTCTTCTGGTGTGTCTAAAAACAGCTACAGTGTATTTCGCCAGAGCAAGTGGGCTGGAGCGAGCGGGCCAGAGCGGGCCAAAGCAAGCGGGGCCATCCTGAGTTTAATTCCCAACAGCCACATGATGATGGCTCACGGCCATCTGTACAGCTACAGTGTACTCATACAACATAATAAATAAATAAATAAATCTTTTAAAAAAAAAAAAAGAGGTTAGGAAGTAAGAACAATGGAATAAATTTTATTTCATAGCTGGCAGCATGTTTAATACCCTCTAGATCAAACCAAAGAGCCGCTATAGAAGGAATGAGTCAGTGTGTTATTCCTATTTGGTATAAAAAATTATTTTGTTAGCCGGGCGGTGGTGGCACACGCCTTTAATCCCAGCACTTGGGAGGCAGAGGCAGGCGGATTTCTGAGTTCGAGGCCAGCCTGGTCTACAGAGTGAGTTCCAGGACAGCCAGGGCTACACAGAGAAACCTTGTCTCGAAAAACCAAAAAAAAAAAAAAAACAAACAAAAAAAAAATTATTTTGTTTTGCTTTGTTTCTATTTTGTTTCTTTTTTATTTTGTTTTGTTTGGGGAGAGGGTGGTTATTGAGACAGAATCTTACTATGTAGTCCAGGCTGACCTTGAACTCATGGAGATCCTTCGGCCTCAGCCTTCCAAGTACTGTGATAACAGGAATGTGCCACCACATCTATCTGGCTCTATTTTAAAACTTCTTAACTAATTCATTGCATACCTTTAAACAAACCTTTGTTTGTTTGGTTGTTTGTTTGTTTTTGTTTCTTTTGTTTTTGTTTTTTTTTCGAGACAGGGTTTCTCTGTGTAGCCCTGGCTGTCCTGGAACTCACTCTGTAGACCAGGCTTGCCTCGAACTCAGAAATCCGCCTGCCTCTGCCTCCCAAGTGCTGGGATTAAAGGCGTGCGCCACCACTGCCCCGGCGCGACCCTCCGTTCTAACACATCATTCGGTGCCTAACTCTGGGACCTAACCACTACCCGTCCAACAAAACAATTTTTAAAAAAACTATTCCTCTCCACAGACTTCCAAGTCTGCTTGTGATTAATCCTCTGATCAGTCATGAATGTCTTGAGACCCGTAAAGACTTTCTGGATTGAAACCCATCCTTTTCAAGCTAATATCTAAGTTGATAAGCCGCTGAGAAGAGGGAAGCTAAACAATGTCCTGGGGAAGTTATCAGATTTCCTAATATTTCTGAAAACAGTAGAATATACTTTGCATGCTGGTCATCATCCCCCGCCCCCCCAGTGTTTGAGATTTTACTTAAATGTATTAGTTCATTAACTTGACACATTAAGAATTGTCTGCTTCGGCTCTTGTATCATGGTGACCTGGAGTAAACTCAACATAGAAAGGTTTGAGGTGGAGACTTGTTTGTTTGTTTTGTTCCTTGAGACAGGGTCACACTATGCAGCCTTGGATGGCCAAGAACTTGCCATGTAAGGCAGGCTGGCCTCAAACTTATGTATAACCACCTACCTTTGCTTCCTAAATACTAGAATTGAAGGCATAAATCACTACACCCAGAGAGTCTATAGAATACTAAGAAAATAAATAAACAACCCACTGAGTCCAATTTATGCTGGCCTTCTTCTCGTGGCTGTGGGGCTCTCCTGTGGGGCTGTGGGGTACGATTGACCTCATAAGGGTCATACTCTTAATGAAAACTGACTCTTCTTACACTGGCACCATTAACTGTCATTAGCTTCTCAGGTGAGGTGAGAGCTTGTGAGCCCATCTTCGTCTTCCTAAAATGCTGACTGGCTTGATCTAGTACTGATCAAGTGTAGGCAACCACAGCAGTCTAACCATGTCCAGAAGACACTGTTTAATTCCACCACTCCCAGCCTCTAGCTCTTACAGTGTGGCCCCTTTTCTGAGATGGTCTCTGAGCCTTGGGGTCAGGGTTGGAGGTGATCCGGTTGTCCTTTGTGGCTAAGCACCACACTGACACTGATTCTCTGTGCATAGCTAGCTCCCTGGTGAGTTTCAATGTGAACCAACATGCACTGAACAAAGGAAGTTCTCAGGTGAGGTCTGAGCCACACTCATCTGTTGGTATATATAGAGAGAACGCCTCTCCATTGCCTGATAGATTCTAATGTTCAGGCTTTTACTAGGTTCCTTCTTTCTATTTCATTTGTTGGCTATTTTTTTTTTTTTTTTTTTTTTTTTTTTAGCTCTGAGGTTTCAGTTTGGCTTCTTTCTAGGTTTTATGCTACTTGGTTAACATAGTTTCACACCTGCGTTTCATAGATGAGTTGTGTGATTTCACTGAATTGTAAGTCATAGAATGTACTTTGACGCTTTTGTTTTTGAGTTATTCTTTCAGGCAACCCATCAGTTTGCTTTTCTTTGAGATTCTGTAAAACCATGTTATAAAACCACCTTGTCTCTTCATGCTCGTGTGTCCCCGCACTAATGCTTATAGGTCTGACATACAGCTGACCTTTACTGAGAGGTGGTTTTCAAAGTTAGAAGCTGACCTGAGGATGTGTCTTTGTATAATGTTTTGAGGCCGTGGTACCAGATGGCACACCTCATTGTGTGTGCTTTAGCTTTTCAGGCTGTGATCGATGGCAGTGATGTTCACAGATGGCCCAGTGACACAGGCAGCAACACTGTGGCATTGCCACACCAGGTGTGATATGGCTTTCTGAATAAAGCAGATTTGCTGTGAGCTCTGGGTATAATTACCCAGATGGGTGTGTGGGTGTAGGACCCCTGTCCAGATCCAGCAGGTTGGGAAGGGGTGGGGCCATCCGGGTGAGTCCAAGTAGATTTGTTGATTGGTAATAGGGCAGGGTTTCTGTCAGTATCTGAGTGCCACAGAGGAACCAGGCTACATTATTAGACCCAGAGGAAATGACATGCCGTGGCCAACAGTTGCTTGGGGTGACTCTGTGGTATCTTCAACTGCTGCATTTCTCAGGGTGGCTTGCCTAGCTGTTCTGAGAGGAGGCATTTGAAACAGTTTCTTAAAGCTTAGGAAAATGGGCAGAACCATGCAAATACTTTTTTGGACCCATCATGGAGCCGAGACACACAGGGTTGTCTACCAGCTGTTTCTCCAGGTCTTGAAGAGGCAGGTGGGCCAAGCCATTCAGGGAACCATGCCCCAGTGCTACCCGGGGCCTTGAGGAAGTGAAAGCTGCCGGCTGAGGCTCACAGGGCTGGCTCACAGAGTACACTGGCTACTTCACGAGTCCCTGTACATGTGTGGTCCCGGTGGCACTCGGCAGCAGCTTGAGTAAGGGAGATCTCAACCTAGGTTGAGCTCTTTTTCCACGGTATCCTGGCAGTAAAAAGGAACCCACAGTTTCGTGCTTTGAGCTCAAGGTGCGTGAGGGCTCCTGGGTTCTCCAGCAGCAAATATGTCAGATTGTCAAATGACACAAGAGGGGACAGGTGGAAAGCCTTTCCTGTAGGGACAAGGTGCTCCTCCTTGTTGAGGATTAATTTTGAGAGACAGGTGTGTGAATGCTGTGTGTTCAGTTCCCTTTTTAATAAGGCTGCCATGAATCTCTGTCTGGATGGTCTTTGCCACTTCCCATCGTGGCCGGCAATCTGCCCCCCAACCCCCAACCCCAACCCTCCAGGGAAGTAACACTTGTCCCTCCTTTGTTTGCTTGTCCTTCGTAGTGAAGGAAGATGCCTCTAGTCAACCCTCTCAATAAAATCAATCCAGTGGCATGATTGTAACATTCAGACACTTGTGCTGGTCACCATTCTTTCCATGACTCTCTTGTCATTCTGTATCATGGCTGTTTTTCAGACGTGTGCCAGATGGGAGTTTGGGGCAGGAGAGACCACTCTGTGGTTACTAGCACCTTCCAGAGGACCCAAGTTCGATTCCCAACACCCACATGTTGGTTTACAACCATTCATAACTCCAGTTCCAGGAGACCTCAGTGCTCTCTTCTGACCTCCAAGGGCACCAAGCATTCATACGATACATAATGACACAAAATAAAATGAAAGTTTTTAAGACAGGAAATTCATTGGTTTGTGGCAGACAGCATTGGGAATTAGATTTTAGATAAATGGTTGAGTAAACACTCAGTTCTTCTCTAATTGGTCTTTAATCTTTTTTGTTTTAAGCTTTAGATTGGCCAGGCCAATCTAAATTAATCCAATTAAAGGTGTGGTGCTGCACACTTTAACGTCAACATTCATAAGGCAGAGGTGTGAGTTCGAGACCAACCTAGGCTAACAGAATGAATTCCAGGACAGCCAGGAATACCCAAAGAAACCCTGCCGAATAACAATAACAACAAAAAAGCTTTAGATCAGTGAGTGGTTCTCAACCTTCCTAATGCTGTGACCCTTTAATATAGTTCCTCAGGTTGTGGTGACCCACAACCATAAAATTATTGGGGCTGGAGAGACGGCTCAGTGGGTAAGAGCACTGACTGCTCTTCCAAAGGTCCTCAGTTCAAATCCCAGCAACCACATGGTGGCTCACAACCACCCGTAATGAGGTCTGATGCCCTCTTCTGGCGCATCTGAAGTCAGCTACAGTGTACTTATGTATAATAATAAATAAATCTTTGGGCCGGAGCAAGCAAGGACTGAGCGAGCAGAGTTAACCAGAGTGAGCAGAGGCCGACTGGAGCAAGCAGACGTCCTAAAAATTTAATTCCTAACAGTCACATGAAGGCTCACAACCATCTGTACAGCTACAGTATACTCACATACATAAAATAAATAAATAAATCTTTAAAAAATTATTTTGTTGCTACTTCTTAGCTGTGATTTTGCTGCTGTTATGAATTATAAGGTAAATATCTTATATGCAGGATATCTGATACTTGACACCCTCCCCTCCCAGAGGGTCATAACCCACAGGTTGAACACCTCTGCTTTAGACAGCAGAGTGAAGGTTCCTCTTGTTTGTCAACTTGACTGGATTTAGAACCATCTAGGAAACATGCTTTGGGGGGTCTGTGGGGAGAGTTTCCAGAGATGGGGCAAGACTCACCCCCAAGGATATCAGCCTTTTCAACAGGTAATCCAGATAGAAAGGGGGTGGTGGTGTTAAAGGCACGTGCCTGCACCTGCTTCCCTTCCTTTCCAAGAAGGACATCTGCCATTGCTGCTTTGATCTTGCACTGACACTGAACCCCAACTCTTCAGCTTTCCAACATGGACCCAATGCCAGCAAAACCGTTGAGGTTTTCAGCAGCAAACTGCAACTACAATCTGAAGTAGTCAGTTTCTTGGACTGAGCAGTTTCTAAGTTCTCTGTCTTTCAGCATACAGATGGCGCCGTACGCACACGCACACACGTGTACACACACACACACACACACACACACACAGAGAGAGAGAGAGAGAGAGAGAGAGAGAGAGAGAGAGAGAGAGAGAGAGTCTATTGGGTCTATTCCTCTGAAGAACCCTGTCTGAAATATTTGCTTGCTTTGTAAAAGGTCAGAGTGCTATTCTAAACAAAGAATGACATTTATTTGATGCAGATATTTCTGGTTCATTTGAAGATCTAATTTTTAAAGGAAATTGTTGTTGACTTGATCCAAGTTAAAAAAAAAAAAAGTCAACAGATTATTGATGAAAAAAAAAAACAGTTCTCACTTCAAAGAGGATAAGAAATAATTTATTGTGGAGGTGACCTCGAGTGACCCTGGCCTGGGACTGTATATTCAGGTCTCCCCAAACTCAGTACTCCAACACGGAGGTAGCTTTATGAAGCGTTTATAGTATAGAAAGTCATAAATGAAGGCAAATATGAAAATATGATGGTAGAAAGAATAAATGGACAGTTACAACAAGCAGAGGAATCTCAACTCTAGGCTTCAGTTTCTATCTGAGAGCATTCTTGATTTTTCCATTGATGGAGAATTAGGTTTTGTTGAGTTACTACATTCCCTAAGCTTTTTTTACTCTGTTTACTGGGATGTTAGGCCTGATACAGATGTGAGCAAGGACTGGCTCCTGAGAAGGCTAAAGATAAACAAAATGTAGCTAGTCTATCAGATCAGTAGCACTCCAAGCCCCCCACAGTCACAGAAGTGTCTGCCCATCAGTTGAGCAACCTGAGAAGAAGGCTTACTGTTTCCAAGATCAAAGAGCTGTGAGCCTGGAGTGACTTGTTTTCCTTTTTATTTTTATTTTTTAGTAGATAATTTACATTACAAATGTTCTCCCCTTTCCTGGTTTTCCCTCTGAAAACTCCCTATTCCACCCCCCTTCCCCCTGCTCACCAACCCACCCACTCCTGCTTCCCTGTTCTGAAATTCCCCTACACTAGGACATAGAGCCTTCACAGGACTAAGGGCCTCTCCTCCCATTGATGACTGACAAGGCCATCCTCTGCTACATATGCAGCTGGAGCCATGAGTCCCTCCATGTGTATTCTTTGGTTGGTTGTTTAGTCCGTGGGAGCTCTGAGGGTACTAGTTAGTTCATATTGTTGTTCCTCCTATGGGGCTGCATACCCTTCAGCTCCTTGGGTCCTTTCTCTAGCTCCTTCATTGGGCTCCCTGTGCTCAGTCCAATGGATGGCTGTGAGCCTCTACTTCTGTATTAGTCTAGCACTGGCAGAGCCTCTCAGAAGACAGCTATATCAGGCTCCTGTCAGCCAGCACTTGCTGATATCCACAATAGTGTCTGGATTTGATGATTGAATATGGGAAGGATTCCCAGGTGGAGCAGTCTCTGGATTGTCCTTCCTTCAGTCTCTGCTCCATAGTTTGTCTCTGCAACTCCTCCCATGGGTATTTTGTTTCCCTTTCCAAGAAGGACCAAAGTATCCAAACTTTGGTCTTCCTTCTTCATGTGGTCTATGAATTGTATCTTAGGTATTCCAAACTTCTGGGCTAATATCCACTTATCAGTGAGTACATACCATGTATGTCCTTTTGTGACTGGGTTACTTCACTCAGGATGATGTTTTCTAGTTCCATCCATTTGCCTAAGAATTTCATGAATTCATTGTTTTTAATAGCTAAGTAATACTTCATTGTATAAATGTACCATATTTTCTGTATCCATTCCTCTGTTGAGGGACATCTGGGTTCTTTCCAGCTTCTGGCTATTATAAATAAGGCTGCTGCCGGGGGTAGTGGCACGCACCTTTAATCCCAGCACTTGGGAAGCAGAGGCAGGCAGATTTCTGAGTTCTAGGCCAGCCTGGTCTACAGAGTGAGTTCCAGGATAGCCAGGGCTATACAGAGAAACCCTGTCTCAGAAAACCTAAATAAATAAATAAATAAGGCTGCTATGAACATAGTGGAGCATGTGTCCTTATTAGATGTTGGAGCGTCTTCTGGGTATATGCCCAGGAGTGGTATAACTGTGTCCTCAGGTAATACTATGTCCAATTTTCTGAGGAACCGCCAAATTGATTTCCAGAGTAGTTGTACCAGCTTGCAATCCCACCAGCAATGGAGGAATGTTCCTTTTTCTCCACAACCTCGCCAGCATCTGCTGTCACTTGAGTTTTTGATCCTAGCCATTCTGATTGGTGTGAGGTGGAATCTCAGGGTTGTTTTGATTTGCATTTCCCTGATGACTAAGGATGTTGAACATTTCTTTAGGTGCTTCTTAGCCATTTGGTATTCCTCAGTTGAGAATTCTTTGTTTTAAAGATTATTTATTTATTTAATGTATATGAGCACACTATAGTTGTACTTATGGCTGTGAGCCATCTTGTGATTGCTGGGAATGAAGGTTGATTGGTCTGGTTGGCCCCACTTGCTCTAAGTACCTTGTAGCTGTCTTCAGACGCACAAGAAAAGGGAATCAGATCTCTTTACGGATGGTTGTGAGCCACCATGTGGTTGCTGGGATTTGAACACAGGAAGAACAGTCTTAACTGCTCTTAACTGCTAAGTCATCTCTCCAGCCCTGGAGTGATTTTTATTCATGTCCTCTAGAAATTCCTGCAGGATGGTTTAGTTAGTTAGTTAGGCCACTACCTGTCTTTTGCAAGCCTCTGTACCAATCAAAATGATGTATTTGGAACTGGGTAATCTTGGTGGGCAGTTTGCTATGTAAACGTGAGAGTTCAGCATCCACGAACAAAGCCTGTGATCTCAGCACAGGCAGGAAGATGAGAAGAGAATCACATTAAGTCTGAGACTAGCCTGGTCTATGTAGAGGCTATGTCAAAAGAAAGAGAGAGAGAGAGAGAGAGAGAGAGAGAGAGAGAGAGAGAGAGAGAGAGAGAGAGAAAGGAAGGGAGTAAAGGAGGAAGGAAAAAAGCAAAGAATGGAAGGAAGGAAAAAAGAAAGAAAGAAAGAGAGAGAGAGAGAAGGAAGGAAAGAAGGAAAGAAAAAGAGATGAAGGGAGGAAGGAAGGAAAAAACAAAGAAAGAAAGAAAGAAAGAAAGAAAGAAGAGAAAGAAAGGAAGGGAAGAAGGAAGGGAGGGAGAGAGGAAAGAAGGAAGGAAAAACAAAGGAAGGAAGGAAAAAAACAAAGAAAAGAAGGAAGGACAAAACAGAAAAAGGAAGAACAAATAAACAATTCATGTGGGACCTCACACAACCCTTTCCCCTGCACTACACGCCCAGAAATAAATAATTTCATCTGGAATAAATTGTCTTTTTTGTAGCCACCACAGCTCTGAATCTCTGTTAAGCTAACACCTGTTTCTCTAAACCATGCAGTTTCTAGGCTCTTGATTTCTGAACCTAAAGAACAGGAAGCCACAATGTGGTGCAAACTTTCGTTCAGCTCTTGACACGTGGTTGAGGAAGATCAGGACTCCTACAGCCTCAGCTGCGTAGAAAGTTTGAGGCTGGCTGAGGCTACATAAGACCCTGTCTCAAACTAACAAAACGAACAGGATGTGTGTGCAAGAGTCCTCAGCTACTTAGACTCTGGCAAACCCATAGAACTCTGTCCTAAGGGTTTATCATATCAGAGGTTTATGGTTCGACCCAGTCTATTCTCATCAACCAGCTAGTTAGGGTTTCAGATCTCCTCAAGGCAAAATTATCTGGATGCAAAATGAGCAACTAGCAATCTTCCCTTGACTTAAACAAGGTAGGATGACTTCAGCCAGCTTCCCTGTGGCTGCTCAGGCTGTCCCCACATCTCATCCACACTGGTCTTTTCTGTACCACACCATGAGAAGAATGTCTATGAAGGCACAGGGAAATTGTAAAGAGTTAACTTGGGTGAGAAACGACTTGTGCCTTAGGGAACATCAGACCAAAAGAGGCTTAATCTGTTGAAACCAAAGCATCAGAGGCAAGGGTTGCTAGAGGGATTGAGAAATTCAAGTAAAGACTTCTCAATTTGTATGCTGGCACACGGTTGTAATCAGTACTGTTGAAGCAGAAACAAGAGGACTGTCACAAGTTCAAGGCCAGCCAGGTATACTGAGTGAGATCTGGGTCTGCCTGGATGCCGACATAGTAAGATTCTCCCTCAGGAAGGTGATAGAGATGAATTATTAGAGTGTTTGCTGTATGCTCTGTTGGTCAGCTTCCTGTTGCTGTGACAAAATACCTGTAGATTTAATTTGCATAAGCACAAAGTGGGTCCACAATGGACAAACTGAACATTCTTTAAAAAAAAAAAAATTCTTTTTAAAACAATTTGAGCCGGGCGGTGGTGGTGCATGCCTTTAATCCCAGCTCTTGGGAGACAGAGGCAGGCGGATTTCTGAGTTCTAGGCCAGCCTGGTCTACAGAGTGAGTTCCAGGACAGCCAGGGCTATACAGAGGAACCCTGTCTCGAAAAAAAAAAAAATTGCATTTGGACTGAATATATACCAAGTTCCCCTGCCCTAACATATTTTTGGTTAAGGTTTTTTGAGGTTTGGTTTTTGGTTGTTTGGGTTTTTGGTGTGTGTGTGTGTGTGTGTGTGTGTGTGTGTGTGTGTGTGTGTGTGTGGTTTGTTTGTTTTGGTTTGGTTTGGGTTTTTTTGTTGTTGTTGTCCTTTAGTTAGTTTTTGAAAGGAAGAGTCTGTGACAAGTTTTCTTACAACTGGAAAGTGGGGAGTTCGATGCCAACTTTGGCTAGATAGTGAGTTTGATTCTATCCCGGGTGACACGAAGCTCTACTTAGAAATTAAGTGATCAATGTAGTTTAAGTAAAAAAATAATTAAAAAAGAAAAGAAAAGAAAGGTGTAAATAAAAGCTCTGGATCTCATACAAACGGCTAAGTATTGGCATAGCATATGCAAATTCCCATTAACTTCAAAACAAGGAAAACCCGAACATACCTTTCAGAGTAGTGAATGAATTGGCAAGCAAACCAAACATTTCATTTTTAATGTAAATATAATCCCACGAGTTAAAATGCAAACCAAAACCAAAAGGAAAACAGCCCATCTTCCTGATGTGCTGCTTTTCTTTCTGTACTCCGGGTCTGTTCTTTGTCGCAGTCGGCTTCGGGGACTCTCCATCCCTCGCCACTAAAGTTACTCCCAACAACTCTCCACCCATTTATGAGAGTCCATTGTGACAGCCAACATTTACAAGCTGGGGACCATGTTCATCACACTCTTTAAGTTGGGGTTTCAATGAACTTGAACTTTAGGCCCCATTTTTGAACTAGAAAAACCAGAATGGAAGGGGCACATGCGCAGACAGAGAACCCTCACCGACTGGTGCAGCCAGTGGGCACCGCACTCTTGTTTCTCCGTCCTCTTCAGGGCCTGATGCAGGGAACAGACTCCAGCAATGGTTCATTTCAAAATGTGCGTTTGCATAGGGTACCGTTGATTGTGTTATTCCCACCTCTGCAGAGCCACCCAGTCCCCAGGAATCTGTTTCCTAGTTGCCCGCTGAATGAACAAGGCTTGTTGTGCCTTCCAACTTGGCATTGAACTCCTGTCAGAGTTGGGGTTTAGCTTGCTTTAGCCATGAGAGGGCAGCTCAGACCCACTCTGTTTCTTGCTGGAATGTTTCTTGTGGGAACACTTTGGTCTGGGTAATTTTTTTTTTT
>NW_022196898.1:77010666-77027615 GCF_008632895.1 Mastomys coucha
TTTTTTTGTCATGAAAGATTTTTAACTAAAATGTTTCATTGTATATGCTCTGCTTTTAAAACCTTAACTTATCTATGACACATTACTTTCTTGGTACAAGGATACACTGGCCTGACAACAGCAAAAGTGAATTGTATTTTTCCTGTCACGTGTGTTCTAATAACTTGAGCTTTGCTGATGTGTGTGTGTGTGTGTGTGTGTGTGTGCATGCGCACATGTGTATATACATTTAACTAGCTTCTTTTTTCTTAACCAATAGCCAGCAATCAAGATCAATTATATTTCCCACCTGCCACTCCTACTGGTTGTCTTACTTAGGGTTCTATTGTTGTGAAGAGACACCATGACCACAGCAACTCTTACAGAGGAAAACATTTAGTTGGAAACTGCTAGCTTGCAGTTTCAGAGTCCATTGTCATCATGGCGGGAAGCGAGGTGGCATTCAGGTAGACAAGGTGCTGGAAAAGGATTCAAGGGCTCTACATCTTGATCCACAGTCAGCAGGAAATGACAATGACACACTGACCAGACTTGAATTTCTGAGACCTCAAGCTCACCCCCTAGTGACACACCTCCCCCAACAGTGCTACACATCCTAATAGTTCCAGTCTCTTTGGGCCTATGGGGGCCATTTTTATTCGAGCCACCACATTAGTCACAGTAGATATCTCTCGTATTTAGAGTTCACGCCACAGGTGTACAGCTTCCATTACTGGAGCAGCTACTGCTTATTAGTCCTTTGCTTCTTAAGCAATGTCTGACTAAAACTCTCAGGAATTTTCCTGCAAGCCTTGATCATAGCAACTCCTGGTGCTCTGGCCACCAGAACCCTGTTCATAACTGCTCAGCTGCTGAGTGGCCGTGAGATTGGTTTTCATTAGCACCACTGCTTTCAACAACTGTGAAATTCAAAGCTCTACATATCTGTTTTGGTTTTTTCTAAACATTTTTCACCTCTCGTCTTTTTTCCCCCAGTGCCGGTGCTTGGACTCAGGACCCAGGTAACTGCTTAAGTATATATGCCCAACCTGAGAATATCCCAGCATGCATTGGTGGGTTGACAGCTCAAACAAACAAAACAAAACAAAGAACAAAAACAAAACATGTAGAAATGCTATTCCAAGCAGCACTGCAAGACAGTCTCTGTGTCTGCAGTATGCCATTGTGCTCTGGGAAAGAGCCTCATATTTGCAGCCAGACATTCTTGAAAAAGCAAAACTTGAGGTCTTGTCCAAATCTTTTATACCCAAATCCATCCATATACATCACTAGAGCCACCTTAACCATAACCATGATCCCCCTCCCCCCATAGCTCCTGTTATCACTATCATGCTTCATCCTCCAAAGGCCTCAGGCAATACTGTCCTACCTCTGCCAGGCCCCGCTCTGCCATAGGGACCTGTCACTCTATGGCTATAAGATTCTGTAACTTCAGCTGTTGCCGCACGCCTCATTGGCTGTTACAACACAGTTGTGTCAGCGCTAGTTCTTTAGGCACTATTAGGATGTGTAGCACTGTTGGGGGAGGTGAACGGTACAGAACCCTCCCCTGTGCTCTTTTCCTGGAAGTTCATCATCAATGTCACCCTGTTTTGCATGAATTTCATAGTCATCACTGGTCTTCTCAGGACTACTCGAGTGGGTATATTTCAGCAGCTAATCTATTGCGATTCTGTTTTCCTTTACTACTTTACTATGGCTGCCTCCCAGTGGCCTTTCTGCGGGGTTCTTAGGGTTAATTTGACTTCCTCTTCTGATTCAAGTTCAATATAAACCTCGTCACTCAAGCCTCATCTCTAGTGTAGATGAAATGAATACCTTGGGTTCCATTTTGAATTTTGCAGTCAGAATAAACAAACAAGGCCGGGCACACACCTTTAATCCCAGCACTTGGGAGGCAGAGGCAGGCAGATTTCTGAGTTCAAGGCCATCCTGGTCTACAGAGTGAGTTCCAGGACAGCCAGGGCTACACAGAGAAACCCTGTCTCGAAAAACCAAACCAACCAACTAAACAAACAAAAAGATATGTTGTACAGGCCAAGTAAGATGTCTTAGTAATAAAGACAGTTGCTGACAAGCCTGAGGACATCAGTTCAATCCCCAGGATCTACATGGTGGATGGAGAGAACCACAAGTAATGGTGCACCATAGCACGCGTGTGTGTGCGCCCCACACACACACACACACACACACACACACACAGAGAAAGAGAGAGAGAGAGAGAGAGAGAGAGAGAGAGACTGAGAGAGAGGGAAGTGGAAATTTTTGTTGTGGAAACCCAGTTGTGTCATGTGATGTTTTCCTGAAAACTGTCTTCTGAGAGGATGTTCTTGTTGAAGCAGACACATGAGAGGATGATTTGCTGAGAACAGACATGCGGTGTTTATCTGGAAGCTGCCTGGTGAAAGGGTATGTGATGTTTTGCTGGTGCTGATGTTTGAGAGGACACGTGATGTTTGGAAAGAGTATAAGGATAAGCCAACAGACCGTATGATGCTCTGGCTTTGGTTCACATTGCTGGTCTTTGTTAGGCTTCACTGGTCTGGTCTTCACTGACAGCGGTCTGGCATTGGGTCACCTTGCTTTCTTCTCTGATCTTTGTCATAAGAGAAAAACACAACTAAGAACCACTGGTGGTGTTCTGGCTTCTTGGTGCTTTGTGGCTGATCAGTGGAGCTTTGCAGTTTCTTCTGGATCTAGCTGCTACTGCTGATTCATGTTTGATGTTTTGCTAGTGGACTGGACTGAAGACAGGAAGATTAGAATCACTCCAAAGAACTACTTCTAAACAGGTCCACGTCACCCTTGTCCTATTAGCCATTTTCCTCCCCTACCTTTGGTTGGTAGGCTATAAGGGAGGTTGAAATGTTTAAGAGCCCTTATTAAAGTAGGTTTTGAAAAATATAAGCCTAGAGAGAGAGAGAGAGAGAGAGAGAGAAATATGCAACTAAAAATAGACAGTTCTTTATCAGCCAAGCAAGAGAGGACAATATCTTAAGTTTGCATCACACATTCCCTTCTGTCCTCAGGGCCCAGCATAGTCATATCTTTGACGGTGCTGGCATCAAAACAGACTGCACATGTGCCTTTGGTATGACTAAGAAGAAAATTCTAGACTTTGTTCTTGTCAACATTCTCTGAACACTACACTAAAGAATTACCTAAGTGGTGACTGTACTTTATTAGGCAATGTAAACCAACTAATGGTAGCTTAGAATACAGGAAGATGTATACATGTTATATGGGAATCTGATGGGCACACAGGAAAAATGGCATTCACATAAAATAATTTAAATAAGTAAAAGAATTATCACCAAGTACAGTGGTCCAGACCTGTAGTCAGGGCACTGAAAAGCTGAGGGAGGAAGGCTGAGAATTTGGCAGCATCCTGGGATACATAGAAAACCTTGTCTCATTTATACAATATCTTTCTACAAATCCAGCCCTACAAAGTATAATAGATGGAAAACACTAATACAAGGAAGGAGACTACACCCTAGAAAAATCAAGAAAGTAATCTTTCAACAAACCCAAAAGAAGATAGCCACACAAACTTAAAAATAACATCCAAACTAACAGGAAGCAACATTCACTATTCTTTAATATCTCTTAACATCAATGGGCTCAATTCCCCAATAAAAAGACATAGAATAACATAAACAGGACCCAACATTTTGCTGCATACAGGAAATGCACCTTGGTGTCAAAGAAAGACACTACCTCAGAGTAAAGGGCTGGAAAACAATTTTCCACCAAAGGGTCCCAAGAAACAAGCTGGAGTAGCCATTCTAATATCAGATAAAAGCAACTTTTGACCAAAAGTTACCCAAAAAAGGATAAGGAAGGACACTTCATACTCATCAAAGGAAAAAATCTACCAAGAACTCTCAATTCTGAACATCTATGTTCCAAATGCAAGGGCACCCACATTCATAAAAGAAACTTTACTAAAGCTCAAAGCACACATTGCACCACACACAATAATTGTGGGAGACTTCAACACCCCACTCTCAGCAATGGACAGATCGTGGAAACACAAACTAAACAGAGACACAATGAAACTAACAGAAGTTATGGACCAAATGGATTTAACAGATATCCATAGAACATTTCATCCTAAAACAAAAGAATATACCTTCTTTGTAGCACCTCATGGTACCTTCTCCAAAACTGACCACATAATCGGTCATAAAACAGGCCTCAATAGATACAAGAAAATTGAAATAATCCTATGCATCCTATTAGATCACCACAGACTAAGGCTGGTCTTCAATAGCAACAAAAACAACAGAAAGCCCACATACACATGGAAACTGAACAATGCTCTACTCAATGATAACATGATCTAGGAAGAAATAAAGAAATTAAAGACTTTTTAGAATTTAATGAAAATGAAGGCACAGCATGCCCAAACTTATGGAACACAATGAAAGCAGTGCTAAGAGGAAAACTCATAGCTCTGAGTGTCTCCAAAAAGAAACTGGAGAGAGCTTACAGCAGCAGCTTGACAGCACACCTGAAAGCTCTAGAACAAAAAGAAGCAAATACATCCAAGAGGAGTAGACCACAGGAAATAATCAAACTCAGGGCTGAAATCAACCAGCTAGAAACAAAAAGAACTATACAAAGAATCAGCAAAATTAGGAGCTGGTTCTTTGAGAAAATCAAAAAGATAGATAAACCCTTAGCCAGACTAACCAGAGGGCATAGAGACAGCATCCAAATTAACAACGTTGGAAATGAAAGGGGAGACATAACAACAGAAACTGAGGAAATCAAAAAATCATATGATCCTACTACAAAGGCCTATATTCAACAAAACTGGAAAATCTGGATGAAATGGACAATTTTCTAGACAGATACCAAATATCAAAGTTAAATCAGGATCAAATAAACCATCTAAACAGTCCCATAACCCCTAAAGAAATAGAAGCAGTCATTAAAAGTTTCCCAACCAATAAAAGCCCAGGACCAGATGGGTTTAGTGCAAAATTCTATGAGACCTTCAAAGAAGACCTAATACTAATACTCATCAAACTATTCCACAAAATAGAAACAGAAGAAGCACTACTCAATTCATTCTATGAAGCCACAGTTACAGTGTGTATTCTCCCTTGGAGATGGAACTGCTTCTGTCTAATCAAGAACTTGTCACAGTTTCCTTTCATAGAGGACTTCATAAGAGATATTTTCCTACTTCTATCATGTTTAATGTTCCAAATACATTTTAAAAACTGGTTAAATTCATATTACTTTTAGCTTCAGAAGATAACATGTGTATTTAAGAAGCATTTAACTATTATAAATTATTTTGATGACTTAAAAAAGCCAATACTGAGTTGTATATTTTAAAATAAATTGTATTAGTTTAATAAAAAAAGAAGAAAGAAACCCTTGTCTCAAAATAATAAACAAACAAACAAACCCAAAGTCAAAAGGGACTGTGACGGTCACTAGCTGTACCCCAGGGTTTTCATAACCCTAAATATGTCTTCCTCGCTCTCTACACTTTTTGCCTCAGTCCCTGATCAAAGCTTCTCACTATGATAGTTTCTGACAGAGAATTGTCAAGGTCAAGAGAAGGAGTTTGCCTTTACCCTTGGGCACTGAGGGGCCTCTGCAAAAGTCAGTCAAGTAAGGAAGTGTTTGTGCTTGGTGCTTATGTATTCTGATGCAATTCCTCTCCCTCTCCCTCTCCCTCTCCCTCTCTCTCTCCCTCTCTCTCTCTCTCTCTCTCTCTCTCTCTCTCTCTCTCTCAATATATATATATATATATTCAACATACAAAGATATTCTTGGTTACAAATTTATTTGTGATATATGTGAGCACAAAGAAAATGAAAGCAGTGCCGGCGGTGGTGGTACACACCTTTAATCCCAGCACTTGGGAGGCAGAGGCAGGTGGATTTCTGAGTTCGAGGCCAGCCTGGTTTACAGAATGCGTTCCAGGATAGCCAGGGCTACACAGAGAAACACTATCTCGAAAAAAAAAAAGAAAGAAAGAAAGAAAGAAAGAAAGAAAGAAAGAAAGAAAGAAAGGAAAGAAAAGAAAAGAAAAAGAAAGAAAGAAAGCAGCTGCCTCAGCTCTGGTATTAAGATCTTAGGGCCTCGGGCTGGAGAGATGGCTCAGCGGTTAAGAGTACTGACTGCTCTTCCGAAGGTCCTGAGTTCAAATCCCAGCAACCACATGGTGGCTCACAACCATCCTTAACAAGATCAGATGCCCTCTTCTGGAATGTCAGAAGACAGCTACAGTGTACTTACATATAAGAAATAAATTAATACTTTAAAAACAAAAACAAAAAAGAGAAGGGAAATGAAAGAAGGCTTTGTTTAAAATAAGATATATCTTAGGGCCTCTGCAGGACAATGGGACTCTAGAACTTGAAGGGAAACCTTGAAGATACTTCTACACTGTCAGTAAAACCTCTGTGTGTGTGCCTCTGCCTCTCTCTCTCTCTTTCCCTCTCTCTTTCTTTTCAAGATCTTGCTATTATAGTTCAAGCTGGCCTCAAACTTGTGATCCTCCTGCCTCAGCCTTCTTGCTGTTAGGATGATAGGCACTTAGAACCATGCTTGCCTTCTTAAAGACGAAGGCCTCCCAAGATGTCTCTGAGGAAGCCACCTGCCCACGGGTGGCACAGCCGTCACTGGGCCCCTCTGCCTAAATCATTAACCACAAAAATGCCCTATAGACTTCTCTATACATAGGCCAATCTGGAAATGCCTAAGCATAAGGATTTATACAGAGATGATTCTCCCCCCATATAACTCCAGCTTGTGTGGAAGTGATAAAAACTAGCCAACACATCTGGACATGAGTCCTCTGTCATTGTCTGGCTGGCAAACATCTTATCGCATTTTATAAGCCGTCTCTCCGCTGGGCTCAACCATTTCCTTTGCTGGGCAGAAGTTTTTAATTCCATGATGTCCCTCTGCCTGTTGTTAGTCCTTCCACTGAAACTTTATTCTGAAAGTGCTTGCCTGCACCTTGGCTTTCAGTCCCTGCTGTCTTCAGAGCATTGATCCATTTGGAGCTGGTTTCTGTACAAGGCTGAGAAATAAGGATCTAGTCTCATTTTTCTAAATGTAAATGTGCTGTCTTCCCAGTGCCTTTTGTTAAAGATGTTGTCCTTTCTCAATGCACACTTTGACATCTTTGTAGGAAGGAAGGAAGGAAGGAAGGAAGGAAGGAAGGAAGGAGGGAGGGAGGGAGGGAGGGAGGGAGGGAGGGAGGGAGGGAGAGAGAGGTGTTTGCAGGAGGGGGAGAGAGATTGCAGAGATTTGGATGAGAGCAAGCAAAGGCTTTATTTACTAGTATAAATTGTCAAAGAACAGATTTAAGAGAAACGCCTTTAAAATTATATGTACGTAACTGTGGGGGCTTCGATTTGGGCCTTTTAGTCTAGTCCATTTTAAAAGGTGACGAGGCTTAGGCTGTGTAGGCAGTGACAACCCTGATCATCTGTCCCTGTGATATACCCCCCTTCTGAGACAGCTGGCGATACTCTGCATCAGATGACCTGCACACTGTGAAGGACACTGAACAAGCGCTAAGGCAGGGGTAGACCTGAGAGCGATGCATTGCCTTAAATGTGCCATTCTTGGCAGAGTTTGTGAGAACTATTGGGTCGGAATGGGAGCGAAGTGAGCATCTTCCTTACTTTTCCCGTCACGGTGACAAAACACATTTTTTAAAATATGAGCAAGAGTTTCTTCTCACTTCCAGTTTAAAGATACAGCCAGGAAAGAGATGGAAGTGCTAGAGAAGCCACAATACAAAACTATGCAACAAATGAAATTTTCAAATGAAAAGCTCAGAGGAAAGCCAGATAAGACGATCATACAAAGGATAGGGTTTTTACATTGTTGGGACAAAGACTACAGGGTCTGACGAATTCTTATGCCTGCAAAGAAAGCTTCAACTAGAACTGGGAACCCTGGCCCCAAAATGTGTAATTTATGACAATTGTTAAGGATCTTCCATTGAGAATATTTAGTTAGAAGAAGTTTATTTTACAGCGGGGAGGGGCTTTGGGACTGCTCCTCTGAGGCGATTGAGAAGCCTTATCAAAAGTCTTTGGGGTTTCACAGGCAGTATGTTGTGGGCATAAAAAACAGGGCTGGGAACTAAGCAACCGGAAGCGGAAGCCATGCCACTATTCAGGCTGTTGATTGGCTCAGTTATTTCCCTGAGCGTAGGGCCATCTTTTGCATGGGACTGGCAATCCAGAATGGTGAGATGGCTAATCTTGGTTGTCAACTGCATCGGGAATCAGCTGAAGTGCAAGCCCTGGGCATTCCTACGAGGGATTGTCTTGAGCAGATGATTATTTGCAGTGGGAAGACCCACTCTTCCACGCGATTGGGATGTTCTGGCGGCAGTCAGTCCAGAGTAAAGGAGAGGGAAAAGGAAAACTTTACCTTTGCCTGTTTCCTTTCGCTCCTTCTGGCAAGGTTTGTCTACCCTCTTGCTGCAGGATTCCATCACCAGTATTAAAAACCAGCCTCTTTGGGCTGCCAACACAGACTGAAGACGAGGAATCTTCCAGAGCTTCCATACGAGATTGAGACTGCTGAAGCAACCAACCTTGTGAGCAACTCTTGGATTCTTGGCTTCACTCACATGATGCAACCATTGCTGTTCCACTCATATAATGTGCACCACATAATGCAAACCAATTTCATATATTTTGTATTTTATTTTTCATATACTTTCACATAGTCCGTCTTCTGTTCTGCTCCTTTTGAGAATCCTAATACAAATGGCTGAGTTGGGTGGCAGATGGCTTCTGGCAGAGCCAAAAGTTGTTTGATCAGGGTATTGTAAGTCATAAGGAACCCCTTTTTCCCTCCAAATAGATACATGGGTGCAGGCACAAGGAACACACAAGCCAGGTGAGTGTAAATACGAAGTCTCATTCCTATCTCCGTTGAAGAGCCCCATGAAGAATTAGTTCTGTATTGGGGGCTGACATGGAATTATCCAGGGATGGCCCAGATCCCATGACCTCTGTGTGGTGTACCACTGTATACCTGAAGAGTCCATGCCCTGCCCTCTTTGAACCTATTACTGTCTGTGAGATAGGTAGTCTCTGGTTGAACAAGTAGAAAATGTTGTAAATCTGGTCTAGCCATGCAGGTAAAGTCAATTGTCTCTGCACAGGAATGCTATAAAGAGGCCGTCAGCATTAGGAGCTGCCTTGAAGTAGCGTGCTAGAAAGTTTGTCGTGGTCCTCTGGTAACCTTTGGAGCTTGTGAGACAAGAGTGTGGGACTCAGTGGAAGGCCCTCAAGTTGAGTGTTTCATGAACCTGCTAGGGCATGCAAACCATCTACTCTAAATAAACGCCCGAGTTTATTTAGAAGCCTCCTGACCAAGAGAGCCATAGCTGCCAGTGCCCCGAGGCAAGGGGCCCAACCTCAAGCCACAAAGTTAATGATTTGGAAAGATAAGCACCTGAATCTTTAAAGGGCCCCCAAATGTGGATTAAAAGTGGTGTGACTCCATTTTGCCCCTCTACACAGAGAGACAAGCATTTAGTAAGAACAGGGAGGGCCAATGCAGACGTGGACGTGAATATCTGTTTTAAGAGGTCCAGGGTCCTTGTCACCTCAGGGTTTCAATCTAATAGTGGCTTTTATTCTGGTCTCCTCAAGGCAAAGGGGGACATATGATCAGCTGAAGTGGGGAATTCAGACTCTGCGAGGTTCCCTTCTGTCTAGGAAAGACCATAGGTGTTCCTATGCCTGGGACCCTCCTAGCTGAAATGAGGTCTATGTGGACACTGGAATGGCTTCTTGTGTTCATGCTTACTTCAAGTTCCAAAACCTGGACATTTCATAGGGAGATTTTTGCCTCCGATGGAGAAACATTATGTCCATATAAGGCAAGTTTTTATAAAGCTAGAACACTGTTTCAATCTGAACTGGGTTACAGACTAATAAATCATACTGACTGAAGAAAGCTACTTCCAGGGGGAAATTTAGGACATGTCTTTGCCTAAGGCCTATTCAAACGATGTGTAGGGGGATGCAATCTCGGGCACTCCAGTTAGGTGCTGAGTAACCCAAATGGAAAGGCCCTGATGTTTGAAGGCAAATAAGACATATTTGAGTGAATGTAACTGCAAAAGAAAACATCCTTAGGAGATTGTGTGTGTGTGTGTGTGTGTGTGTGTGTGTGTGTGTGTGTGTGTTATCTTCCCCAAGAGGGTATAGATGGGAAGTATACATTGGATCAGGACCATGGCCTTACTTATAGCCCTCCAGGCCCTATCCCATTTTATAGACATCCATTTGACTTCTTTACTGCCAAGGCAGGGTTGTTTCACGGACACAGAAGCAGAGTATTTAGGAATTTATCAGTGAGAGGGTATATATGCCTTTAACCATACTTAAGTTTTAAATGATTCTGGAAACTTCGTGGAAAATTGTCAGGGTTCATAAGGGCAATCTTGGTAGAAGCTGTTAGTAACTCAGTGATGGAATCCAGATTTCATTAGGTGATGTATACATCTATAGTAAAGACTTGGGGACCCCAGCCAGTTCTACAGTGTGACAAGATAGTCAAGAATGCCATAGAGCCCCTGAAGTCTCAAGATGGTCCTACCTAGGATAGCAATGGAGTAACTGTAGGATTCATTCTCAAAATGAACACACGAAAAGGTGCTCATGTACCTTACAGGTAAAGAGAGATATAAAGAAGGCTGACAGAGAAGGGCAAGGGACAAAAAGACTAAAGAGAAAATGTGGTCAAGGGTCCAAAAAGTAACTTCCACATTGATAAGGAATATAATGTTGGTCCTTCCACATGTAGGGTTACTCGGGTGTCATCGACACTGTTGAAGACTGTGGAGGTCTATGTAGCCTCAGAGTCCATCAGGTCTCAAAGGAAGAGGAAATTCTTACTTGGGCTCCTCATAATCCAGGAACAAAGAAGTCAGGAGCCTTTGTCTTTTTTCAGGACTCACTAGAAGAGGGTGACCTTATCTCATGAGAGAGAGACAGAGACAGAGACAGAGACAGAGAGACACGGAGAGAGACAGAAAGAGATAGAGAGAGAGACAGAGAGAGACAGAGAAAGAGAGAGAGAGATTTCTGCTTTCCATGGAGTCTCACTTTGCAGATCAAATATGGTACTGGGCACTGCAGGCTGACGTGTCCTAGCTGACCACAGCCAGAACAAGCAAGAGTCCTTTGACTGACATCTCGGTTTGTTCCCCTAGACTGAAGCATGTGGCTGAAAGATGTGAAGCTCTCAGATTTCCCCAAGACACGGCAAAGGCAATTGCTGCAATCATTTGCTGAGCTTGTCATTTATCTCAAAGTCTTCTCCTGGTTCTTAAAGACTTTGAAGGGCAGATTCAATAAAGTGAAAGGGAAGACTGTGTTTTGAAGCTTTTGTATCTAATACCTGGGAAAGGTTTGGTTTATAAAATGTCTAGCTGGAATGGCTTGGTCTTTCTGACTCTTAGGGTCCAGATCTGCACATGGTTTCAGCTAATCATGGTAGAAAGAGAACAGTGCTCCTGGAAGCTCTTGTTATCTCCTCCAACTTGTTATAATGAATGGGTTTGATAACGGCCATTTTAACATCCTTTAATAAACAGGTAATCATAAGATTCTAGCAGGTTTCCACCCACCCCATAATTTCCTATGTCTGTGGCTTGATATGACGAGCTAGGCTCCATAACAGGCACAGCAATGAAGCCTGGCCTGACTCTTTTATGAGTATGAATGTCCTCAATGTTGTCACATGCTGAACACCAGAGACAAGACACCTCTTTATGCCTGTAGCAGATTCTTGGGATGGTAGGGTTGTCCTGACAGCTGAGATGAAAGGTTACCAGGAGCCCTTTGAATCCCTTAATGAAGGTTGAGGTGGCCTGGCTAACCAACCCCACTTCGGATTGTATTTGAGGTAGAACAGATATGGATGGAAATGGAGCTAATGTTCCTATATCAACCCTGCAAAGGGGAAACTGTTTTGTGAGGTGAAGGCTTTTAGCATGAAGTTCCTGAGAGGAAGGTGTGAGAGAGTGTATGGTGGTAGTCTGTAGGGGTAGTCAGGAGGAAGAAGGGCAGAGAGGATACCATGGAGATCAAGAGAGGGATAGGAGCAGAGTTGCCAGTTGGAGGGGTGGATGGTGGAGGAGGGGTGGGTGGTGGAGGAGGAGTGGGTGGTGGAGGAGGGGTTTGAGGTTGAGCAGGGGCTTGAATGTGCACAAAAGAGGGATCAAAGATAGAACCTGGGGCTGCTTTTAGGGGAGATTTGGTTGAGGTAAGAGAATCCAGTGAGGCAAAAACAGTGCGCACACACCCCCGAACATCCCTCACAGCTGAAGATAATGGAGGAAGACACAAAGGCTAGGGTTATAAACTATCTCAGAGTCCTTACAACACAAGGTATTTAATTACAGGATGCAGAGTTTATTGTGCCATGAGGGAAGCAGCGACCTAGATCAGGGAGAGGATAAAAAGAACAAATTTTGTTTCAAAGGAAAATAAGTGTTGAGTTGGGGAGAAGGCTCAGAGGTTAAGAGCACTGCCTGCTCTTCCAGAGGACTCCGGTTCAATTCCCAGAACCAGCATAGTAACTTGCAGCTGTCTGGGACTCCACATCCAGGGGATCTGGCATCCCCACAGACATACATGCAGGGCAAACTCCAATGCACATACAAATAAATAAATCTAAAAAAAAAAAAAGAATGAAAGAAAGAAAAGAAAAGAAGTGTTTTCTTTGTGAGACCGTGAGGATAAAATTTAGAGCAGCTCTTGAGACTACACCCTAGGGGTGGGTCTGATGAAGTAGAAGTACTGTCTTCACATGGCTCCTACCAGAGGTGCATTCTTCATGCAGAAGGCACCCCTTGAGAGCAAAGGCCTCCCTAGTGTTGGGCATGGGTGAAAGGGGAAACTTGGTCTCATCACACTGGCTTGCCTGCAACATGCTCCGTCTGGTTCCACACAGAAGCCAAACCTGTTCGGTTAGTCGGGCCAGACCAACCTCAAATGGAAAGCTTCCAAACCAAAATATGGCCACTAATCAGTCACAGAGAAAGAAAGGGAGGCTTGCTGCCTTGGAGAGAGCAAAAACCTGGCTGGACCGAGTGTGGAATGGTGGACACGTACACCATCAGCCACTCGCTACTCTCCTTCCTCACTATCAGCTACTCGCTACACTCCTCAGACGCTCAGGCAGTGTGAAGGAGGAGGATGCTGGTGGAGAAGAGAGATGGCAAAGGGAAGAGATTCCTAGCAGCGCGTGTTGATTTACCTTCTCAAGCCATCTCTGCTGTGCATACCACCGGCAGAGAGCCTGGGCTCTCAGAACACCAGAGTAGCCCCTTCCCCTTAAAGAGTACAGGGAGCAGATTTCCTTTTCCCATGGTTTACAGGTTCCACCAAAGAGGAGCCTTGCCCAGTGAGTGACAAACAAGAAGTTAGGCTTGGGCTGGAGAGATGGCTCAGTGGTTAAGAGCGCTGACTGCTCTTCCGAAAGTGCTGAGTTCAAATCCCAGCAAATCCCAGCAACCACATGGTGGCTCACAACCATTTGGTGAGTCTGAAGACAGCTACAGTGGACTTGCATATAATAATAAATAAATCTTTGGGCCAGAGCAAACAGGGCCCGAGTGAGCGGAGGTCCTGAAGTTCAATTCCCAGAAATCACATGACGGCTCACAACCATCTGTACAGCTATAGTGTACTCATATACATAAAATAAATAAATCTTAAAAAAAAAAAAAAAGAAGAAGAAGAAGTTAGGCTTTCACAAGTGCCTGGAAAGAGCTCCTGGGTTTGTACAACAGAAGTCCACAGTCACCGCCAAAGGACTTAGAGTCTTAACCCAGCCAAAGCCTTGAGGATCGAAGACAAGAGTTACCAAGCAAGGCAAAAAGAAAGTTTCCTATGTGGGTGACCAAAATGTCATGCCAAAGTGATTGTGACAAGCCAGAAGGGCAGAGGTTAAAAAAAAAAAGTATTTAACAGAGCAAAACAGATATGGAGAGATTTGTTATGGAAACATTATGGCTAGTGATATTGGCTTTGCTGATGCAGAACGCCTGCTGCCAAGTCTGATCCTTGCTTGAGTTCAGTCTCTGGGACTCACATGGGGAAAAGAAAAAACTGATTCCCATAAGATCTCCTCTGAACCCCACACATGCACCTGGAAGACACACACACACACACACACACACACACACACACACACACACACAGAGTCCCTGGGGCTTTCTGGCAAGCCAGTCTAGCTGAATGAGAGAGCTAGACATTCAGTAGCAGAGTATGCAAAAAAATAATAATAAATAAAGAAGGTGGAGGATGAAGAAGGAAGATAAACCACATCAACTTCTGGCCTCCGTGCGCACACACATCCTCAGACCCACAGGTACACATCGATGTGTGAGCATGAAAGTGCACAGACACAATTATTTTTTAGTATGAAATAGAGTTTATTTAGGGTCATGGAGTAGAGGCTGTAGTAGACACAGAGGAAGACACGGGGGTTGGGGGCGGGGAAGAGTAGAGACTGGCCATGAACACAGAGGGGGGAGAATGGGGAGATAAGGGGCAGGGAGAGAAGAGGGTAAGAGAGTAAGAGGGCAAGAGCACAATTTTTTCTTTTAATTGAAGAAAATAGGCTACAAATAGAGGTATGGCTGGTTCTCAGACAGAGAAACCAACCCTTTTGAGAGGGTATGGGAGTATTTATACAGAGGTAAGGGAAGTTGCTTTTGGTTTTGTGTGCCATTTGTGTGGGTCCATATTTGGATGAATTAGTGGACATGGCATATCAAATAGGAAGCCTACAGGTCTAGTTCTCCTTTCTTTTTTGTTGAAATTCAGTTTATTTTAGTCTTCGTGCAAGTATATATTGTATGTAGAGCATATCCCCCCATATCCTCATGCTGTCCCTTTTCCATGCTCCCCCCTCCTGTTAGATCCCTGCTGCCATCAGTTTTATTTCTGCTTTCTTTTTTCTTTTTTTCTTTTTCTTTTTTTGGTTTTTCGAGACAGGGTTTCTCTGTGTAGTCCTGGCTGTCCTGGAACTCACTCTGTAGACCAGGCTGGCCTGGAACTCAGAAATCCACCTGCCTCTGCCTCCCAAGTGCTGGGATTAAAGGCATGCGCCACCACCGCCAGGTTTTATTTCTGCTTTCACGTCACATATACAGATACAGTCTTATGTATTTATATAAAAATCTGAAAACCACAAAGAAAACATCCAATATTTGTCTCTCTCATACTTGCATAATTTGCTGAGTAAGATCTAAGCAATTTCATTGTGTGTAAAGTCCATGGGGTTTTTTGTGTGTTTGAATCTGTTCCTCTCATTGGACACCTAAGTTGGTTCCAGGTAAGTTTCATTCTTGAGACTGACCATTTGGGATAAGGTCCTGATAAGGACATAGGTTTTAGATGCTTCTACAATACAGTTCAAGTAACTGGAGTGAGACTCTTAAGTGCTCAGCATGGGAATAGTTGCTTTTATTTCTGGCTTTTTTTTTTTTTGTCTTCCATCTGTCTGCCCATCCATCCATCTGTCCATCTATTACCTACTCAGCCAGCCAGCTACCTATCTTCTGTCTATCATCTATTTCCTCCCTCCCTTTCTCCCTTCTTTTCAAACTCAAAAGACAAACCTTCAACCCTCCCTCCCAAAATTCCTGCTCCAGGCACCTGTGTAAAGCATGACTGTCACAAGTCTGTGGGTGGCTGAGGACATGCTAACAGGACAGTGTTGGAGAAGATGGGATTGGTAGAGCAAGAGGCAGCAGTCAGGGCTTGCATAACCCTGAGTGTTGACAGGGAATTGGCCCTGGGATCCAAAGAGACGCCTTTGCCTGTCTTTCTCTCTGCTTGCTCTGCCTTCCTCATCTCACCCTTCCTTACACCCTCAGTGGCTCAACTTGTCCTTTGCTTTAACTGTGAACATGTCCTAGCTTCTACTCTCAAAGGTCTCCATGTTCAAAATGGGAGAAAAGACAAATTAATCTATCCGCAATCAGAGGAAGGTAAAACTAGACATTTTGAAATGACAAATTCTATGGCATAAGTTTCTCTTGAGTCGCTATGAATATTTTTTAAGATTTATTTACTTAATGTATATGAGTACACTGTAGTGGTACAGATGGTTGTGAGCCACCATGTGGTTGCTGGGATTTGAACTCAGGATCTTTGGAAGAGGAGTCAGTGCTCTTACCCACTGAGCCATCTCATCAGCCCCACTATAAATTTTTTAAAATGTGTAGTCTGAAGTGGAAATTCCTGGTTTCTTTGGAAACTCAGTTGTGTCATGTGATGTTTTCCTGGATACCGTCTTATGAGAGGATGTTTTGCTGAGAACAGACACGTGGTGTTTTTCTGGAAGCTGACTGACAAAAGCATGTGTGACGTTTTGCTGGAGCGGATGCTTAAGAGGACATGTGATGTTTGGAAATGGTGTAAGGATAACCCAACAGACAGTGGACGATGTTGTTGCATTGGTTCACCTTGCCACTCTTTGCTGTTCGTCATGACCTCCTAGAGAGAAAGGCACCGAAGCACTTCTAGTGGTGTTCTTGCAGCTTCTTGCCACTTCTGTGGCTGGGATCATTGGTAGAGCCTCCAGGTTTCTTCTGGATTGAACCGCCATTGCTGATTCCTGAGTGCTGTTTGTGAGTGACCGAGCTACTGCTGCTGATTTGTGTGAACTGAATTGCTGATATCCCTGACAATGAAGACTGAATTCACCTGAAAGAACTCTCTCTAAACAGGTCCACATCCTCCTTTGCTCTATTAATCTTTCCTTTCTACTAGCTCGGGTGGGTGGTGGGCTAGAAGGGAGGGTAAAGCATTTAAGAACTCTTATTAAAGTAGGTTTTGAAAAAAATCTAGCCAGGCAGTGGTGGCGCACACTTTTAATCCCAGCACTTGGGAGGCAGAGGCAGGTGGATTTCTGAG
>NW_022196898.1:77027632-77033883 GCF_008632895.1 Mastomys coucha
AAAAAAAAAAAAAAAAAAGGAAAAAAAAATAAAAAGAAAAAAATCTAAGCTCTAAGATAAAAAGAGCAGAGGTTTCTCTAAGGACTAGCGAGGGTCTACATCTGGAAGGGTGTTTTGTTTTTTTACTTATTATTTGTTTGTTTGTTTGTTTGTTTAATGTTTTTGTCTGAGACAAAATATGTGACCTTATTTCATTTTTTTTGTTTGTTTTAAATTTGGATATGTATGAAGATTTGCCTGCACACCACTTGTAGAGGCCAGTAGAGGGCAGAAGAGGGCATCAGATCCGCCCTGGAACTGGAGTTATACCTAGTTGTCAACTGCCACATGGGTGCTAGCAACTTGACCTGGGTCCTCCACAAGAGCAGCAAGTGTTCCTAACTTTTAAACAATCTCCCTGACCTAATTTCTTACATGACAATTAACTACCTACATCTGTAGCATTTACAGCTTCTAGGTTTAGGGACTTTCTACTTCTTGTTTGGATGATGGCTTTTGTAAAGGCTGAGAAATTTGTCCAAATCTTGCATGAGGATTAACAAGCCATTTTGTTCTACTGGAACTCTGGTTTGTAACCAGAAAAACCAAAGCAATTATTCATTACCTTTCCCATCAGTGATCTAAGGATGGATCCACTCATAATATGCATTCACTGTTGTTTCTACGTCAAATACTAAATGAGATACTGGAAGCACTTCAACACCCTTAGCCTAGCAGATTGATCGTGGTTTTGGCAGTTTTAGGTTGCTATACAGAATGCCAAAGGCTGGATGATAAAAAGAGCAGAGGTTTCTCTAAGGACTAACAAGGGTCTACATCTGGAAGGGTGTTTTATTTTTTTACTTATTATTTGTTTGTTTGTTTGTTTATTTAATGTTTTTCGAGATAGGGTTTCTCTGTGTAGCCCTGGATGTCCTGGAACTCACTCTGTAGACCAGGCTGGCCTCAAACTCAGAAATCTACCTGCCTCTGCCTCCCTAGTGTTTGGATTAAAGGCGTGTATGCCACCTTTTTTAGAAAGTGTTCGAAGGTGTTCTTTGGTTTTGTTTTGTTTTAATTATTATTTTCTCTTGTTTTTGTTTCTTTGTTTGTTGTTGTTTTTATTTTTCTGGACAGACTTTCTCTGGGTATCCTTGGCTGTCCTGGAACTTATTCTGCAGACCAGGCTGGACTCGAACTCAAAGATCCTCATGTTTCTGCCTCCTCCCATGTGGCACAGCACAGTATTTTATCTTGATTTCAAAGATAGGATCTCAATCCATGGCCCAAACTGCCTCAGATTGCTGACAGTTCCCTGTCCAGCCTTCACCCTTCCAAGCATTAGGATTATAGCTATGAGAAAACACAACCCAGATATAAGGGTTTTCTTGATGAATTATTGCCTGGCAATAGAAACATGAGAGAGAAAGGGGGTGTGTCTTAGTCAGGGTTTCTATTCCTGCACAGACATCATGACCAAGAAGCAAGTTGGGGAGGAAAAGGTTTATTCAGCTTACTTCCACATTGCTGTTTATTACCAAAGGAAGTCAGGACTGGAACTCAAGCAGGTCAGGAAGCAGGAGTTGATGCAGAGGCCATGGACAGATGTTCCTTACTGGTGTACTTCCCCTGGCTTGCTCAGCCTGCTCTCTTATAGAACCCAAGACTTCCAGCCCAGGGATGGCACCACTCACAAGGGGCCCTACCCCCTTGATCACTAATTGAGAAAATGCCCCATAGCTGGATCTCTGGAGGCACTTCCCCAACTGAAGCTCCCTTCTCTGTGATAACTCCAGCCTGTGTCAAGTTGACACACAAAACCAGTCAGTATAGGGTGGTTGGGAAAGGAAAAGAAAGAGAGGGACATAAGAAGTGGGGAGGGGTAAACAAGAAAGAGAGAAAGACAAGCATAATAACGAGCAGGAAGGGAATGCAGGTGATGGTATGGAGGAAACCAAACCTATTCTTTCATCAGAAACTCACTCCTAGAGTAGCAGTCATTATTTTTGTGTATAAGGGGAGACCAACCTCTCATGGGTTGGTCACCTCCTAAATGCCCTATCTCGCAATGCTGGGGATCACATTCTCAACACTTGAATTTTGAGGGAATGCACTGCAGCCACATTGACAGTTAATCCACCCAGCTAATACAAGCTATTAAAATGCAACGATGTAAGGACTCTTTAAGGTATTCATTTGGTTGGCCTAGGGGTATCTATCTAAAAAGAGGTAAGCATCGGTCCACGAGGTTGGGAAAGGGTCCCAGAGGAAGTAGCACAAGCCAAGATTTGCAGTAAAAGAGGGACCTCTGGTTCAACAACCCTTGTCAAGAAATTATATTAAAAGACATGATTTTTGGCCTTAGAACTTTCTCCTGTTGGCTCTTCTCTTTAAAATTGTATCTATTTGTGTGTGTGTGTGTGTGTGTGTGTGTGAGAGAGAGAGAGAGAGAGAGAGAGAGAGAGAGAGAGAGAGAGAGAGAGAGAGAGAGACTGTCTGCACAACTACGCCAGGTGCACAGGTGGAGGCGTCAGACAACCTTCGAAGGAGTTGGTTCTTATCTTATGTTTCCCAAGGATCACATCTCAGATTGTCTTGATAGCAAGCACCTTTATCCACTAAGCAATCTCTCTGGCCCCATGGCTCCTGTTCCTGGTTGTGGGTTTTTGGACAACTACAAAAACAATAGTTCATCGTGTCTCGGAGTTTCATCAGCTAACACCTTACATATGCTGTCTTACATAATATTCACAACAGCTCTGTGGCCTGAGTCGTATTAACTTTCCAGTGTATGTGTAAGGAACAAGGAAGGATTGCACATCTCATATGAACAGAGCCAGTAAAGGGAAAGGCTTGACATGAAGGCACTTCAAGAAACAACACTTTAAATCAGTCTTAAGTTCTAGTTCTCCCAACTCTACTGATGTCTCTGGAAATAACAGGTAGTATACTGGAGGTCAGCATGGTGCCTGGGGTGAAAGCAGGCATGTGGTCCATGCTGTCACCCTCTCAGAACTGATGGAGGCAGAGGGCAAGATCCAGGCCATACATGAAGACATTCTGAGTCCTGGGGTACTTGAGTGGCTTTTGAAAGGAATTGCGTTCTTGGTCTTTGTCCATGTAGAGGGATGCAAAGCCTCCTACTTGTAGATCACTAATGATAATAACCCAAAGAGCCTGGACCTAAACATTTCATCAGACAATCAATAAGTCAGCCACGTGCCAGCTGTCTTCCAAGAGAGCATTTGTCATCTCTCAGATGACAAATCGTGGAGACTAATCTGGATCATTAGATCCATGAGTTACACAAATATGTGTCCTTAAATAAAATAAGTAAATAAAACTCACTTTTTAATTTAAATTTACTCTCCGGGCGGTGGTGGCCCATGCCTTTAATCCTAGCAGTTGGGAGGCAGAGGCAGGCAGATTTCTGAGTTCGAGGCCAGCCTGGTCTACAGAGTGAGTTCCAGGACAGCCAGAGCTATACAGAGAAAACCTGTCAAAAACAACAACAACAAAAAAAAAACCAAACTAAATTTACTCTCATTTTATGTGTATGAATACCTTCATGTACGAAGGTGAGCCATGTACATTATTTGCATGCCTCATGTCTAGGGGTGTCAGAAGAGGGTGTGGGATTCCCTAGAACTGGAGTTAGAGATGGTGATGAGTCACCAAGATCAGTGCTGAGGACAGAAAGCAGATTCTCTGCAAGACCAGCAAGTCCTCGTAATGCTTGAACTCTTTCTCCAGCTTCAAACTCACAGCTTTATTGAAAATTAAAAGAACACAATGAATGACCTTTTTTTTTTCCCCCTATACTGGTGAATGAGCCTAGGGCTTCAAGCATGCTAGGCAAAGGCCTTGCTACCAAGCTGTATCAGATGCTGTGTGTTAAGCTCTTATTAGGAGACAGGGTCTCAGCAGCTGGCCGTTTCTTTAGTTTGTTTTTGTTTTTGAAATGAGGTAGAAGCTGGCCTGGAATTTCAGATTATCCTGCACGTATACTTCCTGGGTACTGAGATCACTGGCAGATGCCACCACACTTAGGTTTATGTTATGCCAGAGGCAGAAGCTGGGGCTTTTTTGAATGTAAAACATCCACTCTACCAACTGAATCCTCTAGCCCCTGCCTACTCAGCCTCTGTAACCATAGCTTACAGGCCTATGGCACTGGAACTGGCTTTGGCATGCACGTTTGTTTTAAGGGGTGAGGTGTGGATACCATTTCACGAAATCACACTGAGTCTTCTCACCAGTTGGATGACCTGAGTGAAATATTTGTCTCTCTGGGCCTCAGTAACATCTACCTTGTAAAGTGGTTAAAAGGGATAAATGTGCTATTATTTGGGAAAAAAAAAAGCAATTTCTTTTTTTTTTTTTTTAAGATTTCTTTATTTATTTTATGTATATATAAGTACACTGTAGCTGTCTTCAGACACACCAGAAGAGGGCATCTGATCCCATTACAGATGGTTGTGAGCCACCATGTGGTTGCTGGGATTTGAACTCAGGACCTCTGGAAGAGCAGTCAGTGCTCTTAACCATTGAGCTATCTCTCCAGCCCCCAAAAATGCAATTTCTAACTGGAAGAAAATAGTACCTTCGAAGACTTGGAGGTGCAGTTCTGAGAACTGTTGGTATTCCAATTGGGAAAGTCCCCAGAGCCTGGTTCCTACCTGTGCTGCTGGGCAGTGGTAGAACTTCTAGCCAGATGGGCATAGGGAAGGAGTCAGTGGGGTGTGCCTCCGTGACCTGTAATTTGTCCTCTGCTCTCTCTCTTTGTCCCCTTCCTTTCTTACTCTATTGCTGGCTGTCATGGGGTGGGGGTGGGGCAGTCTTGCTCCTTCACACTTCCATCAACCACCATCATGTTCTCTCTGTCTTGCTACAGGCCCAGAAGCAACAGAGCCAAATGACCACATACTAAAAACTGCAACAGGAAGCCAAAAGACAACTTTCCTCTTGTATGTTGACTTCCTTTAGTTTGTCCCAGCTCTGGAAAGCTTATTGACACAGTAACAATTATCATCCACTAGATACAGAGAGTGTAGCAGACGTTTTGTATGGAGTCTCCTGCACATAGAAATATTGCAATATCTCCTCCAATGGTGGATCCCATGTACAAGTATGGTCTTGTAAGATTATAATGGAAGCTGGACCCGATGGCATGCGCCTGTAATCCCAGCATTCCATAGGCTGAGGCAAGAGGATTATGAGTTTAAGATTGGCTTGAGCTATGTAAGGCCCTGTCTCAAAACAAATAGATAAATCCAGTATTAGAGTGAAGTTCGTGTTACTGTTAACTCTTGACACTATACAAACACTCGAGACTTAGGGAGAATGATGTGCTTTGGCTCACAGTTTTTGGACGTTTTTGGCCATGAGGGTTTGGTCTCATGGCTTTAGGTCTGTGGTTGCATTACAGAGCAAAAGCTGTTCATCTCATTTCAAGGACATAAATGGAGAGCGAGGAGGGGCCTAGAATCACACAGCCACTTTCATGGGCAACAAACACCCCCAGGAATCCAAAGGCTTCCCACAAGGCCATAGCTCTTAAAGGTTCTGCCATGACTCCAACCATTGTAAGGCCCAGACATTAAGCCCTGGCAGATGTGGATGTTCAAAATGCAAACTGCAGCCCGCAAAACCCTGGCCCTCTACCATGGGTAGCCATCCAGCTCAGAGCCCACTGTGCTACTCCCAAGTTTGTGGGAACACTTGTGTCAACAAGCCTGCCACACTGGCAGCCTTGTGCACATACACAGGGCTTTGTAATGACGGCAGACAACAGTTGCTATGTTTTTATCATGCCCTGCTTTTCTTTTCTCTCTTTCCTAAGAATTTATTCAGTCAGCTTGCATGAGTTGATGTGTTCTACATCCGTTCAAGGTGCCTGAGGCCAGAGGGTTTTCTCCCCTGGAACTGAAGTTAAAAGTAGTTGTGATCTGGTGTGGGTGCTGGAAACGGAACCTGGGTCCTCTGCAAGAACTTTAAGTGCTCTAAACCACTGACCCATCTCTCCAGCCCCACATATTCTGCTTCTCATAGCTACTTTAGAGCATACACTTCTGCTTATAAATTTACTGTAAATAAGTATGCCATGTCAGGCTGTAGTTTAATTTCAGTTTATGTTCTTTCATGCATCATCCCCTAAGGGTAACAGTCTATCATTCATACATACATACATACATGATGCACGCATGCATAGATACAGATATATAATGTTTATGAATTCCCCACCACCGCCCGGCTTCATGGTGGTGCACGCC
>NW_022196898.1:77034077-77057458 GCF_008632895.1 Mastomys coucha
AAAAAAAAAAAAAAAAAAGAAATGTAACTTGAAACTACTTGACATGACTTCAATCTTCTTGGGTTTGTGAAGCCTTGTTTTCTGTCCCAATATTGGGCCCGTGTGTGAGAATATTTGATTCCTGCTAGAACTCTACAACTGTGAAGTGAAAAATTCTATGTGTCATTAGGTTCATCTGGTCTAAAGCGACTCTGGAATCCAGCATTCCTTTGCATAGATTCTGTCTAAATGACATAACCATTGTTGGAAGTGGGTTACCGAAGTCACCTACTATGTTTGTCTTTCCTGTTTCTATGATGTTTCTCTGTGTCCTCCATTTGTCTTACATGTTCAGGTATTACTCCAGTTTAGGCTCATGTATGTTTGCATGTGTTATATCAAACTGATCAACTGGATCCTCTATCACAAATTAAGGACTATCTTTTGTCTCTAAGAAGTTCTGTTTAATCACTAAACTAGCTTACGAAAATGTATTCTCTCATGGTGTGTGTGTGTGTGTGTGTGTGTGTGTGTGTGTGTGCTCTTGTGTCATGGCATGCATATCAAAGGCCATGCATGCCAAAGGCCAGTTTGTAGGATTTGGTTCAACTCAGGGTGCCAAGCTTGGCAGCAAGTTCCTTTATTCACTGTGCCATCTCACCAACCCTTCTAGCACTCTTCAATCTGGTTTATTTTATCTCATATAACTCCCTATATTCTCTTTACACAATGGCATCTCTTCTATCTTTCATTTTCTTATTTATTTAGTGCAGGTGTGCCACAGTGCACGGGTATACATTAGGCTCTCCCCTTCCACCATGTGAGTTCTTGGGACCTGCTCAGATCATTGGGCATGGCAACAGCTGCCTTTACCCATTGAGCCACCTTGTTGACCTCTACCCTTCATTTTCCATTTACTCTACTATTAACACTAAACTGGGTCTCTTACACAGTATACAATTGGATTTTCTTGTCCATAATAAAGTTTTTTAAATCTTATCTCTCTCTCTCTCTCTCTCTCTCTCTCTCTCTCTCTCTCTCTCTCTCTCTCTCTCTTTCTATCCTAGGAAACTAGGATAGGATGTAGAGTGACCCTACTCTATTACTCAATCCCATCTTCCTTTGAGATAGGGTTTCTAACTGAACCTCCAGCTAAGCAGCAAGCCACAGTAATTCTTTCATGCCTACACCCCACAGCACTGGGTATCTAGGCACCCCTCATGCACCCCCCACACAAACAATGCCCACCCCCCAAAAAAAAAACAATGCCTGGAATTTTGCATAGATGCCTGGATCACAACTTAGGTTCTGATGCTTGCTAAGCAAGTGCTCTTCCCTGTTGAGCCATTTCTTCAGGCCCCCACATTCAATTCCAGACTTCAACTGTTTAATTCATAACTTTTGAGTAACCCTTATGGCACCTATTTATAGGTATGAGTATAGTTTTACATAACTTTTTGGGGGGGAGGGGAGTTCAAGACAGGGTTTCTCTGTGTAGCCCTGGCTGTCCTGGAACTCACTCTGTAGACCAGGCTGGCCTCGAACTCAGAAATCTGCCTGCCTCTGCCTTCCAAGTGCTGGGATTAAAGGCATGCACCACCGCTGCCCAGCTCCCTTTCTCCTTATCCTCTGTGGTGTGAAGAGGCTTCCGCACCACTCACTCACATAGCCACAGCACTCTGCACAAGTACAGGGGACCAACTAGCCCTAGACCAAATCCCTTGGAACCATGAGCCAAAAGAATTCTGTCTTCCTGTTGTTTATACTAGGCATTCTGTCACAGAATAACGAAAGCAAAACCATTCAATTATCTTTTAGGATGAGTTCAGTTGTATTTCTAGAGATGTATATTAAACAAGAGTGTGGTAATTAGGGCCCAGTCTCTTGAGAGTTCACTATGCCAATTATGAGCTAGCTTGTACACTAGACACAAGGATAATGCTCCCAATTAATCTATATAGGGACGACTGTAAAGTTTGTGTGTCTATCAGTCCTAACATGAGTGTGTGAAGGGTCTATATAGTAATTATAGATAAGGTTTTGTTTTTGTTTTTTGAGATAGAGTCTTATGTAGCCCAGGTCGGCCTTGAACCCGTTATATATATATAGGAAGGCACTTGAGCTTCTGGCCCCTCTGCCTCTGTCTCCCTTGTACTCAGACTGTAGAGCTGCAGCACCACATCTGTTTCCATGCTGTGTTGGGGGCCAGGCCCTCGACTTTATAGATGCTCCGTGGATTAGTTGCTTCCCTGTTACTGTGATAAACACCGAGACCTTTCTTTTTATGTATTTATTTATGTATTTATTTATTTACTCATTATGTATACAGCGTTCTGCCTCCACATCTGCCTGCAGGCCAGAAGGGGGCACCAGATCTCAATATAGATGGTTGTGAGCCACCATATGGTTGCTGAGAATTGAACTCAGGACCTCCAGAAGAACAGCCAGTGCTCTTAATCTCTGAGCCATCCCACTGCCACCTTTCTTAAGAAGAAAGAGTTTATTTTAGTCGACAGTTCCAGAAGGATGGATCCATCATGCTGGGAGGCGTGGTAGCAAAAAGCAGGCACAGTGACAGGCCCAGGAAGCTAACGGCTTGCACCGCCAAATGCAAGCATGAAGCAGAGAGAGCAAACTGGAAGTGGGGGCAGGTTTTAAAATCTCAAGATTTACTAAATCTTCACTAAAGCAGCACCTCCTAAACCTTCCCCAAACCAACTGGTGACCAAGCCCATGACGAGCAATGGAGCTGAGTACTTCATAAAAAAAAAGATTAGCAGAGTATGGGGACACACAGCTGTAATGTCACCACGTGGAAGACTGAGGCAGAAGGAATGGGAGTTTGAGGCCAGTCCAGCTATGCAGCGACATCTTCCTTCAACAACAAAAAAAGAGGGACAGGGGTGGGAAAAGGAGGAGGGAAAAAAGGAAACTTTATGCCTTTATTCTATTTATTCTTTTGCCATATATTACATCCTGACGGCAGTCTCCCCTCCTTCCTCTCCTCTCCCACCCTTCCCCCCCTCTCCCCTACATTGCCTCCTCCTCCTTCAGAAAAAAAGAGATTCCGGGCTTCCCAGGGATATCAACCAAACATAGCATGTCATGTTGCAATAAGACTAGGCTCATCCCTCATATGAAGGCTGGATGAGGCAACCCAGTAGGAAGAAACAAGTTCCAAAAGCAGGCAGAAGAGTGAGGGACAGCCCCTGATCCCACTGTTCGAAGACCCACAATAACACCAAGATGGAAAGATCTCCTATTGATTTTAGGACCTCTGCTTGCTCCGGTCAGCCCTACTCGCTCAGTCTCTGCTCACTCAGGCCCAAAGATTTATTTATTATTATACATAAGTACACTGTAGCTGTCTTCAGACACACCAGAAGAGGGCATCAGATTTCATTATGGGTGGTTGTGAGCCACCATGTGGTTACTGGGATTTGAACTCAGGACCTTTGGAACAGCAGTCGGTGCTCTTAGCTGCTGAGCCATCTCTCTAGCCCCTACCTTGCTCTTGAAATGCCCTCCAAAGTAGTTCCTCCTGTTCCCATTCCCACCTGTCTCCAGTTCACCCATGAAATCTATTCTATTTCCCATTCTCAGGGAGATTCATGTATCCCCCACTTGAGCCCTCCTTGTTACTTAGCCTCTCTGGGTCTGTGGTTGTCAAATGATTATCCTTTACTTTTCTGCTAATATTCACTTAGAAGTGAGACCATACTATGCTTGGCTTTATGGGTCTGAATTACCTCACTCAGGATGATTTTTTCTAGTTCCACCCATTTACCTGTAAATTTCATGATATTATCCTTTTTTTTTTTCCCTAACAGCTGAGTAATACTCCACTACACCCTTCACGAGAGCCACAATAATATAAAACACCTTGGGGGTAATTCTAACCAAGAAAGTCAAGGGCCTGCAAGGCGAAACTTCAAGTCCCTGAAGAGAGAAATTGAAGAAGATATCAGAAGATGGAAAGATCTCCCATGCCCAAGGATTGGTAGGATTAACATAGTAGAAACAGCCATTTTTATACCAAAAGCGACTCATAGATTCAATGCAATCCCCATTAAAATTTCAACAGGATTCTTCACAGACCTTGATAAAAACAATACTCAACTTCATATGGAAAAAAAAACCTAAAAAAACCAAGAAACCCAGGATAGCTAAAACAATCCTATACAATAGAAGAACTTCAGGAGGGGCTCATCATCCCTGATTTCAACCTGTACTCCAGAGCTATAGTTATAAAAAGTTAATGATATTGGCATAAAAACAGACAGGTTTATTAATGGAATTGCATCAAAGATCTAGACATGAATCCACACACCTATGGATACGATTTTTGATAAAGAAGCCAGACATGTACAGTGGAAAAAAGAAAGCATCTTGAGCAAAAGTTGCTCATCTAACTGGATGAAGGCCAAAGACCTCAACATAAAACCAGATACACTGAACCTGGAAGAAAAGAAAGTAGAAAATAGCCTTGAGCGCATTGGCACAGAAGACAGCTTCCTGAACACAGCAGAACAGGAGCTCAGGCACTAAGATCAACAACTGATAAATGGGACCTCATGAAACTGAAAAGCTCCTGTAAGACAAAGGACACTCCCAATAGGACCAAACAACAACTTACATAATAGCAAAGGATTTTCTCCAATTCTATCGCATCTGACAGAAGGCTAATATCCAAAATATATAAATAACACAAGAAACTAGACATCAACAAACCAATCCCATTAAAAATGGGGTACAGATCTAAACAGAGAATTCTCAACAGAGGAATCTCAAATGGCTAAGAACCACTTAAAGAACTGTTTGACATCCTAAGCGATTAGGGATATGCGAATCAAAAGGACTCTGTGATCCCATCTCACATCTGTCAAAATGGTTAAGATCGATAACACAAGTGACAACTCATACTGGTGGAGCAAAGAGAACACTCCTCCATTGCTGGTGGGAGTGCAAACCTGTACGGCCACTTTGGAAATCAATATGGCAGTTTCTTAGCTATCCTATTCTTGGGCATACAAACAAAGGGTATTCCCACCCTACCAAAAGGACATCTACTTATCTATGTTCATAGACGTTTCATTCATAAAGCAAAGAAAACTTTAAAGCACTCATACTTCAAGTCCAGGCAGTCCTTCCATGTGCCTATCAGTTACAATTCGGTGGTTTAGCAGGAGTGGAAACAGCTGCTTGGAGAAAGGGCTAAGTGTGGGAGGTAGACTCATTTTGTTAACACCCACTTTGAGAAACTAGCTTGCTCCACACAGCCAACGCTAATCCCCCCCATAATGGTGCTCCACAATCTAATCCAACAGGCCCTCCCTCTTACCGGTTCCCCTCACCTCTCAGCACCACCTCCCTGGGGATTAAGTGTCTAACCCACGAGAATTTTTGATACATATTCAAAACTTATCAAACCAGGGGACTGGAGAGATGTCCTGAGAAACAAATCAGGATTAGAAACCTGATCTGAGCGAGTGGTAAACTGGACAATTCTTAAATTCTCCAGCTTATTTTCTCACCTATTAAATGGAAACCAAAAGGCTTGCTTATCTTGAAACTGGAGAAATGGCTCAGAAGTTAAGGGTGCTTGCTGCTCCTGCAGAAGATGGAGGTTTTGGTTCCCAGATGAAAGAAGGCTGCTCACAACCATCGTAATTCTGCTTTCAGGGGATCCAGCACCTTCTTCTGTTCTCCATGGGTACCAGGCACATCTGTGGTGCATGTGCACACATGTGATACATTGTACACCATGCAGACAAAACACTCAAACACATAAAATAAAATTAATACATCTTTTAAAAAGTCTTCTCTCATGAAGTTAATATGTATTTTCTTTATTTAATGATTATCTTATGGGAGACTTTTTGTTGTTGGTGGTGGTGGATTTTTTTGTTTTATGTTTTTTTGAGACAGGGTTTCTCCATATGGCCCTGGCTGTCCTGAAACTCTGTCCATAGACCAGGCTGGCCTCTAAGTCACAGAGATTCTCCTGCTTCTGCTTCTTCAGTGCTGGGATTAAGGATGTGTGCCACCACTGCTAGGCTGTGAGGCTCTGTTTTAACCTTTCTTTTATTCACTTGTTGGGAAGATACAAATGTCTTATTCATTTATATATATTTTCCATTTATTTAAGACATCTAGTTCTCTGCCACATGTCTCAAAAATATCTTATTCTCTAGCAAAATTTTCGAGGCCTCTAACAAGCCCATTTGTAGATATCACAATTCCAGAGCTAAATCAGATGTAGAAACTATTCCAGGGTAACAGAGATTATTTTCCAGCCCTACATAGATCAGAAAATAAAAAACCTCTTAGTCAGGCATGATGGCATATGATTTAGTCCCAGTTCTGGGCCAGCCTGGTCTATAGAGTGAATTCCAGGACAGCTAGGACCACATGCACAAAGAAACCCTGTTTCAAAAACAAACAAACAAAGGAAGAAGAAAATAAGAAAAAAAAAAGAGCCCCCTTCCCCCAAAAGACACCTCTTTACAAATGTCCAATTGGCCTGTAGTCCCTGGAACAATATGAATTGGAACAAGACACAGGTAGACATGAACGCTAGGGGAGTTGACTCTACCGGGTTCAACAGGCACGTTCTCTGGATGGGAGAGGAAGAAGGAATCGTGTGCAGAAGAGTGTCTATGCTCGGGCGGTGGTGGCGCACGCCTTTAATCCTAGCACTTGGGAGGCGGAGGCAGGCGGATTTCGGAGTTCGAGGCCAGCCTGGTCTACATAGTGAGTACCAGGACAGCCGGGGTTACAGAGAGAAACCCTGTCTCGAAAAACCAAAAAAAAAAAAAAAAAAAAAAAAAAAAAAAGAAGAGTGTCTACGCTCAATTTCTACTTTTATTACTAAAGAGTTGAGAGTTCTTAGGAGTGCTTGGATGCATCATCTCCATGTTGGGATAATGCTGGAATCATTCATAAGCAGTACTCAGAAGGAAGGAAGGAAGGCTTTTGAGAGGCTGGAGCTGACGGACTGGGGTGTAGTTTACCTGGGACCTCGGAATGTAACGTCACTGCAGATGTAACTTTAGTAACAGTGAGCACGGGGCCCAACAAGAACATGATTAGAAGGAATAGAAGAAGGTGACATGTGGAGATGGAGATGCAGATCTGAAGACAAGATGGTGTCTATGAGGCAGGAAATGCCAGCTTGCGGGCAGCCAGCGAATGTTAGGAGTCAGGAATGGGGTAGTTCCCTAGCACAGACTCCGGAGGGAAACCACCTCACTGACCCTTGATCACAGACTTGATGCTAGAAGTTTTATCCCATTTATCTGCCAAGTTTGTGATTTGAAAGCGGTAGGAAGCAAAATGGAGTCACTCGGGTCACAACCTAGCAAAAAATTAACAGAGAAGGGCAGGTCATGAAGGAAGTGAACCTCTGAACATACGTTTGTGAACAAGAACCGCCATTATGTGTACAACCTTGTACAAAGGCCATGGCAACTTGACACAGAAAGCGTGTCTGTGAGAACATCTGCCCAGTAAATGCTTATTCAACCATAGACTCATGTCACTGACAACTGAGTCCTGTAACCAAAGAGGATAGTTTTAAAATAATATGGAACTCCCCTCTGCCACCTTTGAAGCCCTTTACTTTCTGAATACGCCCTACCAACTTGGTAGGTCCTACCTAGACTCACATTAAACTCTTATCTTTGGCAAATTTCTGCTGTTGTTTGGCGTAGCCATAGCTTTGGCGTCCTTGAAAAATATCCCAATCAGAACGTCATATTATAAGCAAGAAAACTCATAATGTCCTACATAGGCCAAAGGAGCCAAGAGCTGCAACAGCTGAGTCAGGAAGAGCCATGCCAACAAAAGCTTCAAGAGTTTAGGAGACAAAAGAAAGAAGTCTTCGTGAACAGGAAAGGTTTCGAGTAGAGCATACCTCAGAGGAACCCACAACATGGACTGAATTTACAGGCAGAAACGGGAGGCAGAGTTGGGAGGGAAGGGGATTCTAAGCAGAGGGTACCAAGAAAGAAAAGTCATGAAGGAGGAAAACCATAGGATGCTCTGAGACGCCAAGTGGTCCAGCTGGGTTCCTTGTTAGAAGTTCCCAGAAACAATATATGCACATTAAAATGCATTTGAATGTTAGATAAATTCTGAGCTAGCATCAACACCATCCACCTCACCTCTGTTTTGCTTTTTTTTCTTTTTAATATATAGAAATGGAAATAAAGAACTCATTTATTTTCCCTAAGGTCAAAAAGCTAGGTATATAATAGAGAGAATCTGTCTTTCGGATAATTTCTATGGGCTGGTGAGATCACTGAGCCGGCAAAATCAATTAGTGCTCAAGCTCAACTACCTGAGTTCAGTTCCTGGAATTTAAGTAAAAGTGAAAGGGAAGAACTGCAGCAAAGAAGTTGTCCTTTGACTTTGACCTCCACACACAGCACAGCTGACTAACACACACACACACACACACACACACACACCATGAACCACTCACAAAATATTAACAGTTTAACATTCTCTTTTTTTTCTTTTTCCTTTTTTTGTTTTTTGTTTTTTTCGAGACAGCGTTTCTCTGTGTAGCCCTGGCTGTCCTGGAATCACTCTGTAGACCAGGCTGGCCTCGAACTCAGAAATCCACCTGCCTCTGTCTCCCAAGTGCTGGGATTAAAGGCTGTAAGATTAAGTTTTCAAACTGTACTGTGGAAATTTAGCCATTAGTTAAACTCAGTGGGAGACCGGCTCCCAGAACCTAAAAACAAAGGGAGACCAGCAGCTCCCAGAACCCAGAAACAAGGGAACCAAGAAGACCTGGCCAGAGAACCCAGAAACAACCTGGCCTAAAACAATTGCCAGGTGGTTAGTCCACCCCTGGACCCTAGCACGAGCCAGCACCAATCAGAAACCATCTCGTACCTTCCCCTTCCCCCAGTCTTTCCTTTTGCCCCAGCAACTGCACAAGAATAAAAAGCTGCCTAAGACCCTGCTCGGGGCCAGACTCCTCTACCCCTGCGAGGGATATGAGTCTCGCCCCAGCTATCTGGAATAAAAAGCCTCTTGCAGATTGCATCAAGTTCATGTCTTGGTGGTGTATGGGGTCATCGCTCTGAGGATTTGAGTGTGGGGGTCCCTCCGGGAATCTCACAAGGCGCATGCCACCTTAACATTTTAACAGTTTAACATTTTCAAGGAAAAAAAAATGAGTTCTATTTTAAAAACTTTATTGCCAACTATAAATTTTCAGTTACATTGGGATACCAGTTACACATATTCAATACTAACTAGTTATCTGCTTATGTCTTAGGAGCTAGCACACAAGAAAGCTTTTCATGCCGGGCGATGGTGGCATACACCTTTAATCCCAGCACTTGGGAGGCAGAGGCAGGTGGATTTCTGAGTTCAAGGCCAGCCTGGTCTACAGAGTGATTTCCAGGGCAGCCAGGGCTATACAGAGAAACCCTGTCTCAAAGAAAACAAAACAAACCAAAACAAAAAACAAAATAAAACCAAAACAAAAAAATACTGTGTAATGTTAAATAAGTCCAGAAAGAATATAATCATTTTAAACTGGACAGTGGTGGGGCACTTCTTTAATTCCGGCACTTGGGAAGCAGAGGTAGGTGGATCTATCTCTTTGAGTTCAAGACCAGCCTGGTCTACGTGAGTTCCAAGACAGCCAGGACTGCTGAACCCAGAAACCTTGTTCTGAAACAGACAAGCACAACCATTCTAAATGTTTTATTCCTAAAATTATGTCACATATAAAAGTTTTCAATATTCTTTCTTTTTTAGGTAGATAAATGTCTCATTATTTTCTCTACTGCCCAACTAATTTCTGTTAATTTTTTTTTAAAGAATGAAATACAAGTACTTAGGACCATTCAAGTACTGAAGCAAAATAAACAGTGTGAACTGTTACATAAGAACTCTGATAGTCCACCCTCTGGTCTGCGCCAGACACATAAATCGACAGCAAATCATTATGACTTTTGTTTGTTTTGAGTAGCACAGGTTGGCCCCAAGCTCACTTGGTAACTGAGACTGACTTGAATTTCTGATCCTCCTGTCTCCAACTCCCCATTGCTAAGATTACAGGCATATACCATCACACTTGGCAAATTTGGGAGTTTTCTTCAAAAAAAAGAATGCACACAGTAGGTTGCCCTGCCCCCATCTCTCTTTCTTTCCCGACAGGGTCTTCCTATATTGTCTAGGCTGCAAGCTGTACTAGAATTTGCTTGTGTATGTAGCCCAGGCTTGCCTCGAATGTATGATCCTCTTACTCTCTGGAATGCTGGCATTATCACCCTGTGATACTCACACCTAGCCCATGTCACCTCTTCTTAAACATGCCTCAGAAGCTAGGCCAATGGTGTAAACCTGTGACCTTAGCTACTCTGTAAATTGAAGCAGGAAGATCATGGATTCTTTTTTCTTTTTCTTTCTTTCTTTTTTTTTTTTTTGTGTCTGTTTTTTCAAGACACAATTTCTGTGTGGTCTTGACTGTCCTAGAACTCCCTGTGTGGACCAGGCTAGCCTTGAACTCAGAGATCTGCCTTCCAGTACAGGGATTAAAGGTCTGTGTTACCACCACACAACTAGGAGGATCACAATTTCAAGGCAACTTTATGCACTTGAATGAAGCCATGTATCAAAATAAATATTAAAACAATACAAGATCATTCCCCATCTTAACATGCTTAAATGGCACTGCCTACCCCTGCATTGTAGTTAGATGAGATCTCAACATCTTAATTTATTTAGATCCCAAAGTTAGGGCCTCTCGATTCTCCAACCATATCTTTTACAATATATTCCTTATCAATAACCTGACAGTATTTCATCCTCGTTCCTGCAAATTCAAACTCATTGTTTTCATTTTTAGAAACATATAGGTACCTTTTATATTTTACACTGGCTAGAAATTGCTATGTGAGCCAGGCAGTGGTGATGCATGCCTTTAATCTCAGCACTCAGGAAGCCAAGGCAGGTGAATCGCTATGAGTTTGAGGCCGGCCTGGTGAACAGAGTGAGTTCTAGGTTAGCCAGGGCTACACAGTGAAACCAAAGTCTTGAAAAACAAAAACAAACAAACGAAAGCTATGTGCAAGCCCTCCACCCTTTGTTTATACTACAGGGCTTTTGCTCTTGGTCTCTGTAGGACGGAGCGGGTGGGTGGCTCTATGTCAGGGCACTTATCTGAGTTGATATGACATTCCTGGTTCTGGGCAGTATGCTGTTTAATTTTAGTCCTTATGTTTCACTCTAGGAACTCTAACCAGTAGGCAGCAGCTGGAAGCTGAGAGCTCCTGTCATCAAACTCAAGCACAGAGCAAAGAGAAGATGAAATGGTACAGAATCTTTAAACTCTCAACGCAGGACTCCAGGGATACACTTCCTCAACAAGGCCCAGCTCCTAAAATTCCTCCAAACAGCACCTCCAAGGGGGGGGGGGGGGTAGGAGGGGGATATCCAAGTACTCAAAGGGCCAAGCCTATGGTGCATTCTCATTCAAATTACTATGTATTGCTTAAACCTGGCCTGACACTCTCCTTGTTGACAGGCAGTCCTCAGGCTGGCAGGGATCTTGCCTCTGCCTTCCTAGGGCTGGGATTACACTTGGCCAAGCTTGCCTCTGGTTCCCCACTCTTCTGGTCTCACCCAGTCACTTTATCAACAAGCAAGACAGCTTTCAAGCCCAGGCACTGGGCTAAAGTCTTTCTTTCTTTCATCAGCCACCCCTACCCTTCAGACTGATTTTGCCAAGTGTTTAGTCTTGGGCCTTCTTCAAAGTCATTCAGGGTGACTTGGTCCATCACCCTAGAAGGACAATCCCTACCCGAAGAGCTAAGTGAAATCTTTACGTGAATCTTTGAGAGTGTCAGAGGACATTAACGTCCTAATCACCAACTAGACATCTGATTGATGTGATACTCTACACGATTTCTTTTAACTCTGATTTATTTATCCACTGTGTGTGTGTGTGTCTGTGTGTGTGTGGCGGGGGTGGGAGGATAGGGTCTCATGTGGCCCAATTATAGCTTGGAGTTTGTTGATTCTCCTGCCTCTGACTCCCAAATGTTGGGATTATAAGCATGGGTTACAATGCAGGCTTTCTTATTTAAAGAAATGTGTGTGTGTGTGTGTGTGTGTGTGTGTGTGTATGTGTAGTTTTCTAGACAAGATCTCTCATCTCAAAGCTCCTATTTTAGGTTTGTTTAGACTAGCCTCAGACTCACATAGATCTACCTGCCTTTGCCTCCTGAGTTCTGGGATTAAAGGCATGCATTACCACCACCTGGCTCACATAGGAATTTCTAGCCAGGCAGTGGTGGCTCACGCCTTTAATCCCAGCACTTGGGAGGCAGAGGCAGGTGGATTTCTGAGTTCAAGGCCAGCCTGGTCTACAGAGTGAGGCCCAGGACAGCCAGGGCAACACAGAGATAATCCTATCTCGAAAAACAAAACAAAAAACCAAACAAACAAAAAAGATATAAAAGGTATCTGGTCTCCAAAAATGAAAACAAACACCAGGAGTCTCCTGCCTCAGCACAGGCATGAGCTGCCCTGGCTAGCCTTTTGTAGTTCTGGGAATCTGAAGGCAGGTCCTCATGCTGAGCCATTTTCCCAATTTAGTGACAACACCTCTTTATTTCCAGCACTAGGGAGGCAGAGGCAAGGAGATCTATGAGTTGTAGGCCATACTGGTCTACAAAGCAATTTCCAGGGTAGCCAGGGATACACAGAGAACCCTGTCTCACAAAAACAAAATCAAAGGACATAAAAACCCAGGGTGTTATTCTGTATCCCTGGCTGACCTGGATCTTGTTACTAGACCAAGATAGTCTCAAACTCACAAAGATCCACGTGCTTCTGACTCCAGAGTGTATTAAGATTAAGGGCACGCCTCCCCTCCCCCTGGTCCTCCACCCTTTTAAGACTGGGGGAGGGGGAAGGCAAGGATGTCACAGTGAAATTCAGACTCACTGGCCATTTCACTAGCACCGATCTTCGATCTTCGTGCCTCAGCCTCCACTGCCTTGCTGGGATTGTCTAACTTTGAAGGCAGTGTCCTGACTTGGGTTTTTAGTTAGTAGGTGGGGCGTGGATTTACGCTCAATGTCTATCATTGAGGATATTTTCTTCCTGGTCCTAATGCACACCTTTAACCTAATAGGTTCTTAGCCAGGCTGTGGTGGCTTAGGCCTTAGTCTCAGAACTTGTGATGGAGGCAGGGGCAGGCAGATCTCTCAGTCAGAGATCAGCCTAGTGTACAGAGTGAGTTCCAGGACAACCAAGCCTACACATGGAGACCTTGTCTCGGGAAACCAAAAACATTTAAAAACAAAACAAAAACCCACCTTGACAAATCACAAACATTAAAAAAAATAATAAACTAATAGGTTGTTGGTCAGTATCTTGTGTTGGCTCCAAATATTATATTATTAGGTGCCTTATTGTCTCTTACTTCATTCTTCCTTTTAGGAATAGAAAATATCCTCCTCCAGGAAAGTAATACATCCTCCAGGAGTGTTTGGGAAAGGTAAGACTAAGACGGTATTGCTGTGAGCTGGTTGTTTAGAGGGATCAGCATTACATTCACCCTTCTCCTACATTAATCTGTTCTTCCTAATTTCACAAGAATAAGGCAGAACTAAAGTAAAGCATACAGATAAAGTTTTGGTATTTAGACCAGTAGGCCTAATTCTGTATGCCAAATTCCTTTCCTCCTTTGTTCATTAACATCCCCACCAGGTAGTCAAACTCTTCCACTTCTGCCTCCTAGTCAACCTTGACTTCCTAGGTCCTCAACCTCAGCATCCCGTCTGCACGTGACCTTACGGTTCCGCGGGCTACCTGGCCCTGCGGTCAAGGTAAATCCACGCCCAAACTGCCCCGTAGAGGTGGTCTCAGCTGCGGGGTCGAGGGGGTGAGGAAACGAGCTCGTACGACGTGACCCTCACTTTCATTTGCCTGGAGTTCTCATGCCAGAGACCTGGCAGATTTTACTATTTCCCAATTGTTTACTCGCCAAGCTTTCGGGTCCACGCGCCTCCCGGCTGCGCCTCGCACGCTGAAACTTCATTCAAAGGCCAGGCAGGGAGGCCCACGAGGTGGCGAATGGGCTTGTGGATGACCTCAAGGCCACTTCCTCTCTGTTGGCGCCCTTCCCCCCAGTCCACCAACCACCTCTTGTAAACAAAACTGTCCCCCAGGGCGAGGGGAGGTCTTGCTCTTCTGCGCCCTCTCGCGCAAAGGGTTAATTTTCCCGATCGCACGAGGGGGAGGAGATTTCCCTGTAGACGAGTAAAAAGCGTGATGGACAAACGTGCGGGCACTAAGACCGCAAGGCATTCATTTCCTCCTACGGTGGATGCGGACGCTGGGAGGAGAGCCCCTGAGCTAGGAGCTGGGAGCGGAGGCGCAGGCAATGCTCAACCCTGGATGTAGCTGAGAGGCTGGGAGAGAGATCGGCCAGGAGATTGACGGCGGGGCAATACCTAGGGGGGTGGGAGGGGTAAGCAGACAGGAGAGCACTCAAAATAAAAGGCTCTTTACAGATTTTTTTATTTTGTATAGAGAACACGTAGCGACTCCGAAGATCAGCCCCAATGAACATGTCAGTGTTGACTTTACAAGAATACGAATTCGAAAAGCAGTTCAACGAGAATGAAGCCATCCAATGGATGCAGGAAAACTGGTAGGTGATGCTTTCGCGTGATACTGATCCCGGGAGTGCATTAATGTCGGTATTCCCGGTCTGAGCGTGAGCGGAGCGATGGATGGATTGCCGGCAGTAGCCAGCAGATCGCGGAGTTCTAGGGTCTCGTGTCTGCAGGAGACTCTGAGGCTGCATGGAAGCGTGCGGTTTGGGGGTGCCCTGTGTGAGCCGCGGCCACGCGGGCATCTTTGTGTAGATTATATAACGTAGAACATATAATGTGTGTACCTGGAATGATATACGGGAGACAGAGGCGTGTTGCAATCCAGTTATCCCACCTGTGCTGTCTCCATGCTTTCGCTTGGATTTGGGGGTTCTGCTTGGCCTCCCGCAACTGGAGCGTGCAAAGCAGTGGAGGGAGGACCCGGTCTCCGCTCCCTTTAACCCTCTTCAGCCCGCCTCACTCTGGTCCTTTCCCTCTCCCCATCCCTCGTGTCCTTCCTTTCTCCTTGTAGTTCTTCCACTTTACTGCCCTCCCTTGACTGCCGCCTCCAGCCGGAGATGCCCAGGGTCCAGGACCCCTTCCCCACTCAGATTACTTTCCGGCTTCATAAAGACATCGGGGAGGAGGGGGGACAATGAAAACTGCAATAAAAATGAATGAACCCGAGCAAGTGGAGCCACGCCATTATTAAGTTTCTGTGTAAAGGAAACGCCTTTTGGACACGCTTCTCAGTGCGGAGCGGCAGTTTAGGTACTAGAAGGGTCGCTCCTGCCAGGGCAGTCTTGGAGGTCTTTCCCCAGAACTTCGAATCCGGGAAAACAGCTTGTTTACTGAGTTCCTCCGGTCGGTCTTTAGAAAAATCCCTGTGTGGGAGGCGATCCGGTGTCACCTTGCAATATTTAAGAAGGGAGCTCCCTCCTTCCCGTAGACTGTGCTGTGGTGGAGATGTTTCCCTCCGGTTTAGTGCGAGCCCCACGATCTCCCCACCCCCACCCGACCCCCTCTGCGCAGCGGCCGGCCCTCGGGGGGCTTCCGGGCCCGGGGTGGTTCCGCTGCCGCGTGCGAGGGCGCTCCAGACCTGCCTTCCCTCCTCCCTCCATTCATCAATGGGAAACCGGAGATGCCGGCGCTCCCGGGTTGGGGCGGGTGGTGGCAGCCGCCGGGGATCGCGGGCGGCGGAGGCCGGCAGTTTGCCTTCCCCTGCCGGGGCCCGGGCTTGCTCGCCCTTTCCCGCCCGGGGCGCTCGCCCACCCTTGGCCTTCAGCTTGCGAGTTGGGCCCTTGGGCGGTTTACGGCCGCGGTCGGGCGGAGCCGAGGCTCCGGGGCGCGCGAGTTTGGGCTGCGGCCTGGCGACTACCTGCCTGAGGCCCCTAGCCCTAGAGCCAGCTTGGTGCGATCGCCCGCGTCCTCCTGGACACCGAGGGCGCTGGCCTGGGTCAGGAGCGCGATTGCACCCTCGGGGAGTCTGGATCGCCCCGTAAGGGGGCGGCCATAGGGAGGCCCGAGCGCTGCAGGAAGCCCAGCCCCCTCGGGCTGGCTTTCAGGGGTCCTAGAGGTGCACTTCCTCCCGCTAGGGGTTTGGGGGGGCGGTGACCGGAGCTCAGCCTGCCAACCTGGGGCTCCGATCTTCTCTGAAGCCATTTGTCACCGTCCCTTGCAGAGCTCTAGCCTGCCCTCCTGCCTTCCACCTCCAGTAGCTCGCGTTTCCTAACATGCTGTCTCTAGCTTTGCTGCATCCCGGTTAGGCCTGCCATTCCGGAGCAGGCTTTCCCAGCTTCTGCAGGCGCATGGCGCTCACTGTCCGCCCTCCGCTGCAGCACCAGCCTGGGTGCTTACAGTCTCTGTTGTCCCCCTTTTTTCCTCCCCTAAGGTTACTTTCTGTGCCTGTTCCCAGGACCATTTCCCGCCTCTTTCTCCAGACACTCAGTTAAGTGACAAGTCTGTCAGAACTAGACAGGTCCATGGTCCTCGTGGGACTGAAAATATCCCAAATACACTAATTTCTTTTCTCTTGGTACTCATTGACCACTACTTAGGAGCTTTTGAACAGTGCTTTTGTTTTTCCTGGAAATGTATTTTCCTATCTCTCGTCTTATTTTGCTTATTTCTTATTTTTAACTCTTATTTTAAAGGTGGATATTTACATGTGCCTGTGGCTCCTAGTCCATGGTGGGCTGATGTGGGCAAGGTTCTAGTCTTTTTTTTTCCCCATCTTGATTTCGCAAAGCACTTCGCAGCATACTTTGTACATGTCACATGCTTGCAAAGTCCAGCGATTAAAACGCTCGTTTTGCCGCCAACACTACCTGCACATATCCATGCTTGGAGTTCAGCATGCTTGGCTTGCCTTTTGAGCGCTATTCTAGTCACATTGTAGAATGTACGTTCTTCCTGTCTTTTGATCTTTGCCTTTATACTTTTGGGTTGCTTATTACAGTGGTAAAGGCCTAGCCCTTCCTTGCTGACCCTAGCCGCTTTCCCTTTCTACTTCTCGATTCTAGTTCCCTCACAGCCTGATTTTACAACTTTTGTACCTGCTCTCCCTAGACAAACCCCAACCACCAAAATGTCTTCATCAGAATGAAGGTTCTCTTCTCATGTTGTCATTAGAAGGGAATACCCATCATAAAGGTGTATATATATCCCCCCCCCCCACCCCCCAGTCGAGGGCCTTGAAAACCGTGAAGTCTCATCTTCACCTGACCTAGTCACTTAGAATGGTTTGAAATGGCTTCTGGAAGAAATGCGTGTAGACCAGCCTGTGCCCTGTCTTTTGAGAACTTATTTGTAACTGTTCTTTTAAAAAATCTCATAGACCTAATCTAAACAAAGCTGCTAATGAGAACAAGTCTCTAGTGAGGGGAGTTGCCAGGGCGTCTGACGGCTGCTGCTGGGGTTGGGGTCGGGGTAGGGGGAAGCCAGGAACGGTGCCTTGCATTACAGCAGTCTGTATATAGTGGTAACTAGCCTCAATTAGGAGGACTCAAAATAAGGAGTTGGAGAAACCAATCCTGTAATACCTTCTTACCTTAGTTACCTTAGCATTCATTCATGGAATAAGGGCCCCAGGTCTCTCAGTAGTCTATGTGCAAACTCAGCCGGCTAGGCTGAGCCAACAAACAGCTTCATGAAGTTTATAGCTGCTTTCATTGTTTAACCTGATACTCAATGGCCTAGATATGAAATATTGTAGACTTTATTTTTGTAGCAAATAGTTTCACAGTAGAATAGACTGCAATGACAATTTTGACTGCAAAGTAGTAAGTAGGTATTCCCTTGGAAAATCACCCTGTGTGATTGATTTTTCTTGAAACTGCTTCCCAGTTAAAAATAACCTGGTTAATATTATCTGGTGCAGTTTCTAACATGAGGTAGAGGCATAAAAATGCCTGCCTTTTAGCTCCCAATAACGTTGCTGAGTTCCATCCAGTTTTAGACTGGAAGGCCCTTGAATGGGTGCTATTAAAGCATCCATGTAGACATTTTGTTCTTTTATGACCTGGCTGGCCGTGGCTTGCGCTCACTAACAGCTGACTCGATCGGTAAATGCTGCTCGCGAGGGAGGGAGCAAAGTCAGCCAGCCATCGGAAAGGCTGGAAAGGAGACATAACATTCATTGAGAAGGAGAAGCAGGCTGTGCCTCCAGCCGCCTGCCAGGTTTGTGCTAAAGACTGTGGATGCTAGTTGCTCCGGTTGTAATTGCCTGGCCAATGATGATTATCTTCTGATGTCGGCTGACACGCTCTTCACCAATAGGAAAGCAGGAGGCCTGTGCTGACTGCTGTAACATTGTGTATGTGGGGTGACGTCATCAGAGGGCTTGCCTAGAATCTCACAAAACCCTCCCCCCCTCCTGGCATCCTCCACACATGCAGCTCTGAGTGCTTTGTAGACTTTTCTGACTTTCTCCTCTCCTGTGGTGACTTCTAGAAGGCTTTTTGTTGTTGTTGTCTTTCACATTTGTGTTCTGTATTCTAGGGTTAAGAGACAACTTTTAGAGTGAATACCACCCAACAGAGGAAACATTTTTAACTCACAAATTTATTTTTACTGAAGGGGGAAAATGGACTTCAAAAGGAGTTGCATCGTGTCTCTACATTCTTCTGTATGAAGTTTTAAAAAGCATTATAAACCCGTGTCAGCAGTATACGTTTTTTTTTTTTTCAAATGGATAGACTTACGCTGTTTTTCCTGTAGGGAGAACAATTCTGAATTGCTGCAGGATTTTTTCCATGTAACTTGGCTGTGTGCACCTGAGGAACGTGCTGGGAAACCGTAGAATCCATGTCACGGTATAGAATGGTCTAGAATTTTACCGGGTGATTATTAACATTACCTGAAATGTGGTTGGCTGTGAAGACAATACAGTGTTCCTATTGAATTCTGTATGTAGCTGTCACTTATTTTGGAGAATCAGACCTTGAGCTAGCAACAGGACTGAGGGAGTTTAAGGAACTGACAGCCCTTCTAGTGAATACAGATGCCATATATGTTAAGAGAGATTAAGACTCTGTATCTTAGAGAAGGAAATCAAGGTTCTTGTCGTAATATAAGGAGTGATAAAAAGCTATGTGGGAGCCTGGCAGTGGTGGCGCACGCCTTTAATCCTAGCACCTGGGAGGCAGAGACAGGCTGATTTCTCGAGGCCAGTCTGGTCTACAGAGTGAGTTCCAGGACAGCCAGGGCTACACAGAGAAACCCTGTCTCTTAAAAAAAAAAAGGCTATGTGGGAACTTAGACTGACTCGAACTTCCAAGTATCTTTCCAGTATTCATATGTCTTTCCTGTTCAGAGTCCTAGGGATGAAAGCTAGCTTAATGCAGATTACTTTATTACCTTTTAACCTACCTATATGTTTGTGTTAGTTAGTATATGGAGGAGGAGCAAAGTTGTTTTTTTTTTTTTTGCTGGTTTTGTTTGTTTGCTTTTTGCATAAGACTTTTTTGTTATATTGGTAGTTTTTTTTTTTTTTTTTGAAATTTTGGTTGCCTTCCCATGCTGATTATGAAGGTGTCACGGGTACACATTAGAATTTTAACGCCGAAGTCAACCGACTTTGCATCCAACAGTCACTTTATATGTTTCCTTGTAAGAAGACTCAACCCAAGAAATTGGAAAAAGTACAGGAAGGAAGAAGACATTTAAACGTAGGAAAAAGTAACCCACCCACTTAGCCAGCAAAGTAAAATGAAGAATGGATTGACGTTACAGCAAATCAAGCACCCATCCTGTTCAGTGACCTCGATGAAGTTAGGTCCAAGCATTTTATGAAATTGGTTTTCCAAAGTCACTTGCCTTGGTGATTCCCTTCATCTTTCGCGTATGGACAGTCCCTGAGCTGTGCTGCGCTTTATTAATAGGAGTCAGGCCTGCCTCGACTTCCCCTTTGCTTATCCCTGCAGTCGGATCTGCCAGCTCCCAGTTGTTTCCCCGGCATCGTCTTCGTTAGGTAAACTCAGACATTTACTTAGAAGAGTTACTCATGATTCATGAGGACAACCTTGTGGAATCTGCCGGAAGCCATCTTTGGTCCGGACTTTGTTCCTTTGCCTACTATGTAAAAGGCTGGTGCTGATATGTAACATTTGCATATGATTCAGATGAGTCCTTTTAAGGCGCTTCTTCCTATATTTACTCTCCAGTAATGCATCTTACAAATAAACAAAACCTTTTAAAAACATCTTGCCATAGGGTCAGAGACTAGGAATTTGGTAAATCTTTCGTAGAGCATCCGAAGGCACGGGCCACGAGAAATCGTCTAAGTGGAAGTCTGTGCATTTCAGGCTTTGTTTCTACATTTCCGTGTTGAGCATTGGTGATTTTTAGTCTTCAAGATTTTGTCTTGTTTTTAAGACGGGTTGGGTATGCTAAAAGCCAAGCTCATCTGGAACTTGCTGCCTCTGTGCTCAAGTTACAGGTGTGAACCCCTTCCCCCAGCTGGTTGGTTTCCTGGTTCTTTATTCCTTGTGTATCGGAACAACCAGTCCTTTTAGGAAACCTTTGGTTTGACTGGTCATCCGCTTAATGTTAACGTTTGACATTTAAGGCTTTACTTTGAACACAAGGGGGGAACCAACCAGTAAAGCAGCTAAGCCAGCTGTGCAGAGATGTATTAGGTCAGTTGCCGAGGTAAATTATGCATGCTGATTAGCAGACTGATGGACAGTCACTTGTGGCTTTCAGATGGTTTCGTCCTCTTGTTTTCAAAGCTTTAGGTTATTCTTTCTGAAGTTGTGTGGAAGTTAATTGCAATGTTGCAGGGAATCTATCATTGACATGCATATCATACTTGAGAATTATGATCACACTTTAAGTGAAATACACCATTTTCTTAAACTATTCTTTAAAAAATTTTTTTTGTTGTTTTTGGTGTTTTTTGTTTTTGTTTTTGTTTTTGTTTTTTTCGAGACAGGGTTTCTCTGTGTAACTCTGGCTGTCCTGGAACTCACTCTGTAGACCAGACGGGCCTCGAACTCAGAAATCCGCCTGCTTCTGCCTCCCAAGTGCTGGGATTGAAGGCATGCGCCACCACGTCCGGCTTTTCATGCATATATGCGTATATACCTGAGTGAGTGTGTACCATGTGTCTGGCACCCTCGAGGATCAGAAGGACATCAGATCCCCTGGAACGGGAGTTGTAAATGGTTGTGAGCCACTTTGTGGCTGCTGGGTCCTCAGGAAGAACAACCAGGGCTCTTCTTCATCATTGAGCCTCTCTCTAGCCCCTTGAGATATTTCTTTAAGACTCGTTCATTTTTACTTATGTGTTTATATGTGTGTGCCTGCCTGTCTGTATGTGCATCAGGTATGTACACGTGGCCATGGAAGACAGGAGTCTCTGGATCCGCTGGAGCTGGAGTTCGAGAGCATTGTGAACTTTTAGCAAGTCCTGACATTTGTCTTTGTTAGGAGGCTCTATATGCTAATGATTACACATGTACATAGCATATGCTAAATGTGACTTCAGAAATAATGAAGATTTGATACCCTTTTTTTTTTGTTTGTTTTGTTTTTTTAATTTTCTACAAGAACTTTCTGAGCTAAAACAGACTTTGCTCAAAGTTTCAGTAAGTATCTTACTTTCAGTATCTTAATAAAATTTACAATGTCATGGAAAATAAAAAGCTAGCTCAGGCACTCATGTAAATCTAGCACTGGAGAGGCTGAGTCAGGTGGATCTCTGCGAGTTTGAGGCCAGCCTGGTCTCCATGAGTTCCAGGCCTACCAAGGTTCATGGTGAGACAATTTCAAAGCAAACAGAGAAACAACGAAAGGCAAGTGCCATGGTTTTAGAAAGTATTAAGACTGTAAAGCTTGGCTGTTCATCCTAATATTTCACCCAGTTATTACTGGGGTGTCTTGTTGTTTTGTTTTAGTTGTTAATGATTATTAAAATCCTCAAGGTTTTCCGTTCATTGTTTTCTGTCTCTTGGGCCAGGTTGTTTAGCTTCTGTACAGGCATGAAAGGCCTCAGCTGAGACTCACTGGGGTAAGGGACTCTCAGGTGAAGTTCAGTCACTGGAAATGAATGCTTTGAAGTTGGAATTTCAGGGTCTTGTTTTGGGAGGCATAGTGAAAACAAAGCTGGTGAAAAGATTTGTCCCCAAAACATAAAGGAAAAATCCTCTCTGGAGACTTTGTCCAAGCCCCTTGGTAACTTAAATACAGAGGAACGTCAACAGAAGGCCTTTTTCAAGGAAAAGTACCTCTCACATCAACTTAAGGAATTTCGTCTCAACTTGATGACATTCGGATATAGAATTAAGGATGCAGGGAAGGTAGAATAGATTTCCTTCCTTTCTGTGGAAGGATGGTAATAACCTCTTACAGCCGGGTTACTTACTGATTACAACGTTTCTTTCTTTTGGCCTTGGCTGGAGACCAGGCTGGCCTCCCACTCAGAAATCCGCCTGCCTCTGCCTCCCAAGTGCTGGGATTAGAGGCATGCGCCACCACTGCCTGGCTACAACTTCTCTTTTCAGAGATTTTAAGAGCAATGATTAATCCCCGCACCCAACTCATACCATATTATTTATTTATTTATATTTTACCAAATGCCTTATACAGAAGAAAGCAGGCACTGTGTGTGACTTGCCCGTCAGAGTGGAAAAACAGGCTTTCGGCCTACCGAAGGCTTGAATGGGGGAGGGAGTCACAGGGCCAATCATCCTACTGCTTAAATATTAATAAGTATCCAGTCAGTACAACAATACATGTGAAAAGGTAGCTGCCCCCAAACATTCCAGGGGTTTTAGTCAGTGGTCTGCAAGTATGTCTTCTCTTAATTTGCTTTAAAGGGGATCCCAGACACTTAGAGCCAGAATAACTGTAGAAAGCCCTTGTTAGTCTTACTGGGTACAGTGACCCTAAAGCCATGTAAATACTTTAGCCACCGCATGTCTTCCTTGCGACTCTTAGCTGGTTCTTGAGTTTTAGCACCTTTAATGATATTTGAATTATAGGACGTCGACATCTCTTAAGCTCTGGTCTTCACCATGCTCTCTGTTTCTTTGTGATGTCTGCCTCTTGCACTGAGCATGGTTCTAGATCCTCCAGGGGATGTTAGCGGCCATGCTTTCCTGTCACAGGTTTTAGTTGCTGGTGACCGTCTGTTCTGCTGAAGGAAGCACACACACAGCCTGGGCATTACTCTGCTTTCTACAGTGTGGATGCTTAAAAACACTTTAATTTTGCTTTTGAAACTTTCCCAGTTCTAAAGCAACAAAAGTACTTGTTATAGGAAACACA
>NW_022196898.1:77057565-77060678 GCF_008632895.1 Mastomys coucha
AAAAAAAAAAAAAAAAGAGCCAGGGGGTCCCAGTTCTAAAGCAACAAAAGTACTTGTTATAGGAAACACACACACACACAAATCACTAAAGGGAAACACACACACACACAAAACGAGCCAGGGGGAAAGACACTTTCAGTTATTACTTAGAAGTAACCCCCTGCTCTTTCCTTCCATTCCAGGCTTCTTTCTCCATTAAGGCGTTTGATGACACATGTGCCTGACACTGCACTGGGTACTTGGCATGGTCATACTGTCTCTTGACATCTTCCTGTGTTGCTCTTTTTGTTTTTACATAATAGATTTTGTTATGTCTTATTAAAACTTTAATAGTGGCTACTTCATATTTACCTTCTTTTTGATAAATCTCCCCCACCCCCCATTTTGGTTTTTGTTGTTTTGACTCATGGTCTCTTGCCTGGCTCTGGCTGTCCTAGAACTTACTGTACAAACCAGGCTGGCCAGGAACTCACAGAGATATACCTACCTCTGCCTTCTGAGCACTCCCAACTTAGGTAAACATTCTTAATGTGTAGAATGTTAAACTTCTAGTGTTTTGTTATTAGGAATAATTCTCTGAACATCTGTACATTTATTTTTATTTTATGAGTGTTTGCTTGCATGTATATGCATCATGTGCATGCCTGGTGCCCTCAGAAGTCAGAAAGAATATGTGGGATTCCCTGGGACTGGAGCTAAAGGTGCTTGTCAACCACTGAATGGATGCTGGGAGCTAAACTTGGATTGACTTCAAGAGCAGTAAGTGTCCTTGGCCTCTGAGCTGATGTTCCAGCCCCAAGGTGAGGATGAACATCTTTAAATGTTCATCTGTTTACTTGGTGATTTCTTTTGGAGAAATTTAAGTTCTAAGTTAAAAGATTATGATGTTCACAGTAGGGCTGGTGACTAGAGAAGTTGGATCCGTTTATACTCTGACCAGGGTGGGTAGAATCTCATGACTTGGAACAGGGCAGTATTTACGCCTAACAGCGAAGATGATTCCTTGATTAAAAATCTGTGATAAATTGGTGCTATCTCTCTGGTGGCCACAGAGATTCTGTTTGTTTGTTTTCCTTTTTGTTCTTGTAAATTATTTCTTCTGTCTTTTTTTTTTTCCACCCAGCTAGTTGTAGACCACACTGTGTATTAGGGAGATTAGCAGAATGTCCAGTGTGACTTCTTACTTTCTTCTCTGGAAGGATTAGTGTGGCCTCTACTGCACTGATTACCTAGTTGGGAGCAAGTTAGAACCAGTTTAGTGACTGGATGATGAGGCACACCTTGAATCCCCGCACTTGAGAGGCCGAGCCTTGAGTTCAAGGCCAGCCTGATTTACATAGTACGTTCCATGATAAAGTTACGCAGTCAGACCCTGTCTTGAAGAAAAAGAAAGAAGAAACTAGTTTAGTATATTCAGCAAAGATGCATGTTGTATCAAATCAATCAAAACATTTGTGTTTGTCCCAAGAGTCCCAAGAAGGGTTTTAGATTCATCTTTCTCCTTCGAGTGCCTATAGAGAGAAGTTGGTTCTTTAACTTCCTGCCAATTTTGAACTTTCTTACTGCTGTGCTTAATCAGGTTTTTTGTTTCTTTGTTTTTGGTATTTCAAGACAGGGTTTCTCTGTGTAGCCCTGGCTCTCCTGGAACTCACTCTGTAGACCAGGCTGGCCTCAAACTCAGAGATCGCCTGCCTGCCTCTGCCTCCCAAGTGCTGGGATTCAAGGTGTACGCCACCACTGCCCGGCTCATTCAGGTTTTCAAGGGTGTGTCAGCGAGCATTTCCCATGGTAGGATGTGTAGTGGTGAGTGCTCAGACTGCAGATTCAGGGTGGCTGGATTTAGGTTCTTGCTCAACCTTGTAGAAGCTGGGTAGTCTCTGCTTTGCTTGTCTTTATCTCCAAGCTGGAGATGTTCGTTGCTACTCCTCTTTGGCTTCCAATTGGGAAAGGTGACGCAATGAAGTCGGCTGTCTGCAGGCTGAGAATGGAATATACGACCAAGCGGGTTCAGTCTCCAGCCCCATGCCCAGCCCACACATTTTTATTACACAATTACAGTCACCCTCATTGTTGATTCTGTGGGTTCAGGTGAGAAGAGGGAGTCTCTCTGGAATTACAGTGCAATTTCTGAGGTAACCTCTGGATGGCTGCTTGTCAACCCTGCCAACTGATAGATGCCAGTGGGTAGGCCCTGGCTGGGAGTTGGGCATGGAGCATGGTTTCAACTGCACCTGAAGAGATGTATAATCCAGACCTTGGCAAGAGAAAGTAGTAATAATATTAATGCGGGTGTCATCAGAAGCCCTTGCTGTGTGCATTTTGAAGAACTTTGAGAAGTGGTGTTTTTTTCTGCAATCCCATCTAAAGAACAGGATGAAGGACAGTCAATCGATAGACAAATCGCTGATATATTTTCTATAGAGGACCTGGGATTACTGTTGTCATTTATGTATCAAGTGCATATAACCTCTCTGTGTGGCACCAAAGGTAAAATTACCCTGCCGGTCAGTGAAGCGATAGTGACTGAACGTTTGGGGACAGTGACTTTACAGGCTTGTGCTTTCATGAAATATTTGGTCATTGTTCAAAGAATCTGGTGGCAGAGGCCTGACTGTTTTTTGTTAATGGACTTAAAATTCCACACTATCCAAATATATTAGTGTCTTTTACTGTTGATCCAGGGTAAGGGGACAAGGGTGTTTCTTCTATCAGCTTGTTCAGGGAGAGTTTTGCCAGGTGGGCTGCAGTGGAAGCCTGAAGCATGCTTTGCAGCTAAATGGGAGCGGAGGTTAAGCCTGTGTTATCTAATGCTTATATTACCAGTAGGTAGTTTCACGGGCAGCAACACAGACAGCCTCAGATTGAGTAATTTAAATCCTTGGGACTTATGGTCTTAATACAGAGTGGAGCAATTCTTCATTCTTTTACCCCTCCTGTATCAGATTCTTGGATGCTAGGCAAGTGCTCTGCCCCTGAACTATAGCCCCAGCAATGGCTTTATTCTTGACTTAATGATCCAGTGTCAGAAATGGCGAACTTCCTTAAGTGGCTTTCAGTCCACTCCTCTCTGGGCAGCTCTCATTCTTTGTGAGTAGGGATTTTTTTTTTTTTTT
>NW_022196898.1:77060688-77083934 GCF_008632895.1 Mastomys coucha
CGCCTGTTTCTGCCTCCCAAGTGCTGGGATTAAAGGCGTGCGCCACCACCGCCCGGCTGGGATTTTTTTTTAAGATTTATTTATTATTATAAATAAGTACACTGTAGCTGTCTTCAGATGCACTAGAAGAGGGGGTCATCTCACTACAAGTGAGCCACCATGTAGTTGCTGGGATTTGAACTCAGGACCTTTGGAAGAGCAGTCAGTTCTCTTGCCCACTGAGCCATCTCACCAGCCCAGTGAGTACAGATTCTTTTATTACACATTGATTTAAAAGCTACCAGTCTTTTATGGTTCTATTCTAAGCATACTTACTCACACAAGGCCACAGATCCATATTTTGTGACCTTTCTCTGAGGCTTTTCTAATGCAGTTCCTCAAATGCCACTTGTGGTCCACTGGTGTGATCTACATAGACACTTTTAAAAATCAGTTGTTGGGCATGTTGGGTTTTGTAGAGGAATTTTAATCTAGCAGCATGGCTACTCTGGCAAAGGATCGCATCCAAAGATCTAGGTCTGCATGATCCAGTGGAATGCAGACAAGCCACACACCTTTAATCCCCCTGGCTGGAAGACAGACGTACCGTAGTATAAAATTAGTTTGTAGAAGGAAGCAGCCGCATCTAATGGAGAGGCAAAGTGACAAATAGAAAAGTTTGACAGAATGAGTCAGAGATAGGATACACCCAACTCTCAATCTCAAGAGAACCGCACGGGAAAGAGAAGCTATTTAAATGCAGCACAGGGAGAGTCAATTGGGAGGCAGCACAGTGAGTGCCAGACAAGGGAGTTGAGGTCACCCCTGAGTTCGTGCAGTTGGGTTCATGAAGTCCAGAGGCAGTTTTTCCAAGCAGAGCAATTCAATCAGAAGCCAAGAGAAGTCGATTTGTATCGGTTAGCTTGGAGAGGAGTTTGAATCAGTCAGCCAAAGTTCAGAAAGAGCTAGAAAGGGTGAGCTTAGTCACCAGTAAGCCTGCGAGACAATTCCACTGGAGAATAAAAGTTACAGAATTTGAACAATTAAATACTTTTTATTAGGATACTAAGGAGTTATTGAAGCTTATGAAAAATTGGCAATGTTACATTCAAATGAGGAGCCTGTATTAGAGACTTGCTTAGAGGAAAGGGTAGAGACTTTCCTACAACTACTGCATATGAAATTCTAGAAAATGTAAAGCATCCTGACACCAGTGAACCACTAGACTTGTTTTTAGTTGTAGCTGTTTTTTCCCTCCAAGAGCAGGTTTCCCTGTTTAGCCCTGGCTGTCCTGGAACTTGCCCTGTATGTATAAGAAGCATCATCTTGCACATACAGGCATTTTAAGTCTGTGGAGGGCCTCAGGCAAATGGAGCTCTGCTCCCTGTGACCTGGTGCTGTCCTGTGTTCTTTGAGGCTGGCTCACTCAACCCTGGATTTCAGATTCAACTCCTCACCTTCAGCCAAACTCTGGACTGCTCCTCTTGCACCTGAAGATCACAACCAAGTCTTGTGTGGCCTCCGTCCAGTTAACTTTCTCTGAGCATCCTCCTGCCTCAGCAACCGACCTTTGTTTCTTCTGTTACTCACCTCCTCTTTCTCCTTAGGTCTCAGCATTATTATTTAATTCTCAGATCTTATCATTTCGGTGCTTAAAAAAAACTTAACTGTGGCTTCCCATTGTTTATGTTTCGAGAGACTCTTCAACCTCTGTGACCTTATTAATGTCATCTGCTATAGCTACTCTCTCTCCTAGTCAAAATCTGCTGCTCTTTCCTGTGGTTTGCTCTCACTTGATTCATAAAAAGATTACTGTTTTCTCTCCTCCTAAGTCTACGCCAGCCATGGTATTTATCAGTAGTTACCCACATTATGTATCCCCTATGCTGAGGGCTCTTCTCGTGTTCAAACATACGATTGTTTTCTGATACATCTTTTTATTTCCTCAGTGAGTTGTAGAAGGCTGGCCAGTGTCTTGAAAATGCACATCTTAATTGTGTTAGCTGGTCTTATTTTTTAAGATGAAAAGACTTGAGTTTGGCATGACTAACTTGAGAGATGCTTGCTAATTTGGGGGAGGAGCATTCTTTTTTTAGGTACTCACACTATCCACTCCACTCAGAAAGAAATGACACGGGCTGGAGAGATGGCTCAGTGGGTAAGAGCACCAACTGCTCTTCCGAAGGTCATGAGTTCAAATCCCAGCAACCACATGGTGGCTCACAACCACCCGTCATGGGATCTGATGCTCTCTTCGGGTGTGTCTAAAGACAGCTACAGGGTACTCATATAAATAAAAATAAATAAATCTTAAAAAAAAAAAAGAAAAAGAAAAAAAAAAGAAAGAAATGACACGTATGAAGGATTCCCTTGATACACGGTGGAAGGGTCGAATCAAATGTGCAGGGAGGTGAATGGAGGAAGGACTCGAAGAAGGGTTAACAGTACTAAAAGGTAGTGGTATAAAGATGGTGAGTCCTGAGGTCCTTATGCTGCTTTGTAAAGATAGAAAGTAAGTTTCAGTTTACAAGTCTCTGTATGAGTATAGCATGTAGTGAGTGTTAGGTGATGTTTTCTGTTTTTATATTGTAGTTTTTCAAGACAAGAGTGTGTCTGTCACTCTGGCTGTCCTGGAACTTCTTTGTAGACCAGGATGCCCTTAAACTCACAGAAATTGCAGTGCCTCTCTGCCTCTGAAGTGCCGAGATGAAGGATGTCCATGGTGACACCCAGTTTGACAGTCTGCTTTGAAGTGAACACACTATAAAGTCGGCCTTAAGGCCAGCCTACAGGTGAGAAGAGAAGCGGTCTGAGAGGTCTACAAATGACAGACTTCATCCCACTGAATGTGCTTTCTCAGATTGAGGGTTAAGGTAGACGGAGCCATGGTTCAGTGTTATATTCAAGCTCCTTCTCTAGTAATGAGTTACGTAGTCATTTTATTTATTTATTTTTGGTAGGAAAGGGCCATATTCTTTTAAGAGAGAAGGTTAAGAGATTAATTAATTAACCTTAGTATTTTTATGCACCGACTCAGGAATGGATCTAGTGGGGCTGAGGCTCCCTAGGGATAGAATTATCTAATCTAATAGAGATGAAAGATTGGACATAAACCTCTCCCTAGAGAGAAAGAGTGGATAGTATAATTAGCCGAGGGACCTTGTGGCACCTGGAGACATGCTGCACACATTCCTGGGATAGCTCATTAGCAAATATGTCTCACTGAAGGGCATTGAGGCCGAATCTAGGGCAGCTAAAATAAAAAGTCTTGTTGCTGAACTGAGGGCTGTGTATGGATTGGCTGGTGTGTCCCAGAGGATGGATTCAGGGTGCCTGCTCTGGCTGGGACAATGCACTCAGCTTCTTCGTGGTACTGCTTGGTGGAGCAAATTGTTCTAGGTGTTGTTCTGGCATCTGCCTGCTTCTAGACTCCCCCGCCCCCTTAGCGGGAGGTGGAGTGTCACTTCTGAGAGTAGGAAGGTAAGGTTGCTTTTGGTTCCGTTTGTCCGTCTTAGCGAGTTAGCCAGGAAGTAAGCTTAACTAAGTCCAGGGCTCACCTTCCATCCTAGTCTTTGGCTGTCTAGTGGCCATGCCTAGAAACAAGAGGGAAGGAGAGGGGAGAAGACACTAGAAAGCTGCTCTAAGTCATCTGGATACAGTTTCTAAAAACCTGAAAGGAGCCAGTGAGGCTCACTCAGCATTAACTCAGATGAAATATCATTAGATTACACACTGAGTTAAACACTCTAGAGTTCGAAAAGCGAGCTGTAGATTAGAAGGGGGAAGGCTGTTTCAGTGTGGATTTGTTGTCGAAAATAAATGGAGTGGAGATTCAGTATTAAGGTGAATTGTTAAGCTAATGATTCATATAGTAATTGAATTAAGATAATTAATGTTTCAGGCATAGTAGACTTGGCTTTTTAAGAAGAGCATTAAAACGTTGTTTCCTCACAGGCTAATTTATCCTGCAGTTCTTTAATCATTTAATCTGTTCAACATTGTGGCTTCTTTTATGTTGTTAAAAGAAAGGGCAGTATTCTTTTTCAAGTAATTTTTAAGGGAAACATTCTTATTATAGAAATTCATCATTAAGGTTCAATTTTTTAAACAATTAGCTGCCCCAGAATAAGTCATAAAAACTTACTCATCGCTTCATTGCTGTCGCCACATATTTTTACATTTGTCAGTAGTTAAAACCACCCGCTTATTAAACTTAAGGTTTTCTTTTCTTTTTTTTTTTTTTTTTAAAGATTTGTTATTTTAAATAGGTACACTGACTTCAGAAGCACTAGAAGAGAGCATCAGATTTCATTAGGGGTGGTTGTGAGCCACCATGTGGTTTCTGGGATTTGAACTCACGACCTTCAGAAGAGCAGTTGGTGCTCTTACTGACTGAGCCATCTCACCAGCCCAAATTTAAGGTTTTCTAACTAGAGTGATTTCTGAATATGTAGGCTTAGCTCCCAACTGAAGAGAAGGGCCATGTGCCCTCTATCTACCTCTTTAGAACCTTTCATCTAGAGGCCATTTGCAGGGCAGCGTCCTCTGAGACAGAGTTCTGTCTTTTCATTGGTCTCTGGCCAGAGCATCAGAAGCTTGCCAATTGTCTTTTAGTTATCTTAAATTACTGTTGTTTTTTTTTTCTTTATATTAACAAAAAATTCATTTTGTTTGTTTCTTTCTGTTTTTCAAGACAGTGTTTCTCTATGTAGTCCTGGTTTTCCTGGAACTAGCTCTGTAGACCAGGCTGGCTTCAAATTCAAGAGAACCTCCTGCCTCTACCTCTGCCTCTGCAGTGCTGGGATCAAAGGTATTAAAGTCATTTCCGCCGGGTGGTGGTGGCCCATGCCTTCAGTTCCAGCACTTGGGAGGCAGAGACAGGCGGATTTCTAAATTCGAGGCCAGCCTGGTCTACTGAGTGAGTTCCAGGACAGCCAGGGTTATACAGAGAAACCTTGTCTTGAAAAACCAAAAAAAAAAAAAAAAAAAAAAAAAAAAAAGTCATTTCCATCTAGTTTTGTTTTATTTATTTATTCATCTATCTATCTATTTATTTATTTTTGTGGTCACAATATAATTACATCCTTCCCCTCATCTCTTCCCTTCCTCCAAACCTTTCCTCCTTGCTTTCTTTCAAATTCATGATGACTTTTTTTTTCAATTGTTATATACACATATCTGTATGTAATCCTAAATATACAGATACAACCTGTTCAGTCTATACAGTCTTCCCTGTGTGTTGTCAGGGATGACCATTTGGTACTGGATAGCCGATTGGCTCTCCAGTCGCTCCCTGTTACAGACTTCCTTTATTTAGTTCTTTGTGTGGGGTCGAGGCCCTCTGGACTTTTCACACTTTCCATATAGTAAGACTTAAGCATATTTCATTTTAAAAAATACATTTCAATACTGTTGCCATTTAAGATGAATATTGTAATTAAAAAGAAACTTCACTAATGACAGGGTTTATACTCGAGTCCAGCAACCGTGGATGCAAACCTCAAGTTTGGCTATTAGAGCATGATAATGAGCTTGTTGAATAAGGTTCTGTGGTCTGGGCTTAGCTTTATTATTTCCTATGGATAATTTAGGCAAGCCTAGGTTTTTATTTTGTTTTGATTTTAGTTTTTTTGTTTTTTGTTTTGTTTTTTTTGCATTATGAGGATGAATTAACACACCCAGGATGGAACGCTTAACAAAACAAACAAACGGCTCTGCCAATTTTTTAGAATTATTTGAATAAGGAATAGGAAGCCAAGCCTGAGACCTGTGAATTTATCCTCTGACTGCAGCTTTTGTGGGGAGTATTTCGGCCCCAGTAGGGACTAGGCCTATCTAAGCACCCTGTCTCAGTGGGATTACAGGAAGTCAGGAGTAGGTGCAAGGTGAGACCTGCCTCAGGACTGAGTTTTATTTAGTGGAAGGAGCTGGGTTTCTTCCAGGTTTGCAGTCTATTATGTCTGGGTGTGTTGTTAACAGATCTTGTGTTGCCTTTAGGTTGTTAACAGTGTAACAGCTCCATATGTCTCCTTGATGTGGGATCCCCCGGGACAGGACATTTGCAATGCGGCATCCTCTGAGACTTCTGTGTTTTCATTGGTCTCTGGCCAGACCATCAGGAGCTTGCCAGTTGTCTTCTTTTAGTTACCTTAAATTACTGTTTTATTTTTCTTTATATTAAGATGACATGCATCCCTTATGTTTTTCTGGGTGTTCAGCTGGCCTAAACCACTCAGTACATATACCCAACTTTCTAAAATAAAAACTTCCAAATTTATATCCGTGTATATATTGTTTTACTCTAGTTTTGGATAGAGAAAAAAATTTTTTTTCCTGTTTTAGTGCAAGGGGTATTAAGTTTTAAATCGGTAGAACAGAGATGTGTGTTATTCCAGATGAGTATTTCTACATTAATTTATTTCATTTCTGTGTGTTTTGTCTGTGTGCATCTCTGCAACATATGTGTGCCTGGTGCCCTCAGACCAGTGAGATCCCTTGGAACTGTGATTACCCACGGTTGATTGTAGCTTGGGTGCTGGGAATCCTGCCTGGATCCTCTGCCAGAACAACCTATTCTATCTCCCTCCGACCCCCGCCCCATTATTTTCAGTGACAGATGGGTGTTTTCTGCAATGCACCATGTGCTGAGAAAAGTCAGTGAACATGAAGTACAGAGGCAACACTGGCATAGCCTGTGTATGGCACTGTGAGTACATGCCTAATGATGCAGCCAGCGCTCTTAATCACTGAGCCATCATCTTACGGTCTCACGGACTGAGTGAGCCCTTAGACCATTTAAAAAGGAATAAACTGCTACCATTTAATACGCTTTGCTTGCTATGAATAGGAAACAAGAACTTTATAATACATTGTAGAAAATTTGGAAAATATAATTAAGCAAAATGAAAGAAAACCATGTCACCACCAAAAGTAGCTCTTACATTTCAGGACAAATGTCTTTAAAATATTCAACCCATCCTCTGCTTGTCAGATATTGTTATCGGTGTGGGTTTCTGTCCTCCCCCTCCCCCCCCTTGACTTTCTTAAAAAGATGGAGAAAGAAAGAAAGGAAGAAAGGAACTTTAAGAATGTGGAGCTTCTCTGAATTCTAGCATTTCAAAGGTTCTAACTCTGGGCTGGGAATGTAATTCAGTGTGGAATTCCAGTTTGAAAGTAGCTCTGGGGTCAGCCCTTGGGAACCACATAAATCAAGGGTGGTAGAAGCAGGAAAATCAGAAATTTAAGATTATCTTATCTGTCTTATCCATTGATACTAGCAAGTTCAAGGCAGGCCTGAGGTGTGATCAAACAAAACAAATGTTTTGTGGTGCCCCACGCCTTTAATCCCAGCACTTGGGAGCTGGCATTTCTCGAGGCCAGCGTGGTCTACCGAGTGAGCTCCAGGATAGCCAAGTCTACACAGAAAATCCAAACCAAACAACACAACACACGCCAGGACACCCTACACACCCAAGGGTTTAACTGTGATCCTTGAAGAACAACACTTTGTCAATGCCGAGATCCAGTCACAGCTGATTGCTGATTGAGGCAGCTTGGGAAATTTTCATTCAAGACTCCACCCTGGTGAAGCCTGGAGTTTTGACCTTGGGTTTGCTCAGTGACCCTGGTTTTGGTTTTGAATTTGTGTAGCCTTGGCTGGCCTGGTTCTCAGGTGTGCCTGCCCCTGCCTGAGTGCTGGGATTAATGATGCACAGTCCCACTTCCAGCACTTTCCAGTGCCTGACCAGGCTGTCTGACCACCTTTACCTGCCTATCTCTTGAGTGCTGGGATTACAGGTGTGTGCCACCGAGCCTGGGTCTTAATAATACCTACACATAAGATTTTGGTGGCTTCTGAAATGACCTTCTTTAGAGTGTTTTTGAGGATCAAGGTGTGTGTGTGTTTGTGTGTAGAACTGCCTTTCCCCACACGCTCCCTTTTTAAGTAAATTAGATCCTGGGCTGAGTTTTGAGGCACACTGGATAGGAAGGATTGCAATTTGAAAAGATTAAAAAAAAATCAATGTTTAGAGAAGTTTTTACTGTAAGTCACAAAGATGTTTACAGTTTGACTGTAAACAAAGTTCCTAGTCTGAGATTTTCCAGAAATTTCCAGTTTATAGCTAGGAAAAGGGAGGTTAAAGTTTACATAGGCCTTAAACATGCATGATTCCAGTGTTTGACGTTTTTATTTGAAATATCTTTTTATAAAAAAGAAGAGTATTATCCCCGTAGGCAGTCTTCCCAAGAATTTTGTTAGTTTTCAAAATTTGTGACTTTTAGCTGTTTTAGAGACTTTAACCAGTTCTTGGGCATGAACCCCACCAACACCACCAAGTTCCCTTAATTCTCCATGTCTTTTTGATTTCCTTTCTCTTCATACAGGTTTCCTGTACTGTGAGCTTCTTGGTGATTCTTTCTCAGTTTCCTCTGCAAACATGAGCTTGCTAATCAAGGACTTCCGAGCTGCTCTGACTACAGGAACAGAATCTAAGTCTTAGAACACAAAGATGCTTTGAAAGCTATTTTGCATTATCATAAGCCTAACTGTTCACTGGGCTACCACGTCAAATTCTAGGCTCTGTCGGAATTGCCTTCTGTCACAGTTAACCTGTAGGCAGTTTTTCTGCATAGTTAAGATGACTGCTGTCGCCTAGCTTTCTACCATCTTTCAAACTGAAGGAAGACGTGAGAAAGGAAGTTTTCCTTCTCTCAATGCTCTCTCCTTCCCAAGGGGGAGCTTCTAAAGCAAATGGTCACGTTTGTTGGTTTTGTGTGTGAGTGTGTGTGTGTTTGTGTGTCCCGAGCACGTGTGTGGAGATCAGAGGATAACTGGTAGGAGTTGGTTTTCTTCCTCCACTACGTGGGTCCCGGGGACCAAACTCAGATCATCATCCTTGCTGGGTGAGAAGCACTTGTAGTGAGCCATGTCGCTGGCGCCCTAACAGGTTCTTCCTCACTTATACAAGGCTTCGCCCTTATTACAGAACTGTTATCCCCGCCAAACCTAGTCACAGGGCTCGCTTAAAGATCCTTCAATGGCAAAGAACCTGGGTTTCCTTCCCATTCTTAACAAAGGCCCTGATGACCCTGAGACATACGAACTAGTAATGCCTTTGTGTTAGGATGGGGAGGCAAGGGGAGGATGGAACTTTGTGCTAGCCACTGCATCCACTCTGAGAAAAAAAAGACTTTTAGACTGAAATAAATCCTGTTCATCTCGCACTTCTTACAGTATACGCTTAAAATATGTGCAAGCATTGAGTTATTAGTGGTGTTAAATGTAAGATACTCTTTGAGTTCTAAAAATAGAGCATGAGAGCTGCCTCCCTGATGGAAGTGGGAGACGAATGCTTAAATCCCGAGACTCCAACCTTCTGTACTGCTGGAGCGGGAACCATTTCTGCGTTCCAGAAGCCTCTGACCTGCCTTCCTAGGAGGAAGTGATTGTAAAGCTGAGCTTTCTTTTCAACTCCTTTGACTGTCCGAGCCATGGGAATTACATGTGACATTGATCCACTTAGAAAAAGTGATTGATTTTTTTTTTTTCTATTCTGGGACACTGAAATCTTCCCCTGCAGCCCCCCCCCCCATTTTTCTTTTGTTTACAACTATCAAATCTTCCCATTATAGTGTTATTTAGTATGTCAGTTGTATTGGCATACAACTGTGTTGTTTCCTTTCTACCGCAAGACAAGGGACTGAAGTGCATATTTTACATATCAAAGCCGACCTGACCTTCAGGTCCTCCCAGCATCCCTCAGTCCCTATCTGCTTGCCCTACCCCCAAACTTGAACTTTCCAGCCCAGGTGCTGAGCTGCCCTCCAGGTCCTCCCAGCATCCCTCAGTCCCTATCTGCTTGCCCAACCCCCAACCTTGAACTTTCCAGCCCAGGGGCTGAGCGGCCCTTCCCCCAGGAGCTCCTCCCTAAATAATCCAGACCTTTTGGGCTCTTTCTCCTCTCAGAGTTCAGCTACCCTTCCCCCACCCCCACCCCAGACTCCCCTGGTCTCAATTCTTGGGGCCAGTTATCTCCCCCAAGAGCAGCTTCCCAATAAATCTGCCTTTAATGTAGTCCAATCTGGCTTGAATTGGCTCATTTCACCGGCGGAGAAATAACCTATTAGGCATATCATTTTTAAAAATCAAAGTGCAAACAAATGAATCCTGTAAAAGTCTGAGATCGAGGGCTTAAAGGGCCGAGATGGATTGTTGAAGGAATGGAGTTATTAGAGTTCTTCATGCCTTGGCCAGACAGGAGCAGCAGCAGGGTGGGATTGCGAGGGACCCAGGGCTCAGCACCCAGAGGCGGTGTGGCAGGCAGGGTCTGTGAAGAGAGGAAGGAGTCAGCCCATCGTTCAGAAGCGGCTTTCACAAGGAAAAAAGGTGGTTTCACAGCTCGAGCCTGGAGCCAGGCAGGAAGCTGGGAGAGGGGTTGTGAGCAGGAGTACCCTCTTTGGATGCAAACCGCATGGGAGAGCCTGGCATCTAGAAGTCTGTTCCCTAGGGATTCACAGACTTGTCTGTGGGGAGCTTGTCCGTGCCCCTGAAGGGGGAGGGAAGCTGCAGGTATTGTGGCCTGAGCAGCAGCTAGATTGAAACATTGCAACATTGGTAAGATTCTGAAACAAAATTTCACGCTTTACATCCACACACAGCAGAACGAATCTTTGAACGTTTCACTCAGGACCTGAAGCTCTTACGCAGCTTTCCGAAGCGGCCCCGTGTTCTTAGTATGTTTTAGATTACAGACCACAGAAAGAGAGTGACTCTAGGGTACACTGTGTGGCTTCTGACCCTTGGCCAGATGGGATTCTTTCTAAGGTGCAAGGTCGTAAGTCATCTGAATCTTGTGTCCTCATCTCTACACTGAGGTCGCACCAACCCAGAAGGGTTGCTGCGCTGGTATCCTGAGTTGACAGAAGGAAAGCATTCAGTCCTGCTACATACAAATAAGCTGTAAGTATGATAACATTGATTTTTTTGTTTGTTTGTTTTGTTTTGTTTTTCAAGACAGGGTTTCTCTATAGCTCTGGCTGTCCTGGAACTAACCCCACTCTGTAGACCAGGCTGGCCTTGAACTCAGAAATCCACCTGTCTCTGCCTTCCAAGTGCTGGGATTAAAGGCTTGTGCCACCACCAGCCGGGCAACAGGGTCTTTCATTAACCCGGAACTTGCTGATTTGTCTGGGTTGCCTGGCCCCCAAGCCTAGGGGAACCAAGCACATGCCTGCCCTTTTTCTGTGTGAGTTTTTGAGGGTCAAAACTCAGATCTTCATGTTTGTCCGCTAAATACTTGACTGACTGAGCCACCCCTCAGCCCCTCTCTTTTTGGTTGTTTCTGTTTTTAAAGTAAATTTTGTTTATAATACAAACAAGAATTCCATGTAGGATTTTTTTTTTCTATCAAGTGGGCGATGACAATCCCATCTAGAACGGAATGTTTCACAACATCTTAGCAGTTACTTTTACTTGGTGACAGTATTGTCCCATGTGTTGCATTTTGAGCATGGGTTTAAATGCTAGGTTCGTGGCATTGGTGGTATAGTGTGTAGAAATGCCCTGGGTGCAAGTTTATCGGGTACCTGTAATTTCCCATCTGTATCTGAACTGACAGAAGAACAGAGTCACGTGGTGCGGCTGTGCTTGTTTGAGGGTTTAGTCCCATCAGGAACGCTCAGGACACCGGGAAACTCGCCAAATCACGTCTAACTCAGAGCAAAAATCAGTGAAACTTCCTTTATTTGATTCATGATCAAATGTAGTATGGATTCAGAATATCAGAATGGCGTTGCATCCCGTTAAGTCTTTTTAAAAATTACATTGCAAGCAGTGAGCTTTATTTCCTTGTTTCATGTTTTGATAACGGAGTTTCACCATGTAGCCCAGGCTGGTCTCAATCTTGTGCCTTCCTACTTTAACCTCCTGATATGCAGGTACTTCTAGCCTGTGCCATCACTCCCAACTCTCCTCCCCAAGCAGAAGGACCAGCCAGTTGAGAAAGCTCTTGTTTTTTTTTTTACAGTTCAGGAATTGTTTTGGCAGAATGCAGCCGGCGCTGACTGACTTGGACTGTTTAATATATATCCTGAGATTGGGTCAGGAATTCGTCTCATCCTCAGGTTGAACTAAGTTTCCTTTTTTTTTTTTTTCTTCGAGACAGGGTTTCTCTGTTGTAGCCCTGGCTATTCGGGAACTCACTCTGTATACCAGGCTGGCCTTGAACTCAGAAATCCACCTGCCTCTGCCTTCCAAGTGCTGGGGTTAAAGGTGTGCGCCACCACTGCCCAGTGGATTGAGTTTCCTGTTACAGTCTCTCAGGGTATGTAGACTGAATGTCCTAGGATTGGCTATCAGTGGGTTTTAGCCGTGGGTGGTGCCCCATCAGTGCTAGGCCTGGGTGTTGTGAGGGGCAGGACTTAAGGCAGAGGTTGCCCTGGGTGTTTTCAGGGGCAGGACTTAAAGGCGGATGTTGCTGCCCTGAGACTCACACTCCCAGAAAACTGGTCTGCAGACATCACACAGTCTTGCTCCCTTTTAATGCCTGCGTCGGGCTTGTTGAGGCCTCTCTCAGTCCCACCCTGCACTCTGTTCTCTGTAGGCAGGGAACTAGGTCAGAGGAACTATTTCAGTACACAAGTATGCAGGTGGACCTTGATCTTTCTTCTCAAACCTGTATGTTTGTTCAGCACCTGGGGTGTCCTGTGCCATTGCTCTCAGGGGGGATATAGAGGCAGGTGTCTGGGAGTCTCTAGTCAAACACTTGACTGATTGGTCCGTGTGTCACCTTATTTTTTTTTATGTGTGCTTCTGTTAAAGACACTTTACTGTATATATATATCATCTGCTCACTGCCACCTCGTGTGACAAAGTAGCTCGTTTGATAGCTCGTCCTTGTGCTTAAGGATATTGTACAGCATTTTAGTGTTTGGGGCCATTGTAAGTGAAAATATTGTGACCAGTGAAACCAAGGAAAAGGTACGTATTTTAAGGTAGTACGGAAGTCAAAGAAGGCTGATCACCATCTTGCTTGACCTTAGTGAGCATGTGCCATTTTGTTGGAGATTTTCCCTGTCTTGACCCTGACTACAAGTGACCATGAGCACACATGCAAAAGTTTTTAAAAGAATATCTTTTACTATTCTTTGGCACCTTCATGCATGTATACAATGTAGCTTGGTCATACACACCCAGAGCTATGAAATTTTAAGTCTGTCATCTTTTTTTTTTTTCCTTTGTTTTTCGAGACAGGGTTTCTCTGTGTAGCCCTGGCTGTCCTGGAACTCACTCTGTAGACCAGGCTGGCCTTGAACTCAGAAATCCTCCTGCCTCTGCCTCCCAAGTGCTGGGATTAAAGGCATGCGCCACCACTGCCCTGCTTAGTGACAGAGCACTTATCCTGTGTCTTTGGAGACAGTATGCTGCCTTGGGTTTTATGAAGTTGGTCCCTGTGACAACAGGATGTGAGAACAGGATGGGGACAGAGGTAAATAACTTGCAGAATGTTGGGTGCATTTGCCAGTCAGTAAGTCAGGTTTCAAACCCACTCTGGTGGGGTCCCCAGATAGATGTACCCCACCTCTTCCTTTGGTTTAAGACTTTTTTCACATACTTGGAGCATCATGGAAACCATCTCTCTCTTTTTTAAAGATTTATTTATTTATTTTATGTATATGAGCACACTGTCACTATCTTCAGACACACCAGAAGAGGACATCAGATCCCATTACAGATGGTTGTGAGCCACCATGTGGTTGCTGGGAATTGAACTCCAGACCTGTGGAAGAACAGTCAGTGCTCATAACTGCTGAGCTATCTCTCCAGCCCTGGAAATCATCTTAAGGGGTATGTTTTTGTGAAAGAAGGTTCAGCACAGAGAAAATACATGAGATAGTCATTTTTTGAAAACATCTCACATCTGTTTACCTATATCAGTAGTCTGTTAATTCATACCAGTATTAATACACAAGGGAAAATACAGGCCAAGATGCCCGTTCACTCTTTGAAGAGTGCTAATGTTTTCCTCTGGAAGATTCCTTTTATGTCACCTAAATTCTGGTTGTACTCAAAGCAACACAAAAAGCAAAATTTCTACTAAAACATGAGTCATAAATAACAACCCCCCCCACCCCCAACTAGCCATTCCAAGCACTAAATCTGAAGTGGCTCCCCTAGAAAGCACAAGGGGACCCTCTTTAACTGGTCAGATGCTTGTTGGCTCCCAGAGGCCTGCAGGAGTTTTATACAAACCATGAGGATTTACACTTTATAGTGTAAATTATTTTATAATAGGGAAAAGCCTACAGCAGGTATAATACAACGTCAACTTACAGAGCACACGTGCACCTAGTATACAAACGTATAGTTAGCCTAGGATTAGGATTTACACCGTGTCTACACTTAGACCGTATTCTGACTCTAATTATCTCACAAGGCTAATGTTTACACGTTGTCAGGAGACTGAAAGTAAATCGGTGCACCACATCCTTTTGCTAGTTCAGAGCTTTGGCCCATAGGAGCTGTGTGCAGTGTGAGGCCATGCAGATTGTCCTTGGGGTCAGCCAGCTGGTGACCATTGAATGACTGGAGTATCCTGCTGTTATGAGAGGTAGGCAAGGCAGGCGTAACTATTTCAACTTCTTTGAGTTACTGTCTATCCAGAAAGGAAAAAGTGTGCATGCAAAATACTGGTCAGTGCTGGCCTACGGCAATGACTGGCCACTCGGAGATGAAAGTGCCTGGGCTATGGGCTATGCAGATGCAGAGAGGCAGGGACTGTTAGAGTTGGAGTCACAGAGTAGGTGGTGACGCTGGAGGTCCTTTCACGACCATAACAATGGGATACTACTGCCTTGTGCTAAAAGTAACAGGGCTAACCACACTGAGATCCGGTGGCGGTGTGCAAAAAAGTAGAAGAGCAGATTTTAAGAGCATTCTTATTATCTCAGAAGGAGTGATGTCTAATGCTTTCCCAGGCGGTAAGTAAAGGACAGACCAAAGTATTAGAGAAAGACTCGGGCAAGTTGGAAATGTCAAAATGTTCTTTGGAACATGCAGTCCAAGGGCTTCAGCAACCTTCCGGAGATCTCATCTGGTAGCAGGTTGGAAGTTACCTACAGTGCCTGAGGGACAGATAGTGTGGTATCTGCTCCTAAGGTCAGCTCTGGGCTAGGCTAGTTTTTTTGCTAAGCTTTTGACTGAGTGCTGTAGCTATTTATTGGGAATCTAAGGGAAGCCTAAAACATTCTTCTTGCCCACAGAAGAAAACCCTGCCTTCCCACTTTCTCTGGTAGGGCCAAGGATACAGGCTGCCAGGGTGATGCTGTCTTTGAGAATTACTCTTGGATTTTTCATGGGTAAATGTTCCTGTTTTTCAAAAACAGGTGTTAAACCTGATGATTTCCACATACCTTATTTTGTAAACCCTGATAATCCTGGCAGGAATGCATTATCGTTGTTAGCCTGTAATCCAGCAGATAGGTTTTCGAAGAAGTGATTAGCTCACTCCTGCCCTACATAGGGTGTGTGACTGAGATCAGAACTCCCCAGCTCCCAAGACCAGCTCACTATGGTTCCCCAGCCCACTCAACACCACACGAGTCACAGCCTTTGTGAGCTGGACGAGCTCATTCTGATTTTTGCAGCATCATTAAAATGCTGGGTTGATCAGCAGCAGCCGAGAGGAGAACCAGCCAGACTTGACTGAGGGTTACGAGTGTTTCTTGGCGAGCGTAAAGTTGGATACCTGAGCAAGTGTAGAACTAGCAGTCTGGAAACCAGCCTAAGGAACTTGGGAAAGATGCAGTAGACAGACAAGATGGCTGGAGTGGGTTCATCTTCTATAAAGCTAAATAGAATAGAGTATGATTGGTACAGACTTCCTTGTCTGAGCCTATGAAATCACATGCTGCCGCCAAAACGGGTTTTCATGGTATTGTCTTCTCGTATTTGCTTTGATGTGAAGGTTAATGGCAGAGGCTGCTCTCCTGGCCAATCACTGCTTGCAGGCGTCCAGCACATAGGCTGTTTGGCTTGTCCAACTAGTTGAAGCCAATTCTCTTTTGCAAAATAGAGGTCAAACAAACCTGCCTCACAGGCTTTGTGTCTTCCATGCTTTGGGTGGGTATTTTAGACTAAATCCACAAAAAAGGCCACACACAGCCGCGGCATCACCTTTAAGCAAGCCTTCCATACTGCCTGCTTTCCCCGAGTCTTCCCAGAACTTGAGTTGTGGAGCTTGAGTTCTGGGAAAGCATTCACGGGACCACCTTGCTCAGAATTCTCAAGCTCAGAATTCTTCAGCTTCCCTTATCTAAGACGGCTGTGGCCTCTTCTTTCCTTACCCCAAACTTCTTGTTAACCAAGGAAGCAGTGAGTTAAAAGAATGGGGCTCAGGGGTTTTTCTGCTAGTCTATCTTTGACACTAATGAAGTGAGTGAGTTTCAAGTCCGTGAACTTGAGCGGATGCTTTTCCATTGAGCAGACTTTTTCATTTAAGAGTCAAAATTGGGTAATGAAATGGGGCTAGGGTAGGAATTAGACAGCTTAAGGTGTGTCGGTGACTTACATAGTCTATCATCAGACACTTTCTGATTCCTCCGTAGAGTAGTAGCCCTAGTAGTAGCTCTATCAGTAGCTCTACCGATAGGAACGTCAGAGACCCCAGTAGCTTCGCCTTGTTCTCAGCGGAGCAATAGAGCTATCAACAGCGCTTTTAACTTCGTAAGAGTGCAGGAATGCTGTGCTGTGTCACCACCCTATCCAGGAGTTTTCATTGCTGCCAAATTACTATCATGGTGGCTCCAGTTTCCCCATCCTGATATGAGAGACTCCGCATATCCTGGTTCCAGCACATTGTTTCAGCTGTAGAGGCTCCTCAGCATCCCAGCGCATTGTTTCAGCCGTGGAGGCTCCTCTCTCAGCATCCAGCGTAGGGCTCTGGTGAGCTGACCTGCCAGCATGCCTCCTGGATTACCAGTCACCTTTCCTTATTCATGCTACCACCTCAAAGTCTTTTAAGGTTCTCTGGTAGTCTGGAACTTTGTGTCTGAACTCTTGATTTTTTTGGACATTGGTAGCTTTTTCTCATAACCTCTTATGGTTAGGACTTGCCAGGCTCTAGCTGATTTTATATTCCTGATAAGACTTAGCCATCATCTATCTAGTGTGCAGTTGGGTCCAGCCCCAGTTGGCGGTTTCACTGACCCCAATACGATGTTTCTAGAGGCATGTTGGCCAGATGCTGTTGTCATAGGTAAGTATGCCGTGATGTCAAAGCTGTTAAACATGCAAACCGTGAGGACTGTGGACAGGCCAGGAGGGGCCTCTAAAGCACCAGTTCTCAACCTGTGTGCTGCAAGCCCTAACGACCCCCCCCTCCGCCCTTTCTGCTCGCTCCGGACCCTGATGACACGTCCTTAGGAGTCACATGTCAGATATTTGCATTGTAACAGTAGCAAAGTTATACTTATGAAGTAGCAACAAACATAATGTTATGGTTGGAGGGGGTTCACCACAGCATTTAGGAAGGTTGAGAATCGTTAAGCTAAAGGATCACCGTCATTGAGAAGCCCACGGCAGAGCCCCAGGCCGTGGGAGAGGAGGATCCAAATGAGACACAAGTCAATCAGGGGCCTCCTCTCCATCTGAGCTACTTTAAGCATCAGCTGTCCAGGCTGTTTTGTAACATTTCTCGGATATTGACTGCGTGCGTAAGTCAGACTTTGAGTTTGTGTGTTCTCAGTATGGATCAGGGTTATTTTTATCTAAATTGATAGGCTGTTTTCACAGGATGCTACCCTTCCTTTGCATGTTCTTAGGCACAGAACATCTAGTTCCCATTTACCACCTAGGTGAAGTTAACCACCGTCCCCCACCATGACTCAGGCTTCCTGTCTTGAATAAGAATCTCATTGACTACTTGAAGGTTGGGTTACTGAGACTCACTAAGTGATGGATATCAAGTGCGTGGCCTATAAGCTCACAATAGTAGTAAAATCCCTTATGTTGTGTGTTGTGTTTGTGTACCGCTGCAGTTTGATACACAAGGATCTCCCAAAAGTCTACATGGTAAAGGCTGGGGTGCAAGGAAGGCGCTACTGAGAGATGGTGGAAGCTTAATTTTAGTGAGTAATCCACTTTATCTCATTCTGAAGTTGTGGGCTAGCATCTGACTTCAGCTCTTCCAGAATTGTTCCTTGGTACGGATGGCCTTGGTGGTTTTAGACATGTTGATAGGCTCCATCTTGCTCAGGGGTCTACCCTTGCTCACTGTGAGAGTGCTGCTCATCCAGTCGTTCTTGAGCGGGAGGACAGGTGCACAGTGGTACAGGGGGACAGATGCTCCATGGTACTCATCCCAGCCGCTGTGCTTGCAGATGTGATGGAGCCGGTTCCTCAGACAACAGTGACCGTGTGGGTTTTCATCTCCATCGCCATGCCAGATCCCATCTGCCGTTGGATGAAGAAATTAGTACTGAAAGGGCATTTCTGTGTAGCTGTCCTGGATGACTTACTTGGATGTCACAAACCTAGAAAATATTCTTGTCGTATTAAGGGAGTTGTCCCTCTGCCAGTTTCTCCTGGCAGAGCCCTCTTGTTTTGAAATATGGACACATGCTGTGTCCAGAGAGCAACTAACCATCTTCCTGCTTGCTGAAAGAGGAGGGTGATGGTTTTCTTTCAAGGTAGAGCCTTGAGGGTCATTGCAGGCTTGCCCTTTGGGGTACTGTGGGGCACAGCAGGGATCTGAACATATACATAATTAAAATTTGCACAACAGCGTGTAGTGAAAGGATATTCAGTATGAAGGACAAAACTCCTTTCCTGAGCCACATGGTACCTGTCCCTGAGGATCATCGAGGAACTTTCTAGAGAGAAAGCAAATTACAAATACATTCAGTACTCACTTCAGGTACTAATAGGCAGGTCTCTGAGAGCCTCTGGAAACAATGTTTCTTTTATTTATTTATTTTATGTATATGAGCACACTGTCACTAACACACCAGAATAGGGCATTGGATCACAATTACAGATGGTTGTGATCCACCATGCGGTTGCTGGGAAATTGAACTCATGACCCCTGGAAGAGCAGTCAGTGCTCTTAACCCCTGAGCCATCTTTCCATCCCAACAATGTTTCTTTTTAAATTTATTTTATTTTTATGTGTGTAGCTGTTTTGCTTACGCATGCCTGTGTACCATGTGGGTACCTGTGCTTTCAGAGATTAGACAAAATTTGATCCCCTCGAATTGAAGTTATGGGTGCTTATGAGTCACCATGTGGGTGCTGGGAAACAAACCACCAGTGTTCCTAACCACTGAACCATCTCTCCAGCCCTTGGGCACAGCATTTTGTCTAATGATTGATCATAGTGTCGCTTTTGTGATTTTGTACTTAGTAGGTGCTGTTGATTCATTACCATTGAGTTCTCATGCCTGAGAAGCCTTATTTCATGCACAGTTCCTCTTTGAGGTACATCGCAGCCTTCTTATGCTAAGGTACAAGCCCTTCTACCCTAATTACGGGCACATTTTAATTGGTAAATTTAAAAAAAAAAGACAAAATGGAAAGACATTAAATCAAATCATGAAGATTAAATGAAACCATGAGCTCTGCTACAGTGACCACTGAGGCCAGGGGCAGATCACTACCCTGCTCCACTGCGCCTGGGATGAGTGTCACAGGACTCCAGTTTTGACTCTACATGGCCTGAGAATCACTTTGACAAAACCATGATTATTGATTTTTGTAAGGAGGGTGAATAACGTGGCCTTGGTGACACAAGCCTTTAATCCAAGCACTCAGGAGGCAGAGACAGGTGGATCTTCAAGTTTGAGGCCAGCCTGGTGTACAGAGTGAGTTCCAGGGCAGCCAGGGCTACACAGAAACCCCACCTCAATATTTATCACCATCACCATCACCATCATCATCATCATTGTGAATGATGGTATCCTGCAAGATACAATGTTCTACACTGCCCTGTCTTTACTTAAGGATGCAATTTAATTGTATTTTATACAGGTAGAAGATTATATAGTCTGTTTTGGTTTGGAGGTTTCATATACCATAAAGTGAGTACTTATTATTGCAAATAACCATGTTTATCTATATACATATAGCCATATATGTGCATATATATGTATTTATAGGTGCACAAGGGTTGGGCTGCACTGGAAATGTTACCCAGTATTGTCAGATTGCCCTCCATCTTGAGTGTGCATTCTAGATGTATTCTTTTTTTTTTTTAAGATTTATTTACGATTTATTCATTTATTATAAGTACACTGTAGCTGTCTTCAGACGCACCAGAAGAGGGCATCAGATCTTGTTACGGGTGGTTGTGAGCCACCATGTGGTTGCTGGGATTTGAACTCATGACCTTCGGAAGAGAAATTGGTGCTCTTACCCGTTGAGCCATCTCACCAGCCCCTCTAGATGTATTCTTACCTGTCCTACAAGAAGAGATGGCTTTCTTTGAATAACAGTATCCATTGTGTGAGTAATGAATTCTGTTTCTTCCTTTGACTAGCCCAGTCAGAGGAGTCAGTGACTACATCAATCACCAAGTAGAAAAGCAAGTGTTCAAACCTCAGATGCCTCACTGAGGGAGGGTCTTGGTCTCCTTTCTCTGCTCACCTGTGGGAAGCCTTTATCCACTACGGAAGGTGCTCACTCCTTCAAAGGCAGTTTGTCACTTTCTTTCCTAAGCTTTCCACAGAAGAACTCTGTGAGTCAACAAGTGGTGCACATTGTACCAACAGACCTGAAAAAGCCATTGTTAGTATTGTTGTAGACTGGAGGATAGCTTCCTAGGCCGAAGTCGATGTTAGCGGAGCTTGTAAGATGGCAGAGCCGTGCAGGTTACTGATCTTTGGTTTCATGAAGCTTTCATTTCAGTAGCAAGAGATAGCCCAACAGTAAGAAACATGATTTGTAGTGTATGCATCTACTGTGGCTATTGGTGTCTGTTAGTGGGGAGAGCTATATGAGAAAGGTGGGGAGGTGTTGGGACGGAGCCGTGGTTTCTCAGGATTTTTGATGTTTGGGTAAAGACACATGTTGAGTGAGGGTCAAGCAGAAGAGACTTCGTAGAGTTGGTAGGCCAGTTCACTCAGCGCTTGGAAAGGTTGTAGGCTTAATCTGTATGAGTGTGTTGGGGAGTGTGGAGCATCATGTTGTTGAGGATGGCTGTAGTCTTCTTCAGGGAGCTTCTGATATTATCTGCCCACAGTGCCCATCCTTACCCATATGTCTAGAAGAATGTAAGCGTGAGGGACTTTTTTTGCACCATAGGGTTACAGAGTAAGTCCTGCCAAAGTACGACTCACCAAGCGGTGGAATACCATATAACTGTAAAAAGTGAGGGTGAGTCCAAGGTACTGTTGAGGGACAGTCCTCGGGACTCATGGCTAAGTAGCATAGGCTAGCATTTCCTATGTTTACAAGCACCTGTGTCTTGGGTGCATGCATGTGTGCACACATGTGTAATGACCAGTTCATCCTCAGGTATTTTTTTAATGACGTCAAACTTCAGGGTTTTTTTCTTATAAGGTTCCCATAGTGTTAGGAGGTTTTGCAGATTTATAAGAAATAGATAGGTAACAAAGGCCCGAAAGGAAGATCACATAAAAGAGAATACTTCCTATAAAAAAAAAGTGCTTAACTACACTCTTAACTGAAGAAATAAAATTACAGTTATTTTAGGGTTTTAGACACTAAAATTTTTGAGCAATCTCAGTGTTTCAGGAAAAGGCTGTTGGTGGAAGTGTGAAATCCTTCACTTTTTCAAGGGCTTTTTGGGTTTTCTACTTGTTAAAAATACCAGCCTCCAGTGTTAGTAAGAAGGATTTCAGAAATATGTCAGGATGCATAGCAGATGCCAAGATTCACAGTGATTTGTCATTTTGTTTTTTTTTTTTTTTCATCTGAACATGTATGTATTAGTACACACATGTAATGTGCAAATTGGAGGTACGGTATTTAGAGGAAAGGAGGGAAGCAAGACGAGCTTTTACTTTACATCATTACTTTTGAGTTAAAAATATCTATGTGGAGTTTTTTGTAATAAAAAGTGTAAACCTACTAATTAAAACTGGAAAGCCAATTTCTTCATGAATGATAAAGCAAGCCACAACATTATTTTTACTCTTCCCCTCCTGCATCACTGACTGATCACCTTCTCATATTATCAATTCCATGATGAAAGTCTGTCTCTTAATTACCTGGCTATGCCCTAGTAATGAGCATGTGGTGAGTTGTTCATGGAAGTTTGCTGACTGTGTAATGGAATAGTCGTGTGGGAGTGGGGGCAGGGGGTTGGGGGAGCGGGTCTGGGTGTGTGTACAAGTGTGGAGGCTAGAAGTTGACACTGGGTATCTTACTTGAACAGGCTCCATTTTATTCTTTGAAAGAGGGTTTCTCACTGAACTGGGAGCTCATTGACTTAGCTCGGCTGACTAATGTTGCAGTTCAGTGCTCTTAACTGAATCAGAGTCCAAGAAAATTAGCAGTTTTTTAAAATGATACATTTTAGCCTTAGTTAGCAGATTGAGTACTGTGCTTTTTGTTTGTTTGTTTGCTTGCCTGTTTTTCTCTCAACATAGTGACAAAACACCACGAGGAAGGCAATTTAGAGAAAACATTTAATTTGGGGCTCACTGTTGCAGAAAGAGTTCATGTTCATCTTGGCAAACAGCAGGCAGGCATAGTGCTAGAGCAGTAGGTGAGAATTTACTTGATCTTGATCCACAGCATGGGGCAGAGAAAAAGAGCTAAGTGGGCAAGGAGCCTCCAAAATGAAGTTCAATCCCTTCGTGACTTCTGACCGAAGCCAGAACCTCAAACGACATTTCAACGCACCTTCTCACATTTGGAGGAAGATCATGTCTTCCCCTCTTTCTAAACAGCTGAGACAGAAGTATAATGTTCGGTCTATGCCCGTTCAAAAAGGATGATGAAGTTCAGGTTGTTCGAGGACACTACAAAGGCCAGCAGATTGGCAAGATGGTCCAAGTGTACAGGAAGAAATACGTCATCTCCATTGAACGAGTCCAGCGCGAGAAGGCTAATGGCACAACTGTCCATGTGGGCATCCACCCCAGCAAGGTGGTTATCACCAGGCTAAAGCTGGACAAGGACCGCAAGAAGATCCTAGACAGGAAAGCCAAGTCCTGACAAGTAGGAAAGGAGAAGGCAAGTACAAGGAAGAAACAATCGAGAAGATGCAGGAGTAGAGACATCTCATGCACGGCTTTCATTAAAGACT
>NW_022196898.1:77083986-77091127 GCF_008632895.1 Mastomys coucha
AAAAAAAAAAAAAAAAAAAAAAAGAAAAAGAAAAAAAGAAACCTCAACTCAGTGACACACCTCCTCCAACAAGACCACACCTCCTAATGCTTCCCAAAAAGTTCCAACCATGTACTCAAACCTGAGTCCCAGTGGGCCATTTTCATTCAAACCCATGAACTTTCCTTTATCTTTTTGTTTAGTATAAAGTAACTATACACTTAGTTACTATTTAAGTGTATCTTTTTGGTCTTTCCTGTTCCCAAAAAAATCACTTTTCTAGTACACTCTTAACTTTAGAAGTAATTCTTTCCTATTTCCCATGCTTGGAACGATTCACTTAATAGAATGAAACAAAGTCTATCTATTATCTGTTTTAGCATGTGTAATGCTCTCTGGCTCTGCTGTCTGCCCAAGGCACTCTTATTCTTTGATGTAGTTGGTGTTCAAAATGGATGTACAATGGCTGTTTGTTGCTGGTGGTTTGGTTTGTCCTTAAAGCAATGGTTCTTGACCTATGGGGTGGTGACCCCTTTGTGGGATGGTGTCACCTATCAGATATCTGCATATCAGATAGTTACCTTACAACTCATAACAGTAGCAAAATTATAGTTCTGAAGTAGCAACAAAATAATTTTGTGGTTGAGGGTCACCACAACATGAAGAAACTATTTTATAGTCTTGCAGCATTAGGAAGATTGAGGACCACTGCTTTAAAGAAAGACAAATATCTTAAACATTTCAGGGTATTCAGTAATTTCTTTTACTTCTTTCCAATTATTGTGTGATTTTACTAAGGATGTGCTGCTCAGAATAGAATAGTGCTAAGTAAGTGGTCTTGCCTCTCATTCTATATATTGAATTTTAACTTCTTAGACTTCTGTGGACTCTCCTACTTTGAGCAGTAAGCTATGAAGAGAATAAGTGATGGTTATTTAACAGTGGGTAGAACCTTGAAGCTTGCCGGCTTCTTATCTGGCCTTTGCTAGGTCATGGCCTTGCTTAAAGACCTCAGAGTATTAGCTGACCTTTTCCTATCTGCTTCTGCAGATGTGTCAAAGTGCCTTAGGGTTAGGGAGATGGGTGAGTCAGTAAAGTGCCTTACACACAATTGTGAGTGCCTGAGTTTAGATCTGAGCCAGGTGCCTGTACTAGCACACTCACTGGCCAGCCAGACTAGCCAGTGGGTAAGTCTGGAATTCCAAGTTTGGTGGTGGATCCTGCTCAAAAAAAAAAAAAAAAACCAAGGTGGAGTGTTATTTGACACCAACCTCCAACCCTCTTTTACACTCCCACATCCAGAGATAGGTTTACAGGATAATTGGCTAAGCTCCCTCAGCTGTTATGTCAGTAAGTGGCTGAGAAAAAGACATTTTCTGTTAGTTTTTCTATGACTTTTATTAGCCACAAACGAATTTAGCCATGCGCCTACAGCAGACGGTTCATCGTTGTTGCTGAATAATTTTGTTTACTTAAAAAAAAAAAAATCCCGGGCGGTGGTGGTGCACGCCTTTAATCCCAGTACTTGGGAAGCAGAGGCAGGCAGATTTCTGAGTTCGAGGCCAGCCTGGTCTACAGAGTGAGTTCCAGGACAGCCAGGGCTACACAGAGAAACCCTGTCTCGAAAAACCAAAGGGAAAAAAAAAGTATATAAAAAAAAAAAAAATCCATGGGTGACTCCTTTTATGAGAAGTCTATCTCTATGTCCTGGGGTGTGTCTTTCTTCCTGAGTGTCTCTCTGTCTCTGTCTCTGTCTCTGTCTCTCTCTCTCTCTCTCGTTTTACATCTCTTATTAAAATCTCATTTAATAAATTCCACCTTTGCTTCCTATTGGCTCATCCTGAAATTCTTCTCTGTGTCAACACGGAGAAGCCTGGGTTTGCCGGAGTCTGCGAAGAAGAAGTCGCCTGGTTGCCGCAGGTGACAGTGTGTGCTGTGCCTTCATCACTGATGCAGCTGATACTGAGAAGGAAATGATAGTTTACAGGAAGAGAGTCCTCCCAGAACCATGCATGTATGCCTGGAGGTGAATCCAAGTGACATGAGAAGTGTCCTGACCCCGCCCGGCCCAGGAAAGGATGTGCTGTCCTTGGATGCTCTTGCTATGGGTACAGGGACTGGGGGTGCTTCACCACTACAGGGATGAAGAGCTGCGATAGGTGAGGTCATTCCCGTCAGAGGGTATTCTCCTCATGCTCTGCCCCTGCATGACAGATGGAAGACCATTGTAGCCTTAGGTGACTCCAATCGGTTTGTAACGCTCTGGAAGCCTTGGTGGACTTAGCTAAGACACTCAGGTCTGAGACATAAGTGGATTCTGTTCTGTCCTGCTGTGGTAGGAGGCTTGGGCTTCGAAAGAGAGGCATCCAGATTACAGTTATGAAAGAAGGCAAGCAGAAAGATGGGAACCCTCTCCTTCCTGCATGTAACATAGTGTCAGCCGCCTCCCTGTGTGAGAGAGCAGAGGGAGGGAGACAGGCGCTGTGTATATTAAATGATTGGGATTTTCATAGCAGGGACTTTTGGGGGTCACACCTGTCCTGGCTCTCTAGCTCATTTCCATTCTCAGAAATATTTGTCTTTTTCTTAATCTGTGTATCTAGTTCTATTTAAAACAATAACAAAAACCAACAACAAAGCATGATATTTTGTTGTGTGGCAGACACTGAATAATCTTAAATTTGTTTTGTTAACCAAGGAAATCCCAAATGATTTGCTTAAAGAAAAAAAAATTCCTCCTAAATGTTAACTGTTCAGTCCTAAAAAAGAATCATGTGTTCTCTTACCATTGAGCCCTGATTGTCTACTAATGTCCATGGAGTAGCCTGTAGATGAAGGCCTTTTGCCAGTCAAGCAAGGAAATATCCTTGGAAAAACCCTTAGCAGTTCATCAGTTCACCACCGTATCACAGTCCTTTGGAGAGAATCACTTTCTAATTGTAGATCGCTTGTTATCTAATCCTTCACTTCAGAACCTCCCGTTCCAGAAGATATTTTAACTTCATGAATGTTTTAGATCTTACCCAACCCTGGAAAGGTCATTATAACTGCCCGGTCCTTGTTTGGTCAGGGTGGCTATTCCTCCCTTGCTATCTCATAGCTTTGGGGTTGTCCCCTTCCCCTTTTATGTTTTGAAAGAGATAGCCTCGCCATGGAGCCTCTGCTAGCCTGAGACCTTGATCCTCCCGTCTCTGATTCCTGAGTGTGCCTCTCTATTTTAACTCTGCCTTTCTTGCCTTTGAATAGGCGCTCAGAGCCAGGCAGCCGGAGTTGGAGTTCTGTCTGCCAAGGTGCTGTTTTAAGGGAGTGTTTGTACAACAGCTTTTTGAAAAATTGTGTATTGTTTTTATTTGTGCACACACATGCCCCCAAGGGTGTGGAGGCCAGAGGACAGCTTGCTAGAATTATTTCTCTCTTCCCACCATGTGGGTGCTAGGGGTGCAGCTCAGGCCTTCTCCTTGGCAGCTGGCACCTGTATCCATTGAGCCATCTCACCAGCCAAACAACTTTCTAATAATAACTTCATTATTCCTATGCTCTTTGTACCAACCACCATTTAAGATAGTGACTTGTGCTTCTTACCTGGAAATTTCCTGGGGAAGGTTTTCCAGCCACCAAGACCAAAATCTTCAAATCTCTGCAAGGGGTTACCCTAGGGGATGTAAGGAGAACCAATTATTAAAGAAACAACAGAAATGAAGAACCTGTTTGTCTGCGTAGACATTTAAGTGGTTGCCTTTAAATGCTCTTGCATCGTGTAGCCATTCTGGCTTGGCATATTGAGCTGTCTGTAGATCAGGCTGTGGATCTATAAGCTGGATCATTTGGGGCTCTTCTATCTGGAAAGAATGGAGTTGTGTTAGGGTAAACATGAGTATTGCAACAAAATCCAGTAGTATAACTAAACCCCGACATTTGTGGTACAAATTGCTAAGTTTGTGAGATACTGATGCAGCTGATACTGAGAAGGATTCTTGTAGAATACTCACTTGGCAGTAGGATGTAGTTGCTTTTTGCTAGCCTGCGGGGGAGGGGAGGACAAAAACAAAAGCAAATGCTTTCCTGATTTATATGTGTTTGGCTGTAGACTAGGCGGTTATTACCCTCACCGTCTCTAGTGCTATAACTTACTATCACAATTGTATGATCAAACGTGAAAAGATGTTTAGTCAGGGTCAGGATTTCAGCCGAGAAAGGCCGATGTAATAACTGGTAACCTGAAAGTTTTAAGTGGAAGGGAGGGTTTTTTGTGTTTCTTAAACGGTCAAGTGTATACTTCAAAATTATATTTTTATGGAACCTTTAAAAAATATTACCAGTTGTACCCTGTATTTGCTAAAATAAAACCGTGCTGGGCTGTGCAGTGGTGGTACACGCCTTTAATCCCAGCACTTGGGAGGCAGAGGCAGGAGGATTTCTGAGTTCTCGGGGCCAGCCTGGTCTACAGAGTGAGTTCCAAGACAGCCAGGGCTACACAGAGAAACCCTGTCTTGGGCCGGGAGTGGGGGGTGGGGTAGGGGTGGGGAACTGTGCTGGAGCTAAGCAAGCATATGACAAATGCTTAACATGCTTCAACTATATTAATGTTCACAGTAATGTTCAAGAAAAGGATGGTTTCATGGAAAGTGGGGGCCTCAGTTACAGATTAAATAATTGTCACAGGCCATTGTCTGCTCTCTCTCTAGAAAGTTCTGACTCCTATCGGTGCTTCCATGTTTTTCTCTGGCTTTACGGCAAGCGTAGTGTTTCTTCTCTATGTGAATGTATGGACTGTATAGGAGAGTGCATGGCAGAGATGAACGCAGCAGACCAGCTTTGTGTCTTGGTGTGTTAGTGACATTTCTCATTTGCTGTGATCAAACACCTATAAAGAAGCAACATAAAGGAGGAAGTGTTTAATTTGGTTTATAGTCGAAGGGAGCGTCCAACCAGTGGACGGCCTGGAGACAGGATCATGAGAGGGCTGGCCATGGTGCATCCAGTCCATTACGCCTGTATTGCCTCTTCCTATGGTACCAGGCTTTCTTCTCAGTCTCAAAGAGAACCTTGTGAGAGAAGGAGTTGGCTGTTGATAATTCAAACCATTGGAATTTGATGGAAGATCATTTAAAAACTAATTTCGGGATGAGTTAAATGCCACCTTAAAGCTGGCTTTAGAAATTACTACGGATCAACCTCAGACTGGTGCTCTTCAAACTCCCTAAGGTCATCACTGAATAAAAGAGATTTTGTTGCTTTTGGGTTAGTCTCACTGTTAGCCCAGGCTATCCTCATCCTCCTGCTTCAGCTTGCCAAGGGCTGAGATTTCAGTTGTTATTCTTATTAGACTTTTTTTTTTTCTGCAGTTTTGTTTTTTTGTTTTTTTTTAATTTATTTATTATTATTATAAATGAATACACTGTAGATGTCTTCAGATACACCAGAAGAGGGATTCAGATTTCATTACGGGTGGTCGTGAGCCACCATGTGGTTGCTGGGATTTGAACTCAGGACCTTCGGAAGAACAGTCAGTGCTCTTACCCCCTGAGCCATCTCACCAGCCCCCTTATTAGACTTTTATTAAAGTCTGCACTTTGCTAGAAAAGTGGGGAGAAAAATCCATTTCTGTTCCCTTGTGGGTAAGGTCAAGAATGCTGTTGGGTCAGCAGGGCCAGCTGAGCCTCTGAAAGCCGCTTACATTTTCAGTGAGAAGCTCCGCAGTAAGAAGCCCACGGTTCCCTCTGAGAGTTATTTCAGGAATGACTGTGGACGGCTCTGGAGGACCTTACTTAAACAAAGATCTGTAAGCTCTGCTCTACTCTGTGAGACCAGATTTCAATTCTTTAAAAATTTAAGATCACAACACTTTTAAGTATTATTAACATTTAAAAAAATGTAACTTATTAAATTAAAACTTAAACTTTTTATAGGTTATATATAATATTTCTGATTTGAATGAAAACATGACATTTGAAAACTACCTTATGATTTACAGGAGGATAAAATGTGTCAGTTTATAGTTCATAACTCTTTTTTCGAGACAGAGTTTCTCTGTGTAGCTCAGGCTGCCCTGGAACTCACTCTGTAGACCAGGCTGGCCTCAAACTCAGAAATCCGCCTGCCTCTGCCTCCCAAGTGCTGGGATTAAAGGCGTGTGCCACCACCGCCCGGCTAGTTCATAACTCTTAAGAGAGTATTTATTTACTTATTTAAGGATGTAGCTTTTCCTTCTTTATTGCATAGCACATCTGACCACTCTTGGTTTTTATCAGTGAGTGAATTTCTCATCCCCTCTAACAGAAAAGATCTTAATTTGTCCCACTGTCGGTGGAGGCGTTCCCCCATAGTTTATAGTTAGCTATTAATTGTTCACACTCTATTAAAGTTGAAAGGTTTTAAAAAGAGCTCGGTGTGGTGGTGCATGGCCCCGAGTCCCAGCATTTTAGAGGAAGAGGCGGGGTGGTCACTTCAAGTTGAGGCCTGCCTGATGTACCCTGTGCATTGGACGACCCGGGCTAGATTGGAGCCAGACTCCCCATCTCAAAACACTCAAAATCAAACAAGACAAACTCTCAGATAGGCTAAGAAGTAAAATTGTCAATGCTGGCAGCAAGCATCTAAGTCACACTGAGAGGCGGTGGTGCCCACCTTGAATCCCAGCACTCCGAGATTGAGGCCTGCCTGATGCATAGAGCTAGTTCAGAACGGCTAAGCCAGGGCTACACGGAGAAACACTCTCTCAAACAACAAACAAACAAAGAAGGAAACGAAATTGAAATCAGAATCCCATGTAAGGCCTCCTGATAGGATGCTGGGCTTGCTGCAGTCTTACAGTGCAATTCCTTTCTCACCCTTCTTATCACTGAACGTAAAGCTTTACCATGATGGCAGAAAGTTGCCCTGCCTGCATTCTGACCGAAGTTGCTTCCTTCTGTCTGTCGGTTGCTGCTGCTTTCTGCCAGCAGCCTGGGTCGAGGGGACACGAGGCTGTGCACTTCTTCTTTCTAAGCATATGAGCATTCAAACCTGAGGTGCACCAGGGGTTGTACATCGTCATTTTGCAAGGAAAAAGGTTAATTTTGGAAATTTCAAACAGTAAAGTTTTGGGGGAGAGTCAAATGTTCCTTTTGAAGTCACGTTTCTACGAGAGAGCGGAGAGGGGCCTTGTCTAAAGCCCCCCCCC
>NW_022196898.1:77091137-77099531 GCF_008632895.1 Mastomys coucha
CCCCCCGGGATATTTTTAGCTGTCTACAATATGCACAAAGGTGTGCTGGAGTGGTCACATGCTCACTCACACAGTCACACTGAGGTGATCCAGCGGTCCCAGCCTTCCTTACAGAGAACCGTGCAGCAACGGCGGCCCTGCAGAGCCTGCAGGATCTCAGGCAGGACCTAGCCTAGACCAACACATCTAAATTCTAACTTAAACAAATGGCACGCTAGCTTCCTGGGGTCAGTCACCTCCAAAAGGCAGGGCACTCTGGGGTCCAGTGGCATGGCCTGGCGGGAAGGTGAGGCACGGCTTTCTGGTGTTTTTCTTGAATACTCTCTTTCACTGCCTGAGAGAACACCTACTCTTCATAAAATGAGAGAAAGGTGTCAGAGAGGTAAGATGTGGATGAATGCAGGTTTTATAGACGTAACAGTGAATGACAGCAGCTAGAGTATAAAGCCAGGAAGTTATAGAATCCTTTATGACATGGATTTCTCCCAGTAGCTCTCTCAGTGATAATGCATTATGTGAATTCTCTGCAAAAAAGGATGGATAAGGTGGTGATGAGGAGGTGGAAGGGAAGAGACAACCTTCTCGGGGAACCATTCTTGCGGAACTGTTCAGTAGTCCCGTCTGCCTTGAACCCAGGATTTCTCTAACCCATCCTCCTGTATGCTGAGGTTACAGGCCTATGTACCCACATACAACTGGAAATTGTTTCTTATAGGCTAACCTAGCTAGTACTAGCCTTCGAAAATACTTGGGAAGGTAGAAGAGAGGATAGGAGAGCCCTGTGTCAGTCAGTAGCGTTTCAGCCATTTAGAGTCGGACATGTCTCCTGAGAATATTATACCCTGTAGTGGATACATCTCCTTTCTCTCACCAAAGAAGTAGTGATGACTTGCGATTGTGAACTGTCACAGCTTCTGCAGTCATTGACTGATAACTAAATGTGTCTTGGGCAGCCTGCTGGGTGCATTAACCTTAACAGTAATTGTCATAGTCAACAAGGCATGTTTTAGATCTCCTTTTTACTAACAAGGAAGCTGAAAAAAAAAAATGAAAGATGGAATAGTTCTCCAAAATCATATAGCTAGCGAGTGGCAGAGGTGGGCAAGACCTTGGACCGACAAGCTGGCTCAGCAGGAAAGCACCTGCTATGCAAGCCCTGTGGCTTCCCTTTGATCCCTGGAACCCTACAGGGAAAGAGCCAGCTTCCAAAATTTCTCCTAGCTTCCACACACACTGTGATGGACACCCACACTCACTTAGACACAGAATATATATAGACATACGATAAAATAAATGACATCGAGAAATTTAAGAACCAAGCAAATGCAGGATCTCTTGTTCCATAAAATAAAAGCAGCATTGGCTCAGAAGGAAAAAAAAAAGGCTGGTTTGTTTAGTATCAACCATCCGTACCTTCACAAACCCGTTCCCTTCTGGCACTTGAGTACCTTGAGGCCTGACAGCGCTGACTCGTAATGAGTCAGCATGTAAAACCATTCCATTGCTGCTTTAATTAGTTGTGATCTTTTTGGTAATAATTACACACAGGCTCGACACACCCATAAATATCTACCGTATTGGCCACCCCCCAATGCTGATCTTATTGGTGTCTTCTTAATGCATCAATGATACCAGAATACTTCCCAGGCTGTAGTCATCAGGAACTCACACCATAAAGAATACAGGCATTCAGGACATGGGAGATAGCTTGGTAGGTCAAGTACTTGCTTGGCCAGCACATTGTCATAGATCCCACACAAAAGAAGCTAGGAATGGTGGCACATGCTTGTAATTCCAGCACGAAGGAGGGGGAGGAGCAGGAGGAGGAGGAGGAGGAGATGAAGAGAACGGAGGGTTTCTGGAACCCTTAGACTAGCTAGAGCTTAATCAGGGAGCATCAGCCAGTGAGAGACTGTTCCAAAAAAGTGGACAGCTTTTGAGGAATGACACCTAAGGCTGTCCTTTGTCCTACAAACATGCGCTCGTGCACATGAAAGACACACACACACACACACACACACAATAATGCAAGAATAGTTTTGACTCAAATAATTTAAATAATTAAACAAATAATTTAATAAATAATTTAAACAATGTGAAAACATAAATTTTAAATATTCTGTTTAATATCCGTTTCTGGAGAGATGGCTCAGTAGTTAAGAGTACTGGCTGTGCTTCTAGAGGGCCCAGGTTCAATTCCCAGCACCTACAACTGTCTGTATGTAATTCCAGTTCTAGGGGATTGGATGTTGTCATCTGGTCTCTTTGGGTAAGCACACACACACATGTTACACAGACATCTATGCAGGCAAACCATCCAGACACATAGAATAATAGAAAAAATTGTAAGCCCCTTTTGTTTTAAAAATATAAACCACACAATTTTTTTTTTCTTCTGTGAATTGTTGATAAACCGTTTCAGAAAGCGGCTGATGGAGCCATATGAGTTAAAGATGCCTGTTGCCATGCCAGGAAATATTGGTGTGTGTGTGTGTGTGTGTGTGTGTATGCAAGCACACCAGGAATACTTGATACATAAACGAATGGCCTGCCTTTCACTGTGACCAGTGGATTCAGACAGCTATTGGATTGGAAACCACTTTGAACAAGTCTAGGTCGATTGATGCAAAGAATCCCAGGAAACTGGGAAGAGTTCATTTCTTGTAGCAGGTCCCTTCAAGTTTGGCAGGTCAGGTGATGAGAAGGCTGCCTGGACCTGGGTGTAACAAATTTATGAAAGGAGCTCTATCGGTTGCATCGCCAGGGTTATTTCAAAATGCCTTGAAGTAGGATGCTGAGAAAGAAAGGCTAGCTTCAGTTTAAATTTCTATTTCTCAGTACACAGAAGTGCTTTTTTTGTCTTGTGATGTACTCGATTTAAAGAAAATTAAGAAGGCTTTAAACAAGCGAGTTCCCTAAGCCCTTGGGTCTTTGACAAAGAATCCATTCATTTGCCTATCAATTACTTCTGCCTTGCTTGCGCTATTCACACACTGGCTGCTTATATCTTAGGAAGACAAGCAAGCCTTAAGAGGGAATTAATAGCCACTTCAAAATATTCTGAGAGCCAGCGTGTGCCGCCAGCCTATTCTGTCTGTCTGTTTGTCTCCCCCCCCCCCAGCCCCACCCCATTTTGATTGCTTCACAAGTCTGAGGTATAATCTCTGTCTTAGACAAATCCTCCAAGGTCAGTGATAGAATTTGAGATCTGGAAAGAATTCAAACCCACACCTGTTTTACTCCTAAAACCACATCCCATATTTGATAAGAATGTGTGGTGTTCCCTCTTTGTACTGGTTTGCCACCCAGTGTGGATAGACTGGTCTGCAACTCCTTTAAAGAGCCAGCTGCTCTTGATTAAAAAGCCATTTCCTATGAAGAGCACTACTGACCACCAGCAGCCTCCTGCCTGGGTATCCATTGCATCTGGGTGTCTCATCCTATGGATTAGAGGGTGAGAGAGTATGGGGCTGTCGGGAATTGCACCAGGACACTGGTTGGGCTGGTTCTCCTTGATTTCTGCCAGTCCAGTTAGCCAGGAGCTGAGTCCTGGCTCCCTTCAACCAGCCCGTCCCTCCCTTGATTCATTTCTGTCCCTGAGTCTCACTACCATCAGAAAGGCAATTCACCTCCACCCTGGACCACCCAAGTCCTTACCCCCACCACCATCGCTGTGGCTACCTTGTAGCCTGCTGAGCACCACCCTGCTCAGGCCCTGCCTTGGCTGTCACACATCTCTACAGGCTTGTGCTGAGCAAGGGCAGTTTAGTTCCTGAGGAGAGGGGTGGCTTGTGGTTGACAGGACGGGAAGAAAGGCTTTCAGCACTCCGAGGCATTTGTCATTTAAATTAAATCTTCTTAAGTGCTGGTCTCTCCTGTCTTTAACCTTGTGCTTTCTGGCCCACTTCCACTTCACAGTGATACAATTACTCCATTTGGAATTAGTTCAGCTTTTCAAAGCAGGCGGAGTCTGTTGAAAGAGTTGGTAATTCTATTAGTCTGATTTTGCGGTGGTAAACACCTTCATCAAAAATAACTAGGGAAGGAAAGGTTTATAAGGCGTACACTATCCTATTACAGTCCATCCTGAAGAGGAGCCAGGGCAGGGACTCAAGGCGGGAACCTGGAGGCAGGTACTGAGACCACGAGGAACACTGCTGGCTTACTCCTTTTGACTTGCTTATTAGCCTGCTTTGTCACACAGCCCAGGACCACCTGTACCAGCCCAGAGTTGGTACTACCCACATGGAGTTAGGCCCACCCATATTAATCATCGAATTGATAAAAATAATCCCAGAGACTTATCTCTAAGCTAAGTGGATGGAGGTATTTTTCTCAATTGAGATTTCTTCTTCTCAGGTGTCTCTAGCTTATGTCATGTTGACCGACTCAAAAAAAGAAAAAAACAAAAACAACACTAACTGTCAGTAATGAGTGGTCTTGGTGATGGTCATCCTTATGTAATATTCTAGCAAGAGACTATCTGCCTCCATCCAAGTTCATTGTGTCTTCCACCACATTCTTTCTACAACTAGCAGAAGGGGTGCTGAGGTAGGATTTCAAGAGTCACCAAGCACACTGATGGTTAGCCATTTTCAGCTAGGGAAAATTGCATTCCCATGAGATGATCTTACTCATCAAAGAATTGGAAAGGAGGTGGGCAGGTAAGATCTTCATACCAGTATAGTATACTATATAACTAAGTTCTTAAGCATTGAGCCAAATATTTTGGTTTACAATAGAAGAAAACCTTTCCATGGTAAAGTGTTCATAGCTACTTCCCGTAGCTCTCCATTCCTTTTGAGATTATTTACATAAAATGTTGGCATACCTGGTTCTATGGGTGGTTCCCGCAGAAATAGAGAGTGACACGAATTGCTCTTATCTATCGTGCCCTAGAAAATGTTCTTGTGTGTCTTAGTTAGGGTTTCCATTGCTATAAAGAGACACCATGACCAAAGGTGTCCTTATAAGGACAACATTTAATTAGGGCTAGCTTACAGGTTCAGAGGTTCGGCTCATTATCATCAAGGTGAGAGCATGGTAGCATCCAGGCAGGCATGGCACTGGAGGAGCTGAGAGTTCTACATCTTGTTCTGAAGAGAAACAGGAGAAGAGTGACTTCTAGGCAGCTAGGAGGAGGGTCTCAAAGCCTATCCCAACAATGATACCCTCCCTCCAACAAGGCCACACCTCCTAATAGTGCCACTCCGTGGGCCAAGCATATTCAAAATTCCACACTGTGACAAGAGTCCACATTGTGCCATCAAATTGCTTTGTTAGTTCCTTGTTTTAAATTTTTTCAAGACTTCTCTTATAATAGTGTGACAGTGATTCATCTTGTTACTGTGTGGGGGGTTCTTTTTTTTTTTTTTAAGATTTGCAGTATTGATAAGATTTTAGTGTGCATCTGAATATCCGCAGGAACTCTGTGAAATGTGGCTTCTCAGGAAGTTTGTAGAAAGCAACACAGATTTGTTGATATGGAGCTGCTGTCTTTATCCTTTCTTCCTTTTCGAGAAAACATTTTAGGGTGGATATTTCTATATAAACTAAACTGTTAAAGTCATTCCATGAATGCAAATATTGTATTTGAAATTGAACTAACAGAATGAAAGATTTATAATATGTGTCAAAAATCTTCAGAGGCAGGTTAGGGTTGGAGTTGATCAAGTACTTGCCTAGACGACATGAAGTCCTGAGTTAGATAAACTGCATGTGCTTGTTGGATATACATCATTAAATCTTCATCATTAAGTCATCCCAGCACTCAGGAAGTGGAGACAGGGGGATCAGAAGTTCAAAGTCATCCTCAGGAGAATCAGGGGAATCAAGGACATCTTTAGCTATGTAGTGGGTTTGAGAACAAACCCACTTTACAAGAGACCCTCTCCCACAAAACAGCGAAATAGTTTTTCAAAAGCTCTAGAGAGGAGGAAGCATACCTTGGGAACCTTTGTGATCTCAGTTACTGGAGTATTGGTGGCATTTGCTTAAGAAATTGTATGTTGGTTGGCAGTGAACTCATTCCCATAGTGGAACACCCCTCATGTCATTTCTTAGTATCAAAATGGATGCAGGGTTCTTTTTCTGGAAATCTACATGTCAAGAGGCAACTAATTGTAGAATTCCTTGTTTTCTACATAGGATCAGTTTTTTTGTTTCACATATCTCTTAGTGGAGAGGCAACTGGTCGACCACCATCCCCCGAATTGAAGCTGTAACGTTGCTGTGAGACTTTGGGCAGTCGGGAAGTGTACTACATGTTTGAAATTCTCACTATGCCTTGGCAGAATGTTAGATAAAGCTTGGAAAACAGCCCAGAGACTTCTCAAACATCTCCACCAATTTCTGTAGTGGCTACCTACAGTCTTTTCCTTAGCTCTTAGTATCACTTGTAAATGTTGTTCATAAATATATAATCTGCCTTAGAATTTTTAGTGATTTTTTTTTTTCATACAAAAATATATAAATTTTTGTACGTAAGCTGAGGCTCATAAGAGAGCCAGGAACTCCTGGGTGGCATTACCAATCTGTTGCTTATCTGTATTGTATGAACTTGTTTCCAACCCTGAAGTATTTCCTGTTCTCCATGGAGACCAAGAGCTAAGAACAAAGGAACGGAGCCCGGGAAGTGTGAAGCAGGCATAGTTTTTAAGGAAGAGTTTACTATGAAGATCTACAACAATAAAAGGAGAAGAGGCTGGGGGGGGTGGTGGTGGTGGCGCACGCCTTTGATCCCAGCACTTGGGAGGCAGAGGCAGGCAGATTTCTGAGTTGGAGGCCAGCCTGGTCTGCAGAGTGAGTTCCAGGACAGCTAGGCCTACACAGAGAAACCCTGTCTCGAAAAACAAAAAAAACAAACAAAGAAAGGGCAAGGGCAGTTGCTGCTCTTGGAGAAGACCCAAGATAAGATCCCAGCACCTACACGTCCACCACAAGGATGTGTAGCTCCAGTTCCAGGAATCTGTTCTCTTCCAACTTCTACCAGAAACAGGCAGACACACATGGTACATACACATACATGCAAGCAAAACACTCATGCACATAAAACAATAAGATAATTTTTAAAAAGTGGAGGAACTTACTTTATATAAAAAGGTTTCTGTTTTGGAGCTGACGCGGCTGGAAAGAATCTACCCAGCACCATGGAGCATGTTATTTTATATTTTAGGGATGATTCCATGTCGAATCCTAATGCTCAGCCTACATTCCTACATGGCTATACTGGCTGGTCTTGTGTTAACTTGCAACGCAAGCTAGAGTCATCAGAGAGGAAGTAGCCTCAGTTGGGAAAATGACTCCATGAGACCCAGCTGTAGGGCATTTTCTCAATTACTGATCAGTGGAGGAGGGCCCAGGCTATTGTGGCCAGTGCCATCCCTGGGCTGGTGGTCCTGGGTTCTGTAAGAAAGCAGGCTGAGCAAAGCCATGAGAAGCAGGCCAGAAAGCATAGCTCCTTCATAGCCCCTGCATCAGTTTGTGCATCCGAGTTCCAGCCCCTCTTAAGTTTCTATCCTGACTTCCTATGGTGATGAATAGCAATATGGAAGTGTGAACTGGAAAAACCCATCTTCTCCAGCTTGCCTTTTGGCCTTGGTGTTTCCTTGCAGTTAAAGAAACTTTAATTAAGACAGTGGTAGAGAGATGTTAGCCTTTTCACTTTAAATTTTTTTTAAAAAATTATGTTTGTATGTGTCTGTGTGTCTGGGTATATGGACTTGGGCATATAGGCCAGAGGCCTTGGATCACCCTGGAGTCTGAGTCACTTTTAACTACCCCATCTCTCCAGTGCTAGTAACTTATTAGATTTCAGGGTGTGAGGAACCTGGAAAGAGATAAATCATTTTTGTGCACTCTGAAGGAAATAGGTGGGAAAACCATATGGGAAATAGTCAGAAAACCATTAATTTAAAGAGATTTTGTGTTGGTATAATCAATAACTTTTTGAGAAAGTGTGCTCGTAATTAAAAGATAGTTTATACTGAAAAATCAATAGACTACAGTGTGGGGTGGAAATGGTGACTAGCGAACAAACCTCCCAGTGGTGGGGCACTAAATTAGCCTAGAGTCAGTGATCGTGTCATCGTGATTTACTCATGATTAGGTAAATGCCAGGATCTGTCCTGGGGAGGAAGAGCTAATTTGATTATCAAGACAGAATGAGTTAATTGAACTTTCTGGTTGTTACATTAATTATTAATTCCCCCAACTGTATTATCATGGCCTCCTGAGGTAGACAAACTGCAGACACTGACAGCCTCAGTGGTCGGCGGCTTCAGTTCTGGCAGGCCCACACGGAGAACAAAAGTTACATCTGTAAATTTCTCTCTAGAACGGAAAAGCTAACTCCGCTAGTTTCTTTCTTTCTCTCTTCCTTTCTCTCTCTCTCTT
>NW_022196898.1:77099541-77106045 GCF_008632895.1 Mastomys coucha
TTATTTTAATTTTCTTTTCCTTATTATTATGTGTATGGGTGTTTGCCAGAATGCATGTCTGCACCACTGTGGACATAGAGGCCAGAAGAAGGCATCAGATCCGTTTAGGACTGGAGTTTCAGGCAGCTATTAGCTGCCATGTGGGAACTGGGAATCGAACCCTGGTCCTCTGGAAGAACAGCCAGTGGCATCTCTCTAGCCTGTTGGTAATTTCTTTTAAAGCAGTGGTTCTCAACCTATGGATTGTGACCTTTTGGGGGTTGCCTAAGACCATTGGAAAACCCAGATATTTTTGTTACAACTCAGTAACAGTAACAAAATTACAGTTATGAAGTAGCAGTGAAAATAATTTTATGGTTTGGGTCACAACAAGGTAAGGAGCTGTATTAAAGGGTCTCAGCATTGGGAAGATTGAGAACCATTGTTTTAAACACACAGGGCAGGTTTCCTTTGACTCTGTAAATGTTACTAAACATTAGTAAAGGGCAGGACATCCAGGATGAGGGGAACTGAAGAAACATGGGCGAATGATAGTTGGCAGATAAAGAGCAAGATCAGCTTTGCAATAAGACACAGACCCTTTCCACTTCTACACTCACTCACTGTCCACCCAGTTCCAGTTCAGTGGGAATGCCAGCCATACTGCCGAGCTGGCTGCACGGTTACTCTCTCCATGAGTGAATGTTATCAGTAAGCACTTTCTCTCAGTAATCCAAACAGTATTGGGCTTTAAAGAAACTTTTTTTGAGACAGGTTTCTCTGTGTAGCCTTGACTGTCCTGGAACTCACTCTGTAGACCAGGCTGGCCTCGAACTCAGAACTCAGAAATCCGCCTGCCTCTGTCTCCCAAGTGCTGGGATTAAAGGCGTGCGCCACCACCGCCCGGCCAACTTTTTTTTTTTTTTTTAAGGTTAACAGAAAGAACTAATGCATGTTAATTCCAGAGTACAAAATAGAAATACTGTTTAATAGTCTCAGAAAACACACGTATCAATCGATTCCTTTATCACAGGCTGGACAAGACAGTAAGGATAAGTAAGCTCTTCCCCGCATCCCCACAGATTCTATGCCAGAACCCGTAGATGGCTCTGAGCTTGTTTTGAATCATGGAGGGATGCGTTATTACAGCATGCTAAGTCAAGCAAAAGCACATGGTTGAAAATTGAGGTATTAAAATACAATAGACAGGGAGGAAATTGCAGGTCCAACATTCACATCCATAGTCTAAACTGTGCACATACCACAAATTATTGTTCCTCAGAAGGATGAAATTCCTTGGCGTTCAGAGATCCTGTCCTTCGGTTGAAGGGAGGTGCAAGCTACCCACAAGCTACCCCCTATATTTCCCACCCACCTGCCATAGCAGAAAGGATACCTCTGTTGGGATGTGGTAACTTTTTCTTGTGAAGAAAATTCGTGGAAAATATTTCAAAATTGGTTTACAGTAGCTGGCCACAGCATTTGGGGGACTCAGTCAGGAAACATCCCGTTTAGATGGGAGAACTACTCATTTTAGAATCAATAATTTCATTATACCAGAATGAGGAGGGAGACATTTTGCCCAGAGGAAATTAGATAAGAAGCAAAGTGCTTCTGTAATCTTATCAGGTTTCCCTTTTTGGTGTCAGACTGCCAACTCCCTGGGCGGTGGTGCAAAGGGCATTAGCATTTGGTCAGCCCTTGGTCAGCCCTTCCCAAGAGATCCTAGTGCCACCATTAGAGAAGACTCGGTGGCAATTATGGCTTATTAAGGTCACTTCTTCACACCACCTGTACTGCTGCAGCCAGTTGAGTGACCACGGAGGGAGTGAGATTTGAACAGTGTGCATGGATAGTCAGAAAAATGGAGGCAGATGAAAGCTGCAAAGGGGGAAGACAGAGGCAATGCTGATGTTTCCGTTAGTCACTCCATTTCTGTAAAGGACGAGTCAGTTCTGAGGCTTACTAGGAAGTGCCAGCCCTGTCCTCTTGTCCTTGTCACAAGTGACCCAGGGAGCAGAGGGCTGAGGGCCAGCTATGGAAGAACACACCGGAGTCAGTGCAGCAGTGTATGCTGGGAGGATGTGCCGTGCATGAGCCCTGGATGGTGGCTGCATGGCAGCATTGTGGGGAATGCCGGGTGGGCCTGACACAGCCAGTGTGAAGCCTAAAGGATAGGTTATGTAAGGTTTCCCTCCCAGGAGAGGGTTATGACAGATACAGCCATCTATCATGTAGACATTGCAAAATAGGTTACAACCAAGTAGGGAAATGAGATAGCCTGCAAGAGAGGTGACCCCAGGTCTGGGGAAGCTTGTTAGTTCTTGAGAATGTTTAACATAGACTAGGGAAGGTGAGGTCAGCTAGGCCATGATCCTGCCTCTGGGCAAGGGATGCCTTGCCCAGCAAAGCTAACCTCTGCTTCACAATAGTAAACCAAGGGCCAAGAAGGATGGCTTCCAATAAAGTGCCCACCACATGTCACGAGAACCTGAATTTGGATGCCTAATCCTGGGGGGAAAAAAGAGAGATAACCCAGGCCCTTGGTGGCCAGTCAGTCTAGCCAAATCAAACTCCAGGTTTCTAGTGAGGGACCCTGCTCCAAAGAATGAGGTAGAGAGGAATTGAGGAATACATGGAATATTGGCCTCTGGCCTCAGAATGTACATGTGCACATGTATGTATGTATGTAGGTGTGCACACAACCACCTGAATCTGGACACACACACAATTCCAAATCAAACATAATCTTTTGGTAGGAAAAGTGGCATTTCTTTTATAACAGATTTCTTTTTTCTTTGCTTGTAAACCAATTCCCAAAAAGACAAAGTAGGCAAAGGAGGGAGAATGTTTGTGTCCAGGAGATCATGGAGAAGAAAAAATTGTTATGGGTGCTCATTCTCACAAAATGAATGCTCAAGCCTTAGCAAAAAGATCATCTAAGTCATCTGAGTCGCCTAAGCTGCCATAGCTGTCAACACATGCCTACCTCTGAAGAGAGTGACATACTGACAGATGAGAAGATCTCCAAAGGGGTAGAAATGCAACTGGTTCTCAAAAATATACTGGGTTCCATTCCAGTGAACATTCTTGGATTTTATTTTTTTTTTCATTGCCTAATTTAAACAGCCCATGTTGAAGATAGTTTCATTTTGTTCTTTCCTTAACTAATATGCACATCCTCAAGAAACAAAACCTGGCCTCAATCTAACCGATTTTCTTAAAATTTAAGTGCCACAGTTGCCTTGAGATAAAACTTAGTAACCCCAGTTTCTGGTATAAGGGATATACTGTACTCATCAGTAGTGTGTCTGTGTCAGTAACTATGGCGATGTAGTTAATTCCTGGTATCCTTTACTGAAGCGATGGCAACACCTCCATGTCAGTCTTCTGTGCTTGATCTGTAATGGTGTTGGGCTCACCATGGTTCAGTTATTCTGAACCACGGTTAGGAACCAGGAGTTTGGCAGGCTGTGGACTGTGCACCATCCCCATCACCTGAGTGATGGCTGCTTTCAGCTCCTGATCGAGACGTTCTCATTTTCAGGTGCTCCGTGGTTCTCCTCCTTCCATCCAGGCTGTCTTCTGCAATGCCAGTGGATTTGCCATTTCTTGGCGAGACATTTCCATTCCCCTGTAAAGACCTTCCTCCCATATCACATACCGAGCCTTGTGTACTTTGCTGATGGATAATTTATTGTTGGGTTACTTTTATGTGTTCGGTGCATACCACTGGTCTCTCCAAGTCACCAGAACAAGCTCGGTGAGGCTCACGTGAGTGACCAGGTTTGTAGAGTAAAACGAAAGGCAGCAGAAACCCATGATGCAAGGAAGAGAGGGGTTGTCATTTGGGTGGTGTTTGACAATTAAGTTTCTAAAAGTTACAACTGGATCTCTTAGTGAAGGAGTGCTACAGTTAAGTGACAGTGTGTAGCAGTTGCATTATCTGATTTCTTGGCAATGTGAGTACACCTGTTTTCATCCCATCTGGGGCACCAGCAGCTGACCGAAAGTCAATTTGAATCAAGTCCAATTGTGTGAACCCATGAGTTTAATTAGGCTTTCTTTCAGGAGCATGGGTCCGGGGTTACTTGACTAGGCATTTTATAGGCTTCTACACTGTGAAAGACAAGTACTACCTATTAACGCCCCCAGCTACCATTAAACCTGGAGTCATGCTCCTATGCCACCGTCTCATGAGCCATGTGTTTCTTGCATGCCACCGCATGCATGGCATGAGCCCCCTGCCCTTCCTCAGGAAGGGCGTATGAGTGGCCCCGATCTTGTGCGTGGTCTTTCAGTTGGTTGTGATACGAAGGTGGCCCATGCCATTCCTGGAAGACAGACAGGCTCGCTCTGTAAGCTATGTTGCTGAACCTAAACAAAAGGGAGCAGGAAGAGACTACGTAAGGATGTAAACAGAAGCTGTATGGAGGATAAAGAACTTGCTGAGGTTTAGTCTCTTGCTAGTTATTGTAATGTTAATACTGGCCCTCAAGATCTGGTTGCCACAAGGATGGGAGAATCCTCACACACATCAAGTAATGCTGTGTAACCCAGCTTCTTAATTTAAGACTATTGGGTGAATAACCATGCCAACAGCCTATAGCTGGGCGGAAGAGAGGTAGGCATTCCTGGCCTTGGGGTCAAGGAGGACCACAAGGGAGGACCACAAGGGAGGAAGAGGAGAAGGTGGAGTGAGAAGACACCATGGGGTAAGGAATCATGAGAAGTGGACATGAAGGCTGGCCCTTGGAACATGGCTAGTCATATCCTCTGAGTTATTGGCAGGGAAATAGATAGACATAATAGTATAGAGTGTAGCTATCTGCCCAGCTCTAGTGCTTTAAAGGCTCATTATAAATATAAAAATTCTGTGCCTTTTATCTGAGAACTGAATGATCATTGGCAGGGCAGAAACCCCTGATTGAGATTGCATATTCCCAGCAACAGAACTCAGATCTGTAATGCCTTAGTCATTAATGGGTCCACTTTGTGATCCTCGCTCTTACTTGTAAAGGGCTATCATTCTGCCACGTAACGATGATACGGGCATCTGTTAAGTCACCACGTGAGTCACGGCTCAGTCTCACGGTTTCTGAAGACCGATGTCTAGGAGTTCCAGGTCGCTCTGCTAGCACAGCAGAAAGTGAGTGCTGTTGGCTCGAGGAATGTATGTGTGTTTGTCAAGGAAATTTAGGGTCAGAATTATGTGAACTATGTTATACTATTACTATTAGTATATAGTTAAAAATTCCACCAATTCATCTATCAGTAAATTAAAAGGGTCTGTTAGTACTCGTTTGGCTTGTAAAGCCAGGGTTGCCGATGTTCCAGAGTGAGGCTTTTCTAGTTAAAAGGTCGGTTGGCTCCATTCCCCAGTGACTTTGACTTTGCCTTCTCAGCCTTACCCCAGAGCATGTTAGCCAGGATAATGAACCTAAGAAGAAGCAGTCACAAAGAGGAAGGTTAACAAGATTCTGTTGCCAAGAAAATCCGTATAATGTTAGTGTCGTGAAAACCCATACAGATTTATGCTCTATTTACTACTATTGTTATAGGGCTAAAAGAAATTGATTTCCAGTGACTAGCTAGTCACCTCGGTCATCGCTTCTCAGAAAGGTTGCTTTAAGCCTGGATCCAAGTCGGAATCATTGGTTTCTGATTCTTTCTAGAACTCACAGTTGTTCTTATAAATCCTAAAGTCTGAAGTTCTGCTGCTTTCTAGTCTTCTAAGGAAATAAGAACAATTAGGTTTTATTTGTTGCCATGGCTGTATATGAAGAGGCAGATATTTAAAACTTCCAGAGTTACTAATTTCCTTTTCCAGCTTTGATGTTTATGCTATTTAATGCCATGGTACCCGTGGCCTTCCAGCAAGAGAGAGGGGGTTGTGGGTAATTCTACAGTTACCTGCTTCCACAGCTCTTTAGCTGGCAGGCCAGAAAACGTTGAGAGACTTCTGTGATCACGTTTCTTTTCAAGCCTCCATTTTCCTTGATTTCCACCTTCCTCTTCTACCCCGTCCTTGATACAGGAGAGGCGTTTGTTAAGTTAGCCTCAAGGAACGGTGTTAAGAAGAAATACTTAGGGACTTGAAATACAAAGGTGAAATGAACTCAGAAAATCTTGACTGATCCCGAGCCAGCTGTCCCAAGGGTCATGCTCACTTGGTCATCGGGCACAGTCAGAATAATTAAGGGAGTGGTGGCTCTTACAGAAGGCTGTTCAGGGGAAACAGAATCAATAATCATAACCTAGGGTGTTTTCCGTCTCTAACTTTATTTCAGCTTAGGTCATTATATCTGTTGATAGTCCTGCCTTGCTTAGAAGAAAACAGATAAATTTCCTTTATTGCTTATTACATTCGAAGAACATAAATCAGTGACCCTACAGTGGGCCTCTGGGTCCTCCTGAAGATGTCAGTCTCTTGGCTTCCCACCCCACAGCACCTAGAGAGTCAGGATTGCTGTACTTGTTTATAATAGAATCTCTGGCTTTTTAAAATGTATTTGCACTCTCTCC
>NW_022196898.1:77106055-77171001 GCF_008632895.1 Mastomys coucha
TTTCATGTATTAGGCTAGCTTTGAAGTCTTAATTGATCTTGTCTCTGTCTCCGGTTTGCCAGAGTTACAGATACGTGTTGGTGTGTGTTTGGAAGATTGCCTATCTTCCAAGGTAACACTTACTAAATGGATATTTAATAAATACTTTATAATAAATAAAGTAAATCCATTACATCCTTTCTTCATATTGTTGCGTTCACGTACACTGCAGTAAGTTAGATTTGCTGCTGATAATTCTGGAAAATATGCATCATGTTTATAAAACAGGCAGCTCTCAGAGAAAAGATCGCTTATCTGTCCCAAAGTGACGTGGGGATTTGGAAATCCCATAGCCCTGGTTTTGAGCAACAGAAACAACCAATTTGAATAGTTCAGGTTAAAAATAATCCACACGAGAACTCCTTTGCCAAGCGTGTTGCCTCACAGTGCTCACAGAAGTCAGAATCAGTTACAGAGCCCAAGAGCAGCCCACGGGAACAGGCGCGGTGTTGTGGCAGGCATTTCCTAAGTGTTTCATTATTTTTGCCTCACTGTCCAAGGTGCAGATGTAAGTGCTAATGCGTTAGGAAGCCTCTACTATTGAACAAATAAATACCAATAAGACAAAACCGCAGACGAGTTTCGGCCCAGAAGTGGGAGTTCAGCTGCTAACAGCTTTTATTCTGTGTGAACCGAAGTGCATGCTTACCTTATATTTACATGGGTACAGCCTCCGTAAGTACATGGAGGGATTGGCGTCCTTGGCTCACACAGTTTGACTTCAAGTGAACTACCCAGTAGCTTCCAGGATGGGTGATGGCCAAACTGTTGGTTGATTTGAAGTCTACTTATTATTGTGTTATTTTAATTTCTGTAAGGGTTTTTTCATGGGACCTTTGTCCTTTCTTTTTTTACCTTGGTGGGTGGCAGAGGCTACATCCTGGGTCTTTCTAAGTTGATTCTAATGTGCTTGGTGACTTGACTAACTTAAGGACTAATTAAGGCCAAGATGCCCAGGAAATATGTGCAGAGTTTTGAGTTCTGGTTTTTTGTTTTTTTGTTTTTTGTTTTCTTTTTCTCTTTTTCCTCTTTCCCATAGGTTAAGTCAGGTCAGTGTTTTTGTAGAAGGAGGCTGTATTGGTGTTATTGTGTAGTGGGGCATGTGCGTGCACGTGTGTGTGTGTGTGTGTGTGTGTGTGTTTGTGTGTGTGTGTGTGTGTGTGTGTGTGTGTGTGTACGAGCATGAGTGTATGTAATTACTACAGAATTCTTTATAATGTTCCTAGTTTGGACCGAGTGTTATGGAATCCAGAAGCCAGGCCTTGATTTCCTTCACAAGGTGTGTTTCCATCACAAGGCCAAGTAACCTAACGTAGACCTTGAAACCTCACTGATGATATCAGTTCAAGCTCCGTTGTCTCTCACTCATAGTTCAAGATGACTGCTGTCAGGAGCAGGTCTGAGTCAGGCCCAGGCAGAGGAGCAGAGGGTGTGTCACCGGCATGGACACGGTTTTTTCAGATGCTTTCTCAGAGGCGTGCCAATTAACCACTTCTGACTAAGTAATCATTGCCGCAGCTCCATCATTTGGCTGTCTCTATTGTCACTAGGAGGAAAAAGCAAGGCTAAAGCATGCTTTTCTCGGGGGCGGGGTGGGGGGAAGTTGAGTCAAGATGGAGAGGCGCAGGGCAGGAGTGAGAGGGGTCAGAGCGAGCCGGGCGGCAGAGGTCCCGAGTCCAATTCCCAGCAGACACACATATGATGGCTCATGGCCATTTGTACAGCTACAGTGTGCTCATACACATAAAATAAATAAAATAAATCTTTAAAAAAAAGGTGGAGAGGCCCTCATCAGGTCTGCCCACTGCTACTAGGTTCCCATTGGGAGCCATCTTATGGGGCACATCAAGGCATTTATTGTCCATCCTAGTGTGTCATCTCGTGCAAGATTCAAGGACTTCAGAACACTACCCACCCCCACCCTCACCCCACCCCCGGAGACTGGGTTTCTCTGTGTAGCTCCTGGAACTCACTCTGTAGACCAGGCTGGCCTCGAACTCAGAAATCCGCCTGCCTCTGCCTCCCAAGTGCTGGGATTAAAGGCATGTGCCACCACTGCTCGGCCCTGAGCACTCTTATTTACCTGACAAGAAGAAAGAGACTTCCAGCAGTTGTGTGTCCCCAAGGAAATACAGAACACAGTACTAATATTTGATATTCACAAGTATTTACTTTCTCTTCTGGGAGGAAAACGCCCTCAACCTCTTGCAAAATACAGTTCAGTTTCAAGAGAAACACTTATAATCCTTTCCTTGAAGTAGCTCTGTCGAATAACGGAAGAGGATACTCTATTTTTTTATGGGAAAAAAAATGGTGTAATGTTGGAGGTCCGGAATGGGTTATCTTGCTTACCAATCTCATACTTACCAGGTCCCATCGGGCCAGCCTTTCCTGGATCTTGGGAATCTAGTGGCAGTTTTCTTAATCCGGAAACGGGCACCATTGACACACAGGGTGGAGACGTCTGGCCCAGGATTAAACACCAAAACAAATGAGGAAGTGCCAGCCTTGACTGAGTGCCCAGTGCTCATCGATAAATATAGAGAGCGTGTTTGCAGAACGCATGTGTTGAACCTTATACACTTTACATCTCTGTGGAGCACTTGATCCACTACCCTGACCTGTTTCCCATCCGGATTGTGCTGACCTGGGACTGGGACCAAACTACACGGCGCTTGCCTTATTTATCCTCAGCCCCTCTGATAACCCTAGGCTTCTCCTATAAGACTAGCTCAGGCTTTTGCTTGTGTTCCATCCACAAGTGATACCACAAGCCCAAGCCTCGCTTCCTTGATGTAGAATTACCTGTGACCTTCAACGGCTTCGATTTGGATGGTCCACTGGAGCTGTCTTATTTAGGGTTTGTCTTGCTGTGTAGAGACATCGTGACTGGCAACTCTTAGAAAGGGAAACATTTAAGTGGGGCTGGCTTACCGTTCACAAGTTTAGTGCACATTCTCCTCATGGCAGAAAGCATGGTGAGGTGCAGGCAGACATGGTGCTGAAGAAGTAGCTGAGAGTTCTAATCTGCACCACCACCCCCCAACCCCCAAGACTGTTTGTTTTAATTAACAGTATTTTTGTTGTTTTTTTGTTTTGTTTTGTTTTGTTTTGTTTTTTGAGACAGGGTTTCTCTGTGTAGCCCTGGCTGTCCTGGTACTCACTCTACAGACCAGGCTGGCCTCGAACTCAGAAATTCGCCTGCCTCTGCTTCCCAAAGTACTGGGATTAAAGGCATGCACCGCCTGGCTTATTTTCATTTTTTTGTTTTGTTTTTTGTTTTTTTTTGTTTTTTTGTGTTTTCGAGACAGGGCTTCTCTGTGTAGTCCTGGCTGTCCTGGAGCTCGCTCTGTAAACCAGGCTGTATTTTCATTTTTTGTAATTGATTATTTCTGTATAGATTTTGATTTGTGGTACAGTAGCATTATCTTAAAGCTCAGAAATCTGTATTATCCGCATCCAGGGAGGTTCTTTTGTGGGTAAGCAATAGGCTATTTTGAGAAATAGTTAAGGCAAAGGTGCTTTTAGAAAGTGTGAACGTGGGCTGGAGAGATAGCTCAGTCATTAAGAGTGTTTGCCATGCAAGCAAGCATGGGGAGCTAAGTTAGAGCCCCATCATCCATGTAGAAAGCCAGAAGTGGCTGGTGTGTAGGAATAATCCTGGCTCTGGGAAAGTAGAGATATCCTGGGGCTCCCTAGCCAGCTGCCATTAGGCTGCCCCCAGGTGCCAGTGACAGACCCCTTTTTTCGTCACAAAACCACTTAGCTTTTGTTTTTTAGATTAAAAGTCACTTTTCATCTGTTCTCACTAAATGGCTTCTAATCTGGTAGCTTCATTTCTGTGGTGTCATACAAGCTTCGCTCTGAGCATGAGCTTTACACAGTAAGGCCACCTGTGTACTCTCTCTGCTCCCTGCTGACTCACAAAGAAAACTCAAAATTCACATTTCCTTGTCCTTCTCAAGAATCGCACTTGCTGAAAACCAGCTTGCTAGTGGAAGCAGAATCAATGTGCCTGTGTAGTCAAGCTCTTGTCTAATTAAGAAATTATCTTGGCAGCTTTCTTAAAGAGCCAGCCCTTCCTTGCTGGGAGTGGGAGAGGGGCTCCGTGTGTACTTGAGTGCCCGTTGAGAGCTGGATGTTGACTTGGATGGCCTTTTCGGTTGTCCTTGATTGTATATTGTTCTTTTCACTCAGGTTTCTCTTGAAAAGCCAAACCTGAACTTACGAGGCCATAGCTGGGGAGATGGCTCAGTGGACAAAGAAGTTGCCATTGCAACCATGAAGAGCAGAGTTCAAATCCCTGGTCCGCACATGTAAAAGTCGAGGGGCCATGGCAGCATACCTATCATGCCAGTGTTCAGGAAATGGAGACGGGGGACCCTGGGGTCAAGCTCGCTAGCTTGGCCAACTAAACCACTGGGCTCCAGGTCCAGTGAGAGCCTGCCTCATTAATCAAGAGCGACTGAGAAGAAAAAGATCAGGTGATCAGGGTTAGAGGCAAGTTGAGCTGCCTCGCTAGCCCAACTGGGTCATTCTGGGTAAAAAGTTTCTCCTTAGTCACTACATGTACAGATCACTCGGCCCTGTGGCAGGGTAGGTTCATGGAGGGCTGGCATTCTCTGCCCTTCCAACTCCAGCGAGCCCAAAGAGGATATTTGTAGACCAGAGATCTCTTAGACCCTTTCATAACTCCAGAGCTCCTTTGATTGGGTTACCTGGGTTACCCTGGAAGCTCTCTCGCCTTCAGGACTTCTTTCTATATAAGGATCTATGGGAGTCCATGGGCGAAGGGCAGAGATTAAAACCCTAAGAGCATAAGTTTACTGATGGCCAAAAGGTGAAGTGCTTCTTCCTGGTAATTTGCTGGAGGTCAGTGGGGTTCACCCACCCCACGGCAGTTATGTAGAATCACAGGCTGAGTTCTGGCCAGTCATTAGTTTGGGCCATCTAAGGATAGAAAGTGCCCTGCCCACGGTCTGCCACCTTGATAACTCGCAGCTGATAAGAAAGCCGCGGAGAGCAGTGTTAAACACCTGGTTAGCCTTGTGAGAAGTCCTCCACCTGTCAGTGTAAGGCAGAGAAATCACCTTTGTAACATTTAGAGGTTGTAACCCAGCACTCTACTGAGTGGCTAAGTCCAGCTCAGCCAGCACTGGCTGACTTTCAAGGGATCAACAGTCCTGATTGGTCATGAAAAGAATGAGCAGTTTTCTGTCGAGGTTTCAGGACTGCAAATAATTGTGTGTGGATAATTACCAGTTCATCATGGGCCTTTTAACTTTTGATCGAATCAACCGAATCGATACCTGGGACTCCCCCTCCTTACTGCCCCCCCCCCCGTAAGTAATTAAATATGTACATGGATCCTTTTCTTTTTTTTTAAACTTTCCTGATAAATAGATCAGGAAGGAGAAGGCTAATTGTGTTGTTGCTGTTGTTGTTTTTTCCAGAAACACTTCCTGCAGTAGGCTAGTAAGAGCCCCTTTGTTAGCATATCCCTTTCTCAGTAGAATGCCTTTTTTTAAAAAATTTATTTATTTTTAGAATGATTCATTTTATTTATTTTTTATTAGATATTTTCTTTTTACATGTCATGTGATTTTTCTTTTCCCAGTTTCCTCTCCCAGAAACAAACAAACAAACAAACAAATAAAAACAACAAGAACAAACCCCTGTTGGCTCCCCACTCCCCATGCCTTCCACCCTACCCTCTCCCACTTATTGGCCTTGGCATTCCCCTACACTGGGGCACAGAACCTTTACAGGACCAAGGACCTCTCCTCCCATTGATGATCGACTTTGCAATCCTCTACTGTACACGTGCTGCCAGAACAATCAGTCCTACCATGTGTACTCCTTGGTTGATGGTTGAGTCCCTGGGAGCTCTGAGGGTACTAGTTAGTTCATATTGTTGTTCATCCTAGGGGGCTGCAAACCCTTCAGCTCCATTGGTCCTAGTAGAATGCTTTTAAGTGGTCCCTTTCAACTAGCTCGGAATCTAGTGACTTTTGTGCTGATTTATTTTTTTTTTCGGTTGTATGGAGGGGGTGTTATCTGTCTGTGTGTGTGTGTGTGTGATGTGTGTACATGTGCTTGTGCATGTGTGGGGAGGTCAGGGGACAACTTTTGAGAGTATATTCTCGTCTTCCACTATGGGCTCCGCAGTTCCAGGTCAGGTCATCCATCCAGTGCCGCCGCACCTCCCCCCTCCCCCCAACCTCCACAAATTTCTTCGAATAAAATATCCCAATGACTGTGGTACAGTATCACATCGTTCCATTCCCAGGCAGATTAGAATAATGGGCTTTGTTATTGGCAAACCCTTGCCTACCAAAACACGTTCCGCTCTGCTTACTTGGTGCCCTTTGGCTTTGCTGGCTGAGGAGGAGGACCCAGAGGAGGACAGGCTGTGCGTTCACGGCACCCGATGGCAGTTGTTCCTGTCCCCATTGTCTTCGCTGACTTTAATAGTCACACTGAGAAAATGGTGGGTGGTGTTTGGCCCCAAAGGAGTGGGCAGATAGACACTGTTTTCCAGCCTGGCTCTTCGGCACCTAGTAGAATTGCTGAAGGGACAGCCTGCCTGGGAAGCCACAGCAAGCTCTCCAGGAATGTTAAAAGCAAAACCAAAGGCTAATGGAGTTACAGGAACTTGCTGGGCACTTTTAGCACCTGGGAAGAGAAAAGCCATAAAATCAGAGGTTTTTTGGTTTTTTTTTTTTTTAGCTATCTAGATTTAGAATCTAGTAAGTTTGAAGCACAGACTCAGAGCCAGCTTTAGCATAAATTATCCCAGCCACTAATATATTTTCTTTTCTCTTAAAATATGTTCCCAGTGCAAGATTTTATTTTAGAAAGAGGATCTTACTGAGTAGCCATGGTTGGCCTGCAACTCACTTTGTAGACCAGGTTGGCTTTAAACTCGCAGAACTACCTGCTCTGCATCCTGAGTTTTTAGGATCAATGGTATGGTCTGTCATACCAAGCAACATGAGATCTGTTAAATATCCGATATGTTACGTGTTTATTTGCATAATAGAGTGCCACTTATGGGAAGCTCCGCGACGTAAGACCCTGGGCATTCGAAATTAAGGAAGGCAGCTACCACTCACCAGGATGTAGAAGAAGAGACAAGCACGGTGACTTAATGTGATACACAAAAGAGATTAACTGCTATAGTTGGTATGCTAAAGAGAAATAAAAGCACAGTGATGATTAATAAATAAAGCCAGCAGAGAATAACTTCACAGAGATCTGCAAAATGACAAGTTAGAATTTATATGGAAATAAACAGAACGATTGACTAATATAGCAAAGATTGTGTTACATATAGAAATAAAAAATTCTTGTCCTTGTATAACTTCCTATTAATACTTTTTTATACACAGGCTCAATTTTCTTCTTTTTTTTAGATAGAGGATTTTAGAAAAGCTAGAGACTACACAACAAATCTGCTTATGTGAAAAGGCACAAACATCTGTGCAGCGTGCCAGTTTTGTGTTGTGTTTTTGTAGGTGCACAGGTGTTTGCTTGGTGTATGTACCTATTCCTGTGGTCATGTGCATGTGGGTATTTGAGTTTGGTGGCACATATTCTACTGTGTGTGTGTGTGTGTGTGTGTGTGTGTGTGTTTGTGTAGAAGCCCATAGGTCAGTGTTCTCCACTCTACTTTTTGTTGTTGTTGTTTTGTTTTGTTTTGTTTTTCAAGACAAGGTCTCTCTGTGTAGCCCTGGCTGTCCTGGAACTCACTCTATAGAGCAGGCTAGCCCCAAATTCACAGAGATCCACCTGCCTCTGCCTCCCAAGTATGTCGCTCTGATCCAACCTCTCTGCTTTTTAAGACAGGTTCTCACTGAACTTTGAGCTCATTGAGGGAAGGGATCCACCTATCCTCCTCCACTGCCATCTACCAGGCCTTGAGCTTACAGCCCAATGTGGCAGCTGCTACATGGGTGCTAAGGACTCAGAGAAACTCAGCCCTCTTCCTTGCCCAGCAGGCACTTAGCTACCGAGGTACTACCCTGACTCTCACACATCTTCTATTACATCCCGCTCTTGAATGGTCAAGGACCTGTGGCTGTCAGTGTGCATGGGAAACCTCTGGAAAGGCAGTTGTCAGTTGTTGACTTAACACATGCAGAGGCCTGCGAAGGGACACTTCCCCTAAACTGGGACACTACTTTCCAGGTTTTCTTGTGTATTTTCCTCCCTGTGAAAATTGTCTTATGAATGAACATGGCTAGAAACAAACAAACAAACAAACAAACAAAAATGGGTTCCAGGTGTGCTTTACAGTCTTAAATCCAAACATTGGGGCCTGGTGAGTTGGCTCAATGCATCAAGGAGCTTGCTGAGCTCCGTGTACCCTGAGATTGACCCCTGGAAGCCAGGTGAAGGTGGAAGGGAAGAAGAGCTGACTTTGCAGAATTGTCCTCTGCTGTATGGACGCAGTTCGCATGTGTGGGTGCCAGTTGGTGCCTGACACCTCCTGTCAGTGTGTGTTCCTAAAGGGGATGCCCCTGGGAATCTGAGGCACATCAGCCCTCCAGTTCTCCGGGGGAAAGATACTAACCATTTTCCCTTCGGAGACCACCTGGAGAAAACCGCTCCGTCAGAACTGGGGTTTTGAGAACCTTTTCTTCGAAGCCACACCGAAGAATCCATCGCAGCTACACACCGCTCATATCCCAAACATCACCTGACTGGCAAATGAAGAAGAGATTACTGAGCTGTCTCAGGCAACTAGTGCGCAGAAACTGACAGATAAACAAAGTCTTTCATTCTCAAAAGAAATGGATGAATGCTTGTTTTCTGAGTGATCTTGACATTTTTCTTGTTAGGAATTCCCCCTTTCCCCCCCCAGACCTTTGTACCTTTTTCCCCCCTTGGTTTTGAAGTTATAAATAGAGGAGGGGGGGACACTAAAGTCTTTATGGAAAATGATGTGAATAGATAAAAAGATAAAAGTGGCCTAAACTATGAAGATAAAAGGCTCCTTGAGCCGACTGGGAACACTGTCTGGCAGGTCTCGCTCTGGTTTCCTCGTGAGAAACTGATGACCAGGGTGCAGACAGAAGGAACGGCCACCAGGCAAAATCATTTAGCTGTTTGTATTATCGGTGGAAAGTCTGCCTGCAGCATTACTAAAACAGAGAGAACAAAAGCCTTCAAGGAGCTAGAACCAGGGTGAATCATTCTTTCACTTATACCACCTTGAATTTGTTCCTCACAATCAACACCTAGTTTCTTTACAATTCCAGCACTTAAAAATGGAGTGATTCCCATAGAAACCTTTTTTGTTGTAGTTGTTCTTGTTTTTTGAGACAGTTTCTTTGTTTAGCTCTAGCTGTCCTGGAACTCACTCTATAGGCCAGGCTGGCCTCGAACTCAGAAATCCACCTGTCTCTGTCTCCCAAGTGCAGGGATTAAAGGCGTGCGCCACCACCGCCCGGCAGAAACCTTATCTGATTGTCTTGTCTTGAACTTGAGATCATTCCTATGGTGATGATGTAGAGAAACAGGGAGCAGAGGATAGGGACACCCCTCCCTCCTGGGTTGACATTGCCTTTTCGTGCAGTTACCCTGTGAAGATGGCACTAATGGGAAGATGAAAGCGTCAACAACTTGGAAGAACTCGAATCCTGTGTGGGTTGAGGGTGGGATATCTTGGCAGTGGAATCTGCTTCTATACCCTCCTCTTTCCTGTTTGCAGATGCATTTTTCAAACGTAGCTTCAGTCGATGTTCGGGGCAGAGAGGGATTGCAGCACTCCATTGGTTTGTGTGATTGAATCCTAAGCAGCCTTTGTGGCCAGCTGGACCACCGTTCCACAGTTATGAGACGCAAAGAATGGAGGGAGAAATGGGGGGCCTCTGTTGGCTGCTGGGTAAGGCCTTGCTTGGAATAGTCTGGCACAGCAAAGGAAGTTGAGTTCATCAGAGCATAGGCCATATATACCATCCCAGCTGTAAACATATTTGTGAGGCTGTTTTCCGAGTTTTCTAATTTCTCTTAATATCTTTCTTCGTTTTTTGTTCGTCCTGAGTGAGCTTCCCGGTCTGTGAGCACCGTTGTTGAGACTTCGTGTTAGGTCAACACAGTTTTTTGTAGTGCATGACTGAATCTCCCGCTTCCCTGGCATCCACACACAGGGAGCTGGGTGCCACCTTCCACTTCACTGAGGATATATATATCACCATATGTCTTCCTAGGGACAAAAAAGTGTCACTCCTTGTGTCCTTGGTGTTAGTGGAGAAGTCTGTAGGTGAGCTCAAGGGTCTCGGGGGCAAACTAAGGAAGAGATTCTTGCTCATGGGTGTGCGTGGGTTAGTTCTGCATCCCTTGTGGCCGCTTCACTGTTCCTTCCATCAGAGGCTCTGCAGTCATGCTTGGGTTAAGAGAATTCAGATGGGGATTTGATAAGGAATAAATGGAGCCAGTCAAACCTCGTGGGTGGGTCCTTTAGATCTGAGCAGCATATTCCTTTCCTGGTTTAATGGGCCATAATCTCTGGTTAAAAACAATGCTTAAGTCATTTTTCAGCTTGTTAGCTTCAAAGGTACTGCGACTTTTTTGCTCAAGCTTAATTTCCCATCGTGAGATAATCTTCCGTGCTAGAGTCATTTGCTGTGTTTCTGCATGGCGTCTCACTTTTCCTTCTGAGTTTTCATATCAACGAAGGAGTTAGTGATGGGTGTATTCGCTCAGCTCGGCGCCTTTACTTCCTAGCTTGTTTTCAGCTCTCTGAGAGACAATCTTCTTTCTTTTTCCATCCCCCAGTCCTTGAGGATAGAGAAGCACTCGGCAGACATGGATGTGTTCATGCCTGTCTAGCTGTCTATGGATCATTTTTCTCCATCTTGATTTAAATCTAGGAAAGTTCTGCCCAAATTGACTCAGTTTTGCACATCTGAAATCCAGTTCCGGTTCCATTGCCCATATTCATATCTCTCTCTTTTTTTTTTTTTTTTGGTTTATGGAAACAGGGTTTTTCTGTGTAGCCCAGGCTGTCCTGGAACTCACTCTGTAGACCAGGCTGGCCTCAAACTCAGGAATCCACCTGCCTCTGCCTCCCAAGTGCTGGGATTAAAGGAGTGCACCACCGCTGCCTGGCACTCATCTCTTTTAATGCATTCATTTCCAATTGTGGTCTCTAGCTCTCCAATAAATCCAATTAGTTCTTTTAAGTTTATTACCTTTTTACGTGTATGTTTGTATCCCTACGTGCATGTATGTGCAGTTACACATGGATGCCGAACAGTGTCAGATCTGCTGGAGCTGGAGTTACAGGTAGTTTATAAGGCAGGCTGGAAACTGAGCCCAGGTTTCTACAGGAGCAAGAAGGTCTCTTAAGTGCTGAGCCAATTCTCAGGCCCCAAATATTCGTCTCACAGAGATCCCCCTGCCTCTGCCTGCCTGTTGCTAGGACTAAAGGCCTGAAAGCTGCCACTTCGGGCAAGGAAGTAGACTTTAAAATAGTATCTGGATTTGGAGTAGTTTATTTGGTTGCTTGATTTAATTCATTTGTCTGGGGCTGGAGAGATGGCTCAGTGGTGAACAGTACTGACTGCTCTTCCAGAGGTCCTGAGTTCAGTTCCCAGCAACCATCTGTAATGGGATCGGATGGCCTCTTCTGGTGGGTCTGAAGACAGTATTCATATAAAATAAGTAAATCTTAAAAAAAAAAAATCCATTTGTTTGTTTGGTGGGGTTAGGGGTTAACACAGGTGTGTGCAGATTCGTGGTGCAAGTCAGGGGTCAGTCTTAGGTATCATTGTTCATTTCTGAGTCATGGTCTGTCACTAGCCTAGGGTTCACTGTGTTACTAGTGGCTAGCCAGAGAGCTCCGGGTCCTAGGGTGAACTGCCGTAACTGCCTTTTTATGTGGATGCTGATGACTGAACCTCCTGCTTGGACTTGGCTGAGGATTGTTACCTCTGAGAGCATCCTCTCCCCCTCTGGGCCTGTTCTCAGTTATGACCAGGCGCCCTGGTTTACTTTTTAAAAATGTGATGAATAGGAAACATTGTTTGCTGGCAGAGACAGCCTTATGCCAGGTCTGTGTCTGCGTCTACGAGGGCTGGACCCGAGTGGGAAGATGTATGTGGTGGTGTTCACTCAGTTTCACTGAATGTAATTATCCTTTGGCCTACTTTAAAATAGAAAGACTGAATTACAAAATCATGGTTTTCTCACCTTAAAGAAATACATAACGAAAACCTGTGATCTCTAAATTAGCACCTGGGGGAGGGGGCTAAGTCAGAGAGAGGTGTTTGTACCCAAAGTAGCTCAGAAATCACACATTCCTTAGGTTCTTGGGTCAAAACAGAACAGGCGGGAACACCGCCCTTTTCTTCAGTTAACCAGCTTCCTCTTTTCATCTCGAAGCCTCTATTAATCCCAGATACATTCCTATTCACAGACTTAGTTTTCAGGATTTCAAAGCAGTTAAAACAGTAAAACTACTGAGGAAATTCTGATTGCTTTCATAGGGAAAAATATATATTGTTTGTTTGAAATCTTAGAATTTGCACAAATGTGACAGAATTCAGCCATCTCTGGAACATCAAGAATACAACCTGAGAACTTGTCTCAAGAAAGCATTGTTTTTCTCTTCTTCTAGTCGGAAACACCATAGACGACCCAAGCTGTGTGTGGTCCGCTTTACTTTCCAAGACCCCAACCTTCCGAACTCTACTTTCCAGACCGCAGCAAAGCTTGGGTCAGCATCTGAACTCTGACAGCTTAGATTCCCTTGTAGTGTCAACCCTGCCTTTTTGTTTTGTTTTGATTTGATTTGATTTTTCCTCTTTGAGACAGGGTCCTGGCTGTCTTGGAACTCACTCTGTAGACCAGGCTGGCCTTGAACTCATGGAGATCCTCCTGTCTCTGCTTCCTAAGTACTGGAATTAAATGCATGCCCCACTATGCCCAGCCGGCAAAAATCAACTGAACTGGGAGGTGCAGAAATCTCTCTTCTCTTTATTCTCCTCTGGCACATTGGTGTTCACTTCCACAGGGTTTTTGTTGTTGTTGTTGTTGTTGTTGTTGTTGTTGTTGTTGTTGTACCTTGAATGGACATGGCACCCATAAACAAGGCCATTTAGGCACAACATAAAAGACCGAGGAAGGAACTCGGGCCCTTTGTTCCAAGGTGTTCATTAGCGGGCATCCTGTGTTGAAATGCCACCCACATGAAAAGTTCTTTCATTGGAAAGTCAACTTGCTTGATTGACTCTGGGAAGAGGGCCGATAGCTGTCAGGTTTCAGTGTGAAATCTGTGCCTGTGCCTGTGTCCCCACTGTGGAGGCCAGAGGAGAGTGATATTTTGTGTCGTTCTCCACTGTTATTTGCGGCTGTTATTTGGTTGATTTTTGTTTTTGTTTCTGAGACAAATTGTTTCTCACGGAACCAGAAGTTTCCCAGTAGACTGGCTAACCAGAAAGCTCTTGAGGTCTCCTTTCTTGAGCCCAGCAGTAATGGTGTTACAGACACACATGGCATCCTGAGGCTTTTTACAGAGGTGCTAGAGATTTGAACTCACATCCTCCTTGCCCGTCTTCTCAAGTCCCACATTAGGGATTTTTTGTTTTGTTTACCTAACTCTTATTTGGTTCGGTGCCTAGTAATCAACTTGTTTCACCACCTGGAAAGTACTTATTAAATACCTGTGAGGAAGGGTTGGATTGTGTGATGTACATTAAGGCTTATTAAGTAGAGTAACTCTGTGCTACCTAGAAATTACTAATATCTGATAATCGAGCATTGTAGTAATCCCATTCTTCCCATCCCTGAATGCCTACAGGAACGTGGAGAATACTGGATTCCTATCGAAGCATCCGGGCATTAAATCCACCCTAAATAAGAGTAGGCCAGTGGCCAGTCACCTGACTGCAGCCTGACTTGCTCAACCTGACTATAGTTGAACCTTTACCAGAGAGGTACGGGTGGATTCTCAGTCACTTCAGAGACCCAGTTTGCCAAACCTTCTAAACGGTGGGAAAGTAGTTAAACCTTTTGAAGCATGCGTTGATACTTCAGTGGGCGACTCTCTACCAAGGGAGTCTTAAGCTCTTCACGCCATGTTTTCGTACACACAGGTAACGAATGTGCTTTGAATCACATCCCTTCCGTGGCCCTCCTCTTTCCTGTTGCCTGCCTCCTGCCAAATAATCTCCTGTCTGCTGTCAAGCTGCAGCAGCCACTGCTGCCACCGCCTTCTCCTCCTCCTCTGCTTTCTCCTTTCATCCAACTTTCACATGTGAGAGGGAGCATTCTCTACTCGTCTCTCTGAATCTGCTCCTTTCACTCGTTAGTAAGGCAGGCACCCAGTTTAATCCATTCTCCTTGCAAGTGCCATTAATTTTGTTGTTTGTGGAAGAACCCCGTCTAACACAAAACTCACCCAAAGCATGGGTTGCATTTCCCCAAAGTGAAGATGCCCGTTGGTTTTGTAATGGCTCTTAAGCAGATGTCCTCCTAATGCTGACTGTCTGCGACTCACACAGAGCCTGTCACAGTCCCAACCTTTTCAGTATTAACCACACAAGTTTAGGGTGGTCTTGACCAGTGTATACAGTGACTCCAAGCTACTAATGCGTGATCCTTATTCCCTCTCCTGTGGAATGAGAGGTGTGGCCTAGCTAGACTCTACTTGTAAGTTTCTTTATAATTCTCCAGTTCTGGGCCATGGTCTGATTGCCTTGGAGGTCCTAGCTGTTGACTGATAATTTCCTCAGAGAGATGGTCTCACATAGCTCAGGCTGGCTTCATACTGGTTAAGCAGATGAAGCTGGCTCTGAACTCCTGATCTTCCTGCCTCTAATAGATGTTAGGGTGACTGATGTGTGCCCCTGGCCTGAAATTATGGGAGATTTTTAAAAGAAGCATGTAAAACTAGTTCTTTTAGGTTCTTGAAGCACATTTTCCTCTGGCTGACTTAGAATATGACATCCTTTTACACGGTTAGCACATGGTTACAAGAAATTCAATCCGAGTATCCAAAACCAGGGCCTGTGACTACGAAATAATGCTGAGAGGTGGGAGAGATGGCTCAGTGATTCAAAACGCTTGCTGCTCTGGCAGAGGATCCAGGTTCAGTTCTCGATACCCACGTGACTGCTCACAACCCTGCAACTTCCGTTCCAGGGGATTCAGTGGCCAGTTTTGGCCCCCTTCAGACAACAGGCATGCACGTGATACACACACATGCATGCAAGCAAACACTCATACACATCAAATGAAAATAGATCTTTTTTAAAAAAACGAAGCGTCATCTCCAGGGAATGTTTGGAGCATTCTCAAAGAAGCAAGGTAGTACATTTGACAGATCTGGGGGACGTGGCAGTTGGAGTGGGATGGGATGGTGTGGGGTGTGCTCCTTGGGGTTTTCCCAGTAAACTGCTCAGTGACTTAGTGGTCACCAAAGGAGCCCTTTCTTCTTGCTTAGGCGCAGCACGTGGAGATCCAGCCCCCCTTTCAGCTGAAGTTTACTGAGAAGCGCAGGCAAACCTAAGAGCTACTTAACCTCTAACCCCATTTCTTTTTTTCGCGAAAATGGAAGTAGTACTTTAGCAGAAGGTGGGGTCATTAGGATTAAGAAAGAAGGCCTTTCCATGGGGGGGTCCACACAGGAGAGTTCCTAAGTAAAGAAAGGCTTTGTGGTCTTCAGTAACTCGTTATCTTTACCTTTCTAAGTGAGAAGAAAAGAATCATGCTCTTTAATACTACCATTGCCTGGATTAATAGTAGGGTTCCATTCCTTTTTTCTTTTAGCAGGTCATTGCTTATGCATGGGCTTTACGTGTTTTGTGTATCTTATGAGTGTGTGTGTCATATGAGTATAGGGAAAGTGAGTCTCGTTCTATGTGATCTAATACCATACCCTTGAGAGATTTTAGAGCCAAAATACAGTCATGTGTATGCATTTATGGATGAGAGTACCTCTTGAATAAATAGCCTAGTTATATTTTCCCATTAAATTGCCATAATTTTTTTTGCTTTGTTTTTGAGGGAAAAATATTTGTCAGAGGAGGAAAATGTGCCATAATCTATTACAGTACTTTCCTTCAGTTGTTTTTAAATATACTGCTGGGGAAATACATTTTCTTTCAGTGTCCCCAATTGCCCATTTGTTCAATGTCTCCTGAGGACGTATGGTATCAATGTGCTATTATTTGCCCTTTAAAAAAAAAAAAAAACCTTGATAGGGTGAGATTGCCATCATATATTCGGTAAGAGCCAGGACTAAGTTTTCTCAACCGACACTTGCCGTGTTGCAGGGTTACATTTGGTTGATTCCTGGAATCATAGCTTTACTCGGTGTGGTTCGCCAAATAGGTGTAGGTAGGGCTGTTTCTTGGATGCATAGTAAATGCCAGCCAAAATCAGAGGAATAATTTATGAAGCATTTACATGCTGCATTCTTTAGCATATTTTGCTTTTCATACTATGTCTTGCAGCTTATTCCTTGACCATTTCCCTCTCGGTCCAGTTGCATAGGGGATACCCATTCTAAGGAATGGGTTTGTATCTCTAGAAGTGTACTTCAAGGTTTAAACTATGCACAAGGCCTCTGAATTCCCCACCCCCACCCCTCTCAATCTCACTCTTTCTCTGCATAGTTTGGCATCACCACACTGTACAGTAACAAATCAGGGACTTGGGGGGTTCCGGTTAGCTTGCTGATATATCTAACAGCCCCCACCAAAATCAAACTTCCATCTTGCTGTGTGCAAGTGCACAGGAGCTCCAACAGTGATCACCCTCCCGTGATGTCCTCATATAGGCTCCACATCCTTACACGGAGATTTTCGAATCTGATCACCCACTTAAAAATAATTATGATGAAACGTTTTTCCGTTTTTCCGCATGTAAAGTGGTTTCTGTGTCTTTGTAAGAGAGAAGCGGGGTAGATATGATGAGCCCAGTCTCCGTCCGCCACCACACCAAGCAAGAATTTTTTTTTTTAATACATACTTGTGTGTGACTGTTGTGTCCCTCAAGGTGGTTTCAGTCTGATCAGTCCAGGATCCTTAGTCAGGGACTGACTGTACAACTCACCAAAAGGGAATCATTCATTCAGTGGTCCTGCAGATGGTCATATCAGAGACATGCTTAAATTCAGGTGTGTGTGCGGTCTCTGACAATTATGCATTTTTATTAATGGCAATATTGCAGGTTAATACTTGCCTTCTGCCAAAACCATGACTCTCCCTTAGGTTCATTTATCTAAAAAGAATAAAAGCAATTCCTTTAGTGAAATGGTCACTTTTTGTACCTTGGTGCTAGGTTGAAATTTTTGATTTTAGGGTCTGAAAAGTACATCTGTCTCCCCTGAGCGGTGTTCACTGTGTCCTGTTGGCAACTGCAGGATGGATTTGCCAACAGAACAGAATCTCCAAGGAGATTAATTTTCCATTGGCATCGAAGTGCGGCATGAACTCAAGAAAATGCCTTTAGTAAAGGCAGGGAAGCTGTTGTGAGAGGTATTTCAGGACTCCTGTCTCACGAGGTTTGGTCCATCTTTTTCTTCGTAGGAAGAAATCTTTCCTGTTTTCTGCGCTGTATGCTGCCTTTATATTCGGTGGTCGGCATCTGATGAACAAGCGAGCCAAGTTTGAACTGCGGAAGCCGCTCGTGCTCTGGTCGCTGACTCTTGCCGTCTTCAGGTAGGTTGCTCTCATTCCCTCAGGACACTCCTTTCCTCAGGTCTGGGTTTTTTGTTTTGTTTTGTTTTGTTTTTAATTCACCATGAATGCCCATAGAAATGGCTTTGTTCCGGTCACATTGACTCTCCGTCTTCTCTTGGGTGAGGTCTTGGGCCATTTTTTTTGCTAGCAAAGTTGGTCATTCAGTAATTCCGGTTGCCCAAATACAAATATAAAATTCCAAAACGCACAGTAAGTTGTGAAGTCTATTGGAGATCAGGGCTCGGGGTCATTGTTAACCCGAAAGCATTGTTGTTCTGCATCCCCCGAAGCTTGTCCACTTTCATTCCCCATGCTCGCTGGCATATGTTTTTATACAGCTGGTTCTTCCTGTGTGCCTGCCTGGCAGAACCCAACACAGAACCCGTGGAGATGCTGCCTAGCCTCTCCAGGGACTTCAGTCCACCTGCAAGCAGCCACCACATTCCTTTGTTTCTAATATTTGGTGATGTAGGCCATCCACAAGACTGATGAATTAGCACACTGCTGGAGTCCAGGCAGGTGCCAGAATTCACCAACAGAGCTGTCAGAGTCACTTGTCCTATCAAAATTTGTGACTGGGTTGAGAAGCAGGGTCAATGGGGCAGAATGGGGGAAATCTAAGACAAAGCACATCACTGTCATCTTACAGCTATCTTCTGGAATGATACGGCTAGCTTTTCTAGCACTAAGGAAAGATGGATGGTATCATTAAAAGGCTCATTAGTCACCTAAAGCTTATTAGGATCACTCAGGAAGAGGATTTTCCCATGGAGCTCCAGGAGTAGCACATTCCATTGTGCTGGCTGCCTGCATGGGAACTCCCGATTGCTTAGCACTGCAGGTCCCTCTTTTTATTTCACTGGATTTGGGGAGGCCAGGGATTTGAAGAGCCTGTGCTTGAGTCTGTCACTGCAGACTTCCAGTTCTTTTCCTGTTAAGTTGTAAGTCTCTAGAAAACCAAAAGAAGAATTTCCATTTGTATTTATACTTCCCTGTAATGTAAGCATGTTCTACTTACGGTATTCTGAGACTGGGAGTACGAGGGAAGGGCGGGTCCTCCATATTGCAAGAGGATTTTCTGAATAATTGCTTTTTGATATTCCCCAAATCTTTTCCCTTTGATGTTCTATGATGCATAAACAATGATGCCCCATGTACCTAGCGTGCTTAACACATACTCAGCTTTCAATAGGTCACGTTTCTTCTCTATACCTAACTTTTCCCTTATCCCCAAATTTGGAAATAATGCAGACTGAAGCAATTCTGTGAGAGCTAAAAAGGCAGGGCTCTTTTCAATGAAATGCACACAGTACTATTTCCTCGCCTAAATGAGTAGTAATTCTTTGTAAAGTCTTGAATTTTTCTACTTGACTTATACTTTCCTCTTTATAGTTTATTTATAAACCTGGACCAAAATGAGGTCTGTGTGTTTTCACTAACCCTCTGGATTTCCTTGCCTTCTCTTCCCCTCCCTCCCCCTTTAAGGTGAGGAAGGAGAAAACAGACTTCCTGTTACCTGACACACATGGGTCATGTCAGACATTAAGTCACAGACTGATACCTAACACCTGTGCGTAGATGAAGTATCTATGTTCATAAGTAGTGAATGAAAGCCGGGGGCGGCCTAGAAGCCCAACAGCCCGCTGCCATTGATAAATTAATCCTTCTGTTTAGCCCGCACCCCCAGTTCTGGATTTCTGCCTGCGGGAAGACACCTGCTAACATTTTCATAACTAAGCACACCAACGTCTTGTCTGATGAATAATTTGCTCCCCCCCCCAACCTTGGAGCCCAAGTAGGTGTTAAATGTTCCTTTTCTAAAATTAGTAGAGGAAATTAAGGAAGGTGATTTACTAACAACTGTTCTACATTTCTTTATAAAAGGGGGTAAGACCGATTGAATCTACAAACAAAAGAGTTTTCAGTGTTTCCGAGGAAGTAGTTGTTAGATTAATTAAGTAAGTTTTCGATGTGGTCTTGTGGCAGGATGTCTTAGTGATGTCCCAGCTGTTACAGGGGGGCTTTAGTGACAAGGACACAGGAGGACATGTGCTCTGCAGACAGACAGACAGCACACTGGTTCCGACCTCTGTGGACAGGTTTCTGTCTGGTGATGAGCACTGACCTGAAGGTCATTCTCCTGTTGTAGACTTTGATACCCACAAACCCCGCACAGCAGGGTTGTGTCTTCAAAGGGATAACCTCTGGTTATAGCCACTCCCTGTTTTGCAAGTAGATTGCAAGTTCACAGCCTTCGCCGACCTTTTCCCAGGAATGCTACCCAGTTGTAGTTGTTTTGGGTTTGTTTTTTTGTTTTGTTTTGTTTTTTTAGAGACAGGGTTTCTCTGTGTAGCCCTGGCTGTCCTGGAACTCACTCTGTAGATCAGGCTGGCCTCGAACTCAGAAATCTGCCTGCCTCTGCCTCCCAAGCGCTGGGATTAAAGGCGTGCACCACCACCGCCCGGCAGTTATTGTTATTATATAGTTATCTAGCAGCTTTTTAAAATTTAATTTCTAGTTTTACAAGTAATCTTTGTTCATGAAACCAACCAACCAACCAAAGGAAAAGCACACATACAGTCTTTTTTTTTTTTTTTAAGATTTATTTATTTATTTTATGTATGAGTACACTGTTGCTGTCTTCAGACACGGGCACCAGACTCCATTACAGATGGTTGTGAACCACCATGTGGTTGCTGGGATTTGAACTCAGGACCTCTGGAAGAGCAGTCGGTGCTCTTACCCGCTGAGCCATCTCTCCAGCCCCACACATACAGTCTTAAATCTCCTTACCCATAGATATTTACTCTAAATAGGTGAATGTTCTAGGAATCTTTTGTCACAACCTAAATTTTTAAATTTGGGCAATGACATAGAAGACAGCACGGTTCTCAAGGTGCTTTCTGTCATTTACTGAATCACTAACACCTTCGGTTGTCTCAAGTGGGCTGAAGTAGCATGCCATTTCTAAAGGAGCCTTCATGAATTTACAACTGCATCATTCAATGGTGGTTATTTTGAAATAAGGCTTAAGCTACTGACTATGATGTTTATAAATTCCTGTGTTACCTCATCAATCCTAAAGGCTCCTCTTTGCCACGATTTTGCATGGGATGAGTGTGTGTGTGTGTGTGTGTGTGTGTGTGTGTGTGTGTGTGTGAAGAATTTGAATTTCTTCAGAAGTCCATCATACCAATGGAATGAATTTCTATGAAAGTGCCAAATTCTGTCTTCTGAAATGTACCAGATGACACTGACGGCCATTATTGGTCTGAAGCAAGCACAGTTATCTATCGACTGGCAGAGGGAAAACATGACAGTGAATACCATGAGTGGGAGCTAGATGTTCCTCTTGAGATTTCTTTTAGACATGAAGAAGTAGCTGTAGTTCTGAGAAATGAGCCTTCCTTCGTCCAGGAGCGCACATTGTCCTCAGGGTGTGGACGAGAGTGGAAGACCTTGCCAGGGATCCTTTGCTGTCTAGAAACAGTGCTTGCTCACACTCTGATTGTCTCATTCTATCATTGAAATTTCCTGTGCGAAACATACTTGCAGGCCACCGGGGAGCCCGTTCTTTCGTGCTTTCCAGCTCTTTCTTGAAAGCCTTCGACCTGTTCTCTCTCCATTTCCAAATACTCAGTGCTTGACTGTTTTGGGGTTGATACTGTGGTATGGATAGGTCCCTGGGTCTCGCTTGACTTGGCTATGACCTCGGTAACAGGAGGTTTTTCCGTTGCAGGTAGCAATTGGTTTTGCCAGTACTACCTACCAGTGGATTGGATTTGTTTAGTTAATAGCAATCTCATTGCCTACTATCTGTAGCAGAAAATTCACAAATGAAAGTTCATGCATCCCACCACTTGGGAGGCAGAAGCAGGTGGATTTCTGAGTTCGAGGCCAGCCTGGTCTACAGAGTGAGTTCCAGGACAGCCAGAACTACACAGAGAAACCATGTCTCAAAAAAAACCAAAAAAAGAAAAAAAGAAAGTTGGTGCAGGCTCTCTGATCACTCCTTATTCCCATTTACAACTAAATTACTATACTTCCTTGAGGCTGTGGTACCCAAACCACACCCACTGAATTCATTGCTATTTCAGATGCTGCTCATACTTTACAGAGTCTTAAGATTTAGAACCAGATGTGTGTAATTAAAATGAGTGAATTTTTAAAAAGAATGTTTCATTACCTGCACAATGCAACTTGTTAATATGAACAGTGGATTTCTTTTATCCCTTTCTTTTCATTTATAAGGGTAGAACAGCATACGGGAAGTTTCTTCTCTGCCTTTGCCCACATCTTTGAGATCTGAAAAAGCATCAGCCACATAACAGATGTTGTGTTCAGTGACTGAAGGAGCCAGGAGAGGTGGCTGTTCCCTGATGTCAAGTTTTTGTTTTAACATAGGGCTGAAGTAGGAATTCTCCTAATAGAATTCCTAACAATTCGAAGACATTAGGAGCCCTAAGGTATTCAGAGTAATTTTACTTACAAGAGGCAGTGCCTGGGTTCTCTGAAAGCACAGAGCTTCAAATTAATCCTTATACTAGCTGGATTAAATAAATAAATATCAAGAACGATGCTTCAGAACATGAGAGATGAGCTAACAAGACCCATCTAAAGAGTAAGAGCTTTCCCAGGCTCTGATGGCTCTGGAGACTCCAGCCTTCTGCCTTTTGTGACTTCACATGTTTTTGTTTTTGTTTTTCCTTTCTGAGACTAAACTCATTTTCTTCACAAGATTAAAGGAATCGAACTTGAGTGTCCTCTAATCTGCCAATTGATGTGAGTGTGTATGTGCACGCGTGTGCACGTGTTCTTTTGATAGCACAGCTCCTTTAGTTGATAGTTTGAGAGTATGCAAAGTCAAGAAAAAAAGCATGTTCTCATAACTCAGTATGTCCGCTTAAAATGCCTTTGTCTGCTTCTGGCCCTCTCTGCCTGACCTGTGACTGTGTTCCTGGGCTTTTTTCCCCACTTGCCCTTGTAATACGTTTTCTGTTCCTCTCATGTTCAAACACTAAGGTAGGGTAGATCTAAAGTCAGCTCTAAGTCAGGGATACCAGCTTGCTTCAGGGTCTCCAGAGGAACCCCCTCCTCTTCTCCTGGCTACTAGTGTGCTGCCACCCCGTTATCTCCAGCTGCTTCCCCAGAAAAGCATGATGCACATGGCTTTCGTGTATAACTGAGTGGACCACCCATCTTGCAGTTAGTATGTGGCATCCTTATGGGTAGAATGTGGAAGTTAGGGGCACTGACTGATTGCATCTTTAAAGAACTAGGTGGAGCTCTGTGTGATGTCACATTCAAGATTGTAATCTTATTGTCAAGGACTAAAAGTAACTGATTGACTAGGAAAAAGATGTGCCACGTTTATGGCCTTGAATCACAAGAAAAACGTCACTGGTGGTGGCCGCAGCGCACTTGGTGAGGCAGAGGCAGGTGGATATCTAAGTTCAAGGTTAGGCTGGTCTACTGAGGTAGTTAGTTAGTTACAGGACAGCCCAGGCCACACAGAGAGACCCTGTCTTAAAATAAAAAAGACAGACAGACAGACAGACAGACCCTTCCTAAAATAAATATAACCAAGTCTGATACTCTAAAGAGTGGCATTCTCTGACAATGGACAGTTGGTCTGTCTACTCAGAAGTTCTCATTTACCAAGGATCTCAGGATCAACTGACTAATAGTTAGCTAATGTCTAAATCCTCTGCTCACATCTCCAAAAAGTATAGGTTCTTGCATACATTAAAGTAGAAACTTTAGAAGTTTGACTTTAGCTTGCATTTCTGAAACTCACTATAGAAATCACTTCCAGGCTTATAGACTGCATATAGGCAGGTTATAAGTCTACTTTCACGTACCCTGCCTTCATAGCTGTTCATAAAGGGAAGACTGCTTGTTTTCACTGTTAACTTTCCTCTAAGCATTTCATCCTAAATTGAGTCTATAAAATAACTCCTGGAAAGAGGGGAAAGTAAATAGCAGAATAAAAACGATTAGCGTGGGCATCTTCACAGGGAAAACACAACTGGCAAAAGTTCTAGCTAACAAATTGTGGAGTTCCAATGCCAGAAATTCCTCCGGCTTTCTCAGCGGTTGTTGTGGTCAGCTTTTTGATAGAATTACTGTACATTTCATTTTGACTCTCATGAAGTAGACAGCTGTTGCACCCTAATGAGAGCCCTGTGTTGTGTTGGCTTTGGATTAGGAAATTCTAGACACAGCTCCATTGGCCCCTTTGATGGGAAATGCCATAAGAGGCTAGAGGTTTTCAGACTGGATGGTTGGGGTCATCTAAGCCTGCCTGTGCTCTCTACTTCTGGTTTTCTTAAAAAGCAAACCCTGTTTTATGTTCTCTAAACCCTTAAGTAGATTTTTGACTTAAAACTGTTTAATAATCATCCGTGTACTGCTTTTGCTCCGAAGGACAGGGATCTGATAAAAGGAGAGACAGTCTATTTGAGTCTAATTACCAAGTATAGAAGAAGAGATTGTTAGGGGCTAGTGAGATGAGATGGCTCAGCAGTTATAGAGATCCTGGAGTCTAATGCCCTCTGGCTTCTGTGGGCACTGTATGAATGTGCTGTACCAACATTCACATAGGTTCACATATACATATATAAATAAAAAGTATAAATCTAAAATAATAAAAGTTTTTTAAATCGTCTTTTAAGTCACGAGAATTATTCTCCATTAGAAGTATTTTGTGGTGAGAACCACATTAAAAAAAAAAAGGCTACTTCTCAAAAATTATTTCTTCCTTCATCCCACCCACCAAAGTTACAAAGTATTGTTTCTTCATGCAAACCCATAGCTGTGAACCAAGTGTATGCCTGCCTCTAACACCAGGAAGGAAACCTGGAGAGTTCTAGGCCACCTTGGGCAACACAGGAAGGACCCTGTCTTAAAAAAAATCATAATACATAAAAAAAAAATAAAGTGTAGATGTGGCTAAGGAACTGTATGAGCACAGTGAATGTCCTTACTGTGGCACTAGTATCAGGGAAGAAATCCATTCAGATATTATTTTGCAGAATGAAGAGCGTTGTCAGCAGCTGGCGGGCGGGGGGCGGGGGGGTGTGTCCAGGACTCTTCTATTGTTTCCTGTTTTGGATCAAGTCCAAAAGTGAAAGTAATTGCTTTTGCGCTGGTGAGTTGCAGCGCTGTTTGGGCCACTGTGATCTCTTCCTGGAGGGGCTGGAGGGGACGCAGATCTGAGTCAAGGTTGACACAAGGTGAGTGATCGCACTTCACACAATGTTGCTGCAGTGACCTCTTCAAGCTTGGGCTGGGTCTGTTGGCTGCAGTGATTAGGAGAGCTGCATTGAGTGCAACACTGGCCGCTCAGAGCCCACCCCACCCTACCCCACCCTACCCAAGCCTTCTGCAGACCGTACAGGCGAGGAAAGGCAGAGCCAGCCACCGAGGCAGCGCTGGAGCCTAGGGAGGAAGACATCCTCCATATTTAATGGGAAATGTTTGCTATTCCAAAATTTATTTTAGCATAAGTTAAAATGAACAGATTTCCCCTGTTTAAAAAAACAAAAACAAAACAGAAATTACAGGCTTTCCTGGAACTTTCTAACAACCAGTTTATACAATGGGTGCCGGGTTTTATCCATGCCATCCTACAACTGACCTACAAAGAATATACATTCTCGGCTTGCAACCTTTAGTTGTGTCAGGGAAGTTCTTTCGATATGTTGGAACAGTCAACTATTTCTGAACTGTTATAACTCCAGATTAATTTTTCCATAGGAATAAAAGCCAAACTGGGATTGTCAGAACACATAGGTCTAGCTCCGTGTAACTCCGTGTTTCAAAACATAATTTTAAACCACAGCAAATATATGCTAACAGTAATTTTCCATCCTAAGGGGGTTCTTTACTCGAAAGTGTGGCTCTGATGGTTGTTTTAGCATGACCACAATGGTGACATGGTGAGCATTCTTGTGTTTCACCAGCTGTCATTGCCACAGTGGGCTCAGCGTGGCAGCACACCAATGTGTAGTGCCAGGGCTTGGAAAGCAGAGGCAGGAGGATTGTAAGTTTGAGGGTGGCCTGAGCTGAACAGCAGGTCAGGCTGTCAGTGTGGCTTCGTGCTCTGGAGCGCCTGTGCAGGCCACCGTAGGCCCAGGTTTCATCCCAGCACTGATACCACCCAGTCGCACTGGGGACTTAGGACTTTCCTGATCCAAAGAATTGCTAAGGTGACCATGAATGACAGGGAGAAACTTCAAACGCTGCTCCTTTATGGCACGGTTGTGGCTCCGCTTGGACACTATTGTTTCTTGAGCATAGTTTATGTATGGGGGTGCACATTTCCATTGAATTGCATGCATGAGCCACAGCATATTACTGTGTACCGGAATATTTCAGAATGTTGTGATTCATGACCCTATGAAAGAACTTACAGAATGGGAAGAAATGTCGTCCCCCCCCCCCCCCCCCCCCCCCCCCATGGGCATGTACACCCACAGCTTGGTCTGGCCTGAAAGCGTTGTTACTCGGCTCCATGTGCTTTACATAATTGGGGGGCCAGAGTTTTGAAGAGGGCTAAGTAGATTCTGCTAGGGAGAACCATGGGCTGGGGGTGTGGCTCACTGGGGAGTGCTGCAGAAAGGAAATACGTAAGAAAGACCGTAGACAGGTCTTCCTCAAGCCCTGACTCGGGGTTCATTTACAGAACAGCGTCTGAATGTTAATTAAAAGTTGTATTTTCTGGGTTCTCCCCTCAAGCCTGATACCTTGGAACCTCTGATGGCCAAGCTAAGAAATCTGCATTTATTATAGCCGCATGGTTTACTCTAAGTCACAATTCCCATCTTTAACATCTCCTGTCAGCATCCAGGTCAGGACAAGAAGCCCAGAGTGGCCTGTTGTGCTCCAGCGCAGTCTGGCTGGGACTCTGGCCTACTTGGCATGCTTGTCTGTATTCCTAAGCTTCCTGTTTCTGGGCTGACCTCTGTACAGCCATTTTGCCCCCCTCTGTGGACTGTTAACTACACGCCTTCTCCTGAGATAACAGCATTCTCCTGGTTAACTTTCTCTTCAGGGAGTGGCTTTTTTCAGCCAGCTTCCTGGTTGGCCTAATGCCATCTTGGCAGAGCCAGGAGAGCCAGGCAACCCTAGAGCATGGCTATTCTCTCTGGTCCTGAGAGAGTGATATCTCAGAGTCCCTGCTTCATCTCAATCTACATGTTCTTTCAGTAGTTTGTCTTGCCTCAAACTCAGTATGCTCTGAAAAGCCTTATTTAAAAAAAAAAAAAAATGTGCTTGGTCTACTTTTTAAGAATTCCTTACAAGTTAACTAATCAGAAAATAAGTTAATAATTAAATTAGTTCCTCTTTATCCCAGGACCTCTATTGCTTAGGCCAGTGACCTTTAGTCTCTTCTTTCTTACCGTGACACCCATGACAGTGTTTCAGAGAGTTGCTAAAAAAGCATCACAAATTTGTCTTTCTTTGTGTCTCTTGTTACCATTTACGGCATCCTTAGGAATGAGAGAACTAGCCCTTTCTAAATGTTCTCTTTAGTTACTCTATTGTGTAGTACGAATAAATGTTCTTTAATAAAAATACACACACGATTGTGTACGTTAACAATGTGGAGGTTGTCATTTCGTGTTGTCTTTCTCCTCATGGCAGCCTGCATATTATATAAAAAGCATATCATATCCCCGTCTCGCTTAAAACCAGACAGTGCTCTGCAGTGCTGCTGAGTAAATGATTCTTATTGTTGCTAATTATTATGCCTTATAAAAATCCTCAGAGGCTCTATCTACAGGCTGTGGCCATATCAGTCTGTGAAGCCGTATCTCACACCGGTCCCAGTACAACCAGGCCTCCTGGCCTTGAACTGGCATCCCTGTCTTTTCTGCTGTGAGCCTTGTCTGTGTGTGTGTTTATATCAAAGCTGTGGCAGGCCAGGCTCCTTCTCATGAATCCATTATCAAATCACCTGTCACCTCCCTGGTGTCTCATCTTGTCATTACTGAGATGTTTAACCACTACAGGAAATCATTAAGTTACTGTGTGTGTGTGTGTGTGTGTGTGTGTGTTTGTGTTTGTGTGTTTGTGTGCATGCGTGTGTTTGTGTGTTAGTGTTAGTTGACTACAGCAGAATATATAGATGTGGTAAAAACAGATTTGTCTTTCTCACTTTTTAAATTCTGGGATACTAAAGAGAGCCTAGCATGGAATAAGTGTATCTAAGAATAAACCCGATAAAAACAATATAATTAAACAGTTTAATGGGCAGTTATCTGTGTTCTCTATGTCTTTCCTGGCAGGACACTAAATTCTTGTGTGACCAATGAGTTAAGATTAACTGGTTAGTGCATTTACACATAACTGCCTGAAAAAGAAAAGCTTCAGTACTTTGATATACTGTCGTTGTAGATGGCTGAGTCCATGTGAATCCTGCAAACTTGATCCAGCTATCATAACATAATCTCTGTATATTACAGAGACAGCCAACCCCATCTCGTGACATCCACCAGTGTTTCTCTGCTCATTAGGATCCATTTCCAGTTCTTCATTTTTGCCCATTAACAGATTTGTATATTGAAGTGCAGAGTCATTATCCAGCAATTTCTCCCAAGATCCCCTTGTAGGATGCTGACTATGATGGGCTTTTCCATTTCTCTTGCTTCCAATCTGCTTGCTGTATACTGGTCTGTATGCCCTGATTTTGTGGCCTGCCCTGGGCCTGTCAGAGCTTCAAAAAGTGTTTCAGACTTTCATCTCTTCATGAAAGTCTCTTCATTGCTGGAACTTCTGATTCATTTCAAGAAGTCACTTTAGCATTTTTCTCAAAAGTTTATGCTGCTAATTGTGTTGAGGCCGTGGGAAGGTGGGTGATGTTTGAACAAAAATCTTGTTTTGTAGCACAGGCTGGCCAATACTGTTAGCTTACAATTGAACTTTGTTTTTTCTTTTTTTCCTTAGTATCGTAAGGGTCATTAATCAAGACATTCACTTACCTTGGTTTTTTGGAAGTAAGATCTCAAAACACAGGAATTTAAACTTAGAGATACCCTTTTTTCCATATCCCTTGCTTATTTTCTTCCTTTTTTTTTTTTTTTTAATCTCAACCATTTTTGTCTGTGTATCAAGTTGTGTTCACCTTGTTGTGCAATCAGGTTTAGAAATTCTTTATCCTGCAGAATTGAAACTGCCAATTAAAAGGTAACTCTCCATTTCCACCTCCCCAGCCCTGTGCCCCCGGAAGTCACCATCTTCCTTCCTTCCTTCCTTCCTTCCTTCCTTCCTTCCTTCCTTCCTCTCTCCCTGCCTGCCTTCCTTCCTTCCTTCCTTCCTTCCTTCCTTCCTTCCTTCCTTCCTTCCTCTCTTCCTCCCTTCCTTCCTTCCTTCCTCCCTTCCGTCTGTATGTTTGGCTGGGCCCACGATCTAACACGTAGTATCCATCTTTTTCTGGTGGGCACAGAGTCCTCACTGTTTGCCCACACTGTAGCTTGTGTCAGAATCTCTTTTTGTGGCTCATTGATACCTCATGTTAACAGACCACATTTTGTCCATTTGTCCCCTGACAGACACTTGGGTTACTCCTACCTGTTATGAATAATGTTGCTGGAACACATGTTCAAAAGATAACTTATTTTAAGGTTTCATTTTTTTGTTCTTGTGGATAAACTGTGGGCCCCGGGTAAGACTGCTGAATTGGGTGATCATGTGTTTTCAGCTTTCAGAGTGACTGCCATACCGTCTTCTAGGCATTTCCTTTCATTTTGCATACGCACTCCTCTGTCGGCACACAAGGGGTCTAGGCTACCCACATTCTAGACAACACTACGTGTTTTCTGATAGGCCACACCTCTGGCATGGCACTGTTGGAGCTCGGAGCCAGGCTGCAGTCTGATGGGTCAGGCAGAGGCAGGCCTTAACCTCACTACAGAGGCTAAGTGTCCATTGGTGCTTCTTTTTAAACGCACCCAAGCTGTCATGGAAATCCAACAGATGGGCCTTCAAAAGTAAAGTTTATGAAGGAAAGCCCAGACATCAGCTGACAACACCTGACCTAAGTCAGGTCAGTGGGCCTGAGCTAATCTTCCTTAAATAGGCCTATTAAGCATGTTAAGATGTGCTCAGTTAGGTATGCACTGGTTTTCTTTTTCAAAAATCACTCTGTGGTTCCATCAGGGTTGCGAGTTCTTACAGTCCATCATAGATCCACGAAAGGCTTTGATTTGGGGTTTTAAGTGCCATGGAGCAAAGATGACCAGGCGTGCTTCCAATAAAACGGAAGTCTTGAAGTTTAGGTTAGGATGCCAGGGACAGCGGGGTGGCCGTTCACCAATGGCGAAGGAGCTGAGCCAACATTCTGAAGCTATAAAATTGGAAATTCTTAGTTGTCTGTAAGTTCAGTGATGAGCTCTGCTAGATGTCTCTTGGAGATGAAGTCTGTGACTTAGCCATGGACAACTGCTGTAAGGGCTGAGCCCTCCTGAGCTCCTTCCATGTACACTTTACAATGGAAAAAGCCAATAATGAGTTCCAGTTAGAGGGAAAATCCAGTGATGTTTATTTATTTTTATTATATGTGTCTAGTGACCAAGAAGGCATCAGATCCCTGCAACTTGAGTTACAGACAGTGATGAGCCAACATGTGGGTGCTAGGACTTGATCCCCAGGCTTCTAGAAGAGCAGCCAGTGCTTTTAACCTCTTAGTCTCTGAGCCATCTCCGCCCAAATCCCCGTGATGGTTAAAGATAAAAGTTCAAAGGCTTTTTATTGGCATCTCCTCTGCTTTTCCTTTAATCCTGCCGACTCGGCTTTCTGAAGGATCTCTGTCAGGTACTCAGTGAGTCAGTTATATAGGCCAGCAGGTCATACCTGCCTGTCTTTCTCATCTCAAGGTGGTGAGATGAGCTAGGCAAGAATAGATCTGTGTTTCGGATGTAAAGGGCCCAGGTGATGGCGGAGCTGGGCCTTCCTTCTGTTTATTATGTTCAGCTCACACACCACTTGCCTGGTTCAGAAAGCAATTCCGCTTTCTCAGTTAGGTTTCTGTTGCCATGATAAACATTCTGATCAAAGGCAGCTTGGGGAGAAATGGTTTTATTTCATCTTACAAGTCTCGGGTCATGGTTGCTATGTGGTGGAAGTTGGAGCAAAAATTCCAGAGGCAGGAACTAGAGTGGAAACCAAGCTGCTTCCCACAGTTTGCTCAGTTTGCTTTTTTCTTCACCCTAGGACCGACCATCTGTCCAAGGATGGAAAACCATCCACAGTGGGCCGGGCCCTCCCATATCAAAGGTCAATCAAGAGAGTGCCTCGCAGGCTTATGTATGGGCCAGTGTGATGGGGGCATTTTCTCAGATGACTCCAGTTTGTTGTCAAGATGACAAAACAAACAAACAACAACAACAAAACCACACAATATACTTGTACTTCTATAATACTTATCTTTTTTTAAAAAATCAGCTAATGATAGGATTTTATAAGAAATACCTTTTCCTATTATCTCTAGATGACTATTTGGTCAGTTTCTTAGTAAATAAAAATCCCCACCACAGGGTTCCTCATGTGGGTGGATGCCTGGCTTTGTGTGCACTCAGGAATTTGCCACGAGAAATAAAATGGAAGACCTCAGAGGGAAAATGGAGACTGAAAGGTTACCTGAGGGGAGGAATCCCACTCAGTGGTCCAAGATTGAAGCTCCATTCCCTCTAAATGAAAAGTCATTTGTTACCCTTGAGGTAACTTGTTTGTAGACCCTGGGAGTGATCTATGACAGAGTCAGTGACAGAGAAAGGCATATCACAAGTAAATATTTTACAGAACATGCCCCATCCAGTAAAAATAATTAAATATGGGGGAGAGCAAAATTAAACTTTTTTTTTTCAGTGAAGAATATAGCCTACTATCCAATGAGCATTTATATTTAATATTTGTGGAATGGTCATCCATTGACTTCACCTTCTTTGATAGGGAATTAATGTGCCGTTTTAAAGGTGATCAAGATCTGATGGGCCTTTAGATTGATGTGCCCAAAGGAAGACACTGGATCTGTGAAGGAGCAGAAAGTTAATGATTTATGGCTCCGCATTCCTTAAAGCTGTAGCACGAGCTCATGGAGAACTAGATAGAACTGGGCTCCTGAAGGACATCTGCAGCACATTCATTTTAAGGATTTGAGAAACTGAGCACCACGGTGACCTTACATCACCTCCTCCTCCTCTCCCTCCTCCTCCTCTGCACACAATGTTCTATAGCATGCTTCAGGAACTGTCCCCACGGGATTGTCATTAATCATCTCTCGGAAGTGTTTGCTTTCCTCCTGCAGCTGGGTAAGGCAGGAAAGCCTGTAATGTTGTGTCGATGGAGCAGGGCTATTGGCACTGGAATTACTGCTGCTCTAATAACCTGCACCTACTGCAAGCACCATGAGTTGGCCTGAGGATCTAAAAGTTTTCCAGAGAAACATAATGACTATTTTTTGTGGTTCACATGACGGTTTTGTTTTGTTTTGTGGTTTGGTTTGGTTTGGTTTGTGTTGTTTTCTTTCTTTGGCTTCAACGTCCACCTTCACTGTACCCCCCTCAGTTCATTTCAGCTTCTTTCTGGTTCACAGGCTTTCTACCATCCTGTCGCTAATGGTAGAGTTTTGTTTGTTGTTCTCATTATAAAAGTCCAGACACCTGCCTATTGTTCTTCCCTTAGGAAGTTGAAAGTATCTCTTAGGCCTGGGCAAGCCTTCTCAGGAATGGATCAGGAGGGCACTGTGTTGGTCGTTTAGAAGATGGAAGAAAACCCACCCATCACAAGCCCCAGAACTCTCAGGCCTCACGTTCTTTCTTGGATGCCTATGGCTCATAGATGGCTGACTCCCTCCATTGGTTACTGACATAGCTTCATGCGCAGATTGATGGAGTACGAGGACAGGCAAGATGGCTTCTTGAAGAGGAACATCTCCAGAATGATCTTAGCCTAGAGCTAGAAGGAATAGTTGCTCCCAAGATTAAAGGCTAAACTTCTTGGTGTGAGCTTTGTTCCAAGCACTGGCGTCGTTTTTCTTAGGGCTTGCAGAAGATTTTCTCATCAGACAAACCGAGAGCCACTCCCTCCCCTAAGTGACAGTCTGGTGAGTTTTCAGAAGCAGCTCTGAGCTATAAGTGTATGCTGCATAGGAATTGGAGGCCCATGGGCTAGGCTAGCTCACAAGCCCCTTGCTGTCTATGTCATTGCCTGTCAATCTATAAAGAGACGAATAATGTCTCATGGAGCTAGGGGCTCACATGGGAGACATCCTGAGATGTCTGCAGAGTCAAGTTTGAGCCAGCCACAACTGAGGCTGACACAGCTAGGACTTAAAGTCAAGGTGAGTTTGACACTTTCCTATTGGTCCTGAGGGAACTGAAACTATCAGTTGTGTTAGGCGGATAGATATCCCTGTGACTCGTAGGGAAATGTAATAGTAGTTTCGGTAATATAAAATCCTGGTGAGTTTGAAAACATGCGATCCTAAACTGATACATCAGAGCCTGTAGCCATATCTATGCCTGTGGCAGCTGCTGATGGACACCCATCATGGTACCCATAGCCCTTGTAATTATCTCAATTTCTCCTTCCTCCCCTCTGTCCTCTGCAAGGCTGTTTTTTCTTTTTCTTTTTCTTTTTTTTTTAATTATTATCAAGTTAGTCATTCAAACTTGGCCCCAGAGTGTCAGTATTTTGCCAGGTTCTTGAAACAAGTGGGTCATTTCCAAGTTGTACACTCCAGATATAAGGACCTGTTCAGCTATATTTGACATGTCAGGTCGCTGAGAGACAAGCCGTACACTCAGACCCTTCAACCTTTCTCTTTTAATGGGGGGGTGGGGGGGGAGGGAAGTTGCTTGTATTTACAAGGTAAGGGAATTAAACTGACATATCAGAAGTTGAATCAAAGCCAGCTGGTTCTATCAAACATAATCAGAACAACTGTCTGAAGCAGGAGTTCTCTGACTTATCAAGGGAGTGTTGTGAATGGAGACAGCAGCTGTACAAAGCACACCCACCACAGTATATGACTTCTGGGATACATTAGGGGCTATTTGCAAAGCTTCTATGTAGTCTGAGACTTTTCCCACCAACTGGGTTCTACATGAAGCCTTCAGGACCAGTGGAATCCATACGGCAGCGTGTGGCTTAGCCTAGAAGTGCATTAGATGGTTATGTGCCAACTTGTCAGTCACTTTAGATGTCACTACAAATGAAAATGAACCGGGCCAGGCAGTGGTGGCGCACGCCTTTAATCCCAGCACTTGGGAGGCAGAGGCAGGCGGATATCGAGGCCAGCCTGGTCTACAGAGTGAGTACCAGGACAGCCAGGGCTACACAGAGAAACCCTGTGAAAATGAACCGGAAGCTACTTCCTGATTCCAGTGTCACATGTTAGGTTTCCTCCTCATAAACTGGACTCACCTTTTGCATCCCACTTTCCCTATTACTGGTCTTCAATTCTAGTTACTCATTCCTGTCTTGTTTTGTGACTGTTGCTCTTCAAGAAGGAAGTCATGTCTGTGTAACATTAGAACTCCAAAGGAATCTTTTGGTTTTTCTTAATTACAAACTAAAGATGAATCCCAAGGACTAAATATGAAGCAAACATTAGAAATCAGAGTTTCATCATACAGAGAAATCTCGCTGTGTATGTTAATTAAATAAATAAAACTGGTCTAAAAAGATGAAAGAAAGCAATGAGAGTTTAAAATTAATTTTCCAGTAGCTTCTGGGGGAAGAAGAGGGTCCTGTTGAACTCTGAGATCTGATTATATGTGCCATATCAGTTATGATTCATCTTGTACAGTTTAATGAGCCACCATATTTGGGAGATTTTCTAAGTTTCTAATTGAAGTATCTGGTTTAATATTCCAAGGAGAAATAAATGAATCAAGAGACTGAGAGATGGCTCGGTAATTCAGAGCACTCTCTTTTTCCAGAAGACCTGGATTAAATTTCCAGTCTTAACTTCAGTCCCAGGGGAATCCAACACCCTCTTCTGGGCTCTAAGAGCACTGCAGACCGGTACATCAAGCTAAGCATCCATACACATAAACTAATAAGCTAAAAATTTAAGTTAATATATAAGACCTATAAAAATACTTCTCAATAGGCAGAGCTAAAGAAAGATTATATAGTTAAACAATTCGCACAATGTGGGGACAGAGTAAAGTGACCAAGTATCTCAAGTTAGCTACTGGCTTAATGAACAGAAACACTTCATACTTTGGATTGCTGTGTTGTTGGAAAACAGTTTAGCAGAGGAGATATATGTATATATACACACACAAACAATAGTCCCCTAAAGTTTGACATTCTCTACTGAGAACGCAGTCTTCTGCAGTAGAAGGGATCAGCCCGTAAGCTGTGTGTCATTGGTCGAGATGACAGGGGTGTGGAGATGACCTGATTCTGCCCAACCTCTGCAGGCTGAATCCTAGGATAAATGCGCATGACAGCAGTTGCTGGGTGGTTGTTTTTTTTTTTGTTTGTTTTTTTTCGGTTTTGTTTTATCCTGTTCTGGAATCATTAGGTATTTGTCCTACTATGGATATTGTCTAAGAATAATGTCAACACAGATTTTGTTATCAGAAATATCAGTGGCCTCTCCTGTGCTTATAAAGAGCTGCTACTGCTGGGTCAGCCCTTGTCATGTTTTAACAACTGACAAAATAGTCAGGCATTTATTATGGTGCAATTACTTTTAGATGGATGGATGGAGAGAGAGAGAGAGAGAGAGAGAGAGAGAGAGAGAGAGAGAGAGAGATTGATTGGTTGATTGATTGTACAATTACTTTTTGTTGCAATTACTTTTGGATACACACACATCTCCCAAGGTCTGCACGAAAAGTACAGTTACTTCCTGGATTGAATAATGAAATTGTTATATGGGGTGTGTGTGTGTGTGTGTGTGTGTGTTTCACATGTCTGTGTCACCCATAGGATGTTACAGAGGTTTTGCCCTCCACATGAGTACTTCAGGATCTGACCCTTGATGTTAATTAAATAGTTGGTGGTTCAGTAAATGAATCAGGATTTTCTCCAACAATCCCAGTGCTGGTTCGTGATTAATACACGGGGTGTTTACTATTAATATTAATATTTCTTCACACCAAACAGTCACCCAAGCCTTATTGAAAGCACATCTGTTGTTGTTTATGTTTATCAGTGATGAGCAGTCACCCATGTAAGTAGAGTTTTTGAAAATGTCAGTCTAATATACCTTTATTTAATAATTTTAAAAAAGCAATCTTAAATGTATAAGCCTGGAGTCCAAAGAACATGGTTCTCTTGACAGTCCCTGGGTTGTTCCCTTCCCAGTTTAGTGTCTACTACTATTCACTGCTCCCTCCCAAAGCACTCTCTCTCCCATCACTGTAAAACTAACCTAAACTCTGCAAGAAAAAGCGTATGCCTTCTGAACTAGTAGACAGCCAAGTACAGGACGAGTAGGATTGGTTATCCGGCAACATTACCCACTGCTGCCCAGACTCTCAGCTCAGCTGCCCCTCGGACCGTCTTCGTCAGCTGACTAAAGCAACCACGCACAAGAATGAGCTGCTTTTTCCTGCCAGCAGCCTTTCTTCCAAGATGTTCACTGGACAATTCTCGTGTCTGTCCAGTTATGAACTTGCTAGCTGATATAGATTGTGAAAGGCTGGCAGACGTGGGGTTTGCAATCTGGTTGAGAAAGCAGGGAGTCTAGAGTCTAGGCCAACCAGGTATAGAGCATCCCCTGCCCGGTTGCCCCCCTCCCAGTCACCTACTCACCACCCTGTCCTCTGTCCCCATCCCCATCCCTGCTTATGTCCAGGGTCAGAGGCTCCTCAGCAGCATGCTTTCAACAGCAAGCCCTGCAGGCCACCAGAACCTCTCTAGGAAGAGGGCAAAGAGAATGATTCTTGTCAACGGCTCCGTAGGCTCTGAAGACCTGAACTTGTGGATGTGAATAGAGTGTTTCCTTACAAAAAAGGACCAGTGATGTGCCCAGTGAGGGACAGGCCTGCCAAGCCTACCAGAGAAAAGTGTGGTCATGGAACCAAACCTGTACCTTTTTTTTTTGCAGCTGTGTCTGTCACACTGCCTCTAGAAGTTACGTAATTTACAGACAAAAGGGCCTGCCTTAAAGTATAGTTTAGTAATGTGTCACAGCGCGATGCTGTAACAAGAGCCACCTGATCTGAAGTACACATGGCTGAGATGTGGCAGAGGCAGAGCTGGCAGCATCCCACAGATGATGGTCTCTACACTGATCCCCAACAGCGGCATTGTCATGGCTCAACAATGCGCCTTTGCCCGTGAACACATGGGCCCAATGGCTGGCACTGACATAGTCCCTCAAAAGTGCCACTGTCCTCAGTTCTGAGGCAGCCTTATTGTTTGGAGCTCAGGGAATGAGGCTTCTGTCCAAATACGAGACAATAATTTGTTCTGTATACTTGATAGCAGTCTTGTGGGTCATTGTGATGTTGAAGATTCTCTGCAGTGATTTTATTTTCCCCTAGGCTCCAACCCTCAACCCTGTGAAGAACTACTTAACCCCCCAACTGAAATGCCAGCAAAATGCTGCGTTTCCAGGCACAGTACAGACACAGAGCAGAGAAACCATTCCCAATCCAAAGCAGCTCTCACACTACATTGGCTCTCCCACACAGGAAGTCTCTCAGAGCATCAAAACCGTTGTGCTAAACAGTTAACAACTGAGGGGATAAATTTAATTATTAACAATTTAAAAATAGTAATAAATTACAGTGACTTCCAAGGTTTGGAAGATTGTTTTCGATCCGCTCTGCCTACTTGCATTCAGTCTGGCAGCAACACAGTAGAGAAACATCTCTGGGCCACATGGGTTTTGGGTATGTCTAATGGGCTGGGTATGATAGGGAATGTTGGGTGCTCTGCCGGGCGAAATAATAGGGGGAGGGAAGGTAACCTGCGTCCGGCCAGAGCTGGGGAGACTGTCGCAGAACTCTAGGGAACCACCACGGGATGGGCGTCGGCCTCTGGGGGTGGGGTGGGGTGGAGTGGAGTGAGGTAGGGAATGTGCAGTCTCCCTCTGGTTCTCGTGCACCACAGACCGATGGGTACCCAGGGAGAGTGGGAGCTCCGCAGACACTGGCCCGGCGGACACAGGAGACTGCCTGCACACTCTTCACTCCACCAGGTGGGCATCTGGCTGTGGGAAGCCACTCTCCCAGTGGGGATGGGGGGAGAAAGGGAGCAGCCCTGTGGGCTCTCAGTCTTGGAAGATCTGAGAACGAGGCAAGGGCCCCAGGGCAGCTCAGCTCAGTCAGCCCAGGGGCTGAAAGGAGAAAGGGGCGGGGAGAAAGGGGGTGCCCAGTGGTTCCCTTGCCAGTGTGGAGTGAGAGTCCTTGGTCCGGTCTAATCTCGCAGCTGGAGCTGGGAGATTAAACGAGGCTCTTTAGAAGAAGGCCTAAACCATTGTTCCAGTGCGGCATGTCTAGACTAAAGGAGGCAGTCCATGGTCTTAAGGCATTTATTATAGAAGGGGTGGAGGGGGGTGGAGTAGAGACAGGCCATGGCCACGAGGGAGCAAGTGGTGAGAGTAAAGACAAGAAGTTAAGAGTAAGAGGTTAAGATGGGGGGGGCGGTGCGGGGAAAGGTCAAGCAGCCCGTTTTGTTTTGTTTGAGACAGGGTTTCTCCGTATAGCCCTGGTTATCCTAGAACTCACTCTGTAGACCAGGCTGGCCTCGAACTCAGAAATCTGCCTGCCTCTCAAGCAGCCCCTTTTATAGTGGACTGGGCTACCTTTCTGTTCCCAGGTAACTGTGGGGCAGAGCTTACCTGGCTGTGGCCAGGTGAGTGTGGTGGGTAGAATCCAGCCAGAATTGTGGGAGCTGGGGGCATCGTCTACGTAATAGATAGCACAGGATAATGGAGCGAGGGCTCAGTGGTGTCAGTAGCCTAATGTCTGGGGGGGGCATTGCTTACTATTCCGTCCCTTGTAGAATTTTCTGCTGGGTCTCCGGAGTAAGCCTGCCTCAACCAAAGATCACAGACTGCCTTTCACGATCCAACAGGAAGGTTATGATTTACAAAATAGACTTATACAGAAAAGTCCCAGATGTAGCCGATGTGTTTTGAAGAGAGTACCGCACAGGTTTCCTTGCTTTTGCCCTGGCAGAAGTCATCGGTAGTTCCTCTCTACTGGTGTATGATGCAAGATAAGCATCATATGTACAGTCTGTACTGTCCCGGTGCTACCAATGACTACCTGTACTTTTGAACCACGAAGGTGATTTCCTCACCGAGTGTTAAAGAAACAAGTCAGTAGAAAATCACATCCAAGTGCTGGGTTTACCTAGGGCTTTGGACTGCAAGTAATAGGAAGAAAGTCTCAGAATGGCTTATACGGTACAGAAGATTGATTTCTGCAATGCAAGAAGTCCTGAGCCAGGGTAACTGAGACATAATTTCACTTACCACCTCAGCCGCATCCAGACCAACTGTTTTGCTATCCTGGCTTGACTTTGTCCTCGTAGCTGCCAAATGCCTGCTGAATTGTCGAACAGTGCATATTAGAGAGTAAAGAACCCTTTCCCAACCCGTCCCGTTGGCTAGAACTGGCCATGTGTGCTTTCCTAAGAGAAATCTCTCCTGAGGAAAATGGGGGTGCTAAAACTGCTTTCTAAACGTCCTCGACTGCTCCTAAACTATACATAAGGTGTTTGATTTTCTTAGAAGAAGAATGTCCTGGGACACCCTGAACAAAGGACTCTTAGTGTGGGGGCTGGGGAGTTCTTGACTCTTCCTCAGCCAGCCAGCTATTGGATGACACATCTGAGGTTTTTTCCCAAAGCAGCAGAGTGCAGAAGATGTAAAACCTTAATTTGGGAAAGTTGGAACCTTTCATATTAAAGCTGATCCATCATCTGGGGAAGCAAGGGGAGAGGGAGTCAAGATAAGGAGAGTTCCCATTATCCAACTTGTCCAATGAAATCAGACCACTGCCTCTACATTAGGGCAGTGGGCTCTAAATATGGAGGCATCCTCACCAGGAGCTAAACCTGTTCGAGATTTGAAAGGGACAAAGAGCCAGCCTTGGGGTGAATACCAGTAAGCTTCCAGAGGGAAGAGTACTCAAAAAGCCCCGAGGCAGAGAACATGATGGACCCAGCAGGGCTGGCACACTGAGCGGAACATCAGGAGGCGAGGCGAAGGTGAGCTGTAGAGAAGCCATTCAGAATCGTGTGATTCCTGGTCAGGAATGGGCAGGGGCGTCTAGGCACAGAGATAAATTACATCAATAACCAAAAAGTGACAGCATCTATTGAAATGAGGGACACTATCCTGAGATGCCACCTCCAGTCCCAATTTAGACAGTAATCAGGAACTCCATTTCGTTTCCTTAAGTCTCAGCAAAGTTCTTTGTATGTAGTGGACAAAGTTCATGGTTCTGATTAGCTGAGTGGCTTGTAACTCTTACACAGAAAAAGTGTTTCTATGTCTCCTCTTGGAAAATTCCATTACCCAACCTGGTGAGGATACCACTTCGTCCCATAGTGGATCGTTCATGTAGCTCCCGCTGACAGTCAGAAGGCTACACAGTATCCTATGTCGAGGAGAAGGGAAGGCCGACACATCTCTCCCTGGGGCCAGCCATCTCTCTTTGGGTTTTGTTTGGTTTGCGTTTATAGCGTCGATAAGCTCCCTCCCCACCCCCCCTTTGACATTTTTATGGAGCATCTGTGACTATGTGGAGGCAAACATATCAAACGAAAGACAGTGTTGGCAGTTTGTGTGCCCAGTTAGGTGAATACTTAGCTCTTCTGGGGTGAGCGGAACTCATCATAGGGCTGGTAGTAGAGCTAAGTCTAGAAGGAACACCCTGATGCAAACACAGAGTAAAAAGACATGGCCAGGACCAGCAGCTTGGATCCTGCTGCAGGAGCCAAGGTATCTGGTCCAGATGTGGAGGGAGAGTTCGCTTCAAGGCACTAACAGACTTTCAGGGATGAGAGCCAACGGGACTTGGAAAGTGACTGGATGCAGACAGAGCTGAGGTAATGCCAAGGACGTACAGCTATTCTGTCTCCTGTCAGCGAAATAGGTCCAGGGAGGAAATAGTTCCACCTGAGAGCCTGGCGAGGGGTGAGCCTTCTTTCCATGACCTCATTGTGGGACACAGAGGAAGAGCAAACAGTAGTCAAAACAAAGTACCAGGACTTGTGCTAGCTCCTTTGTAAGGCGCTTGAAGATGCACCCTGGTAACTGGGTACTAGGAATCGTCTCTGCCGCTATGACCAGCGGCCAGCCTGCCTCCTAAGGATGCTTGTCAAGTTATAACAGCCCGTCATTGGGGGAGGGGTGTGTGGCAGGAGGAACCTTAGCTAGCTGGCAGTGTTCCATCACAGTCGGGTGGCAGAGAGAAGACAGGAACTGTGGCCAGGCTATACAGCTTCAGGGCCACCTCCAGTGGCATGCTTTGTCTCGTCAAAGGCTTTACCTTGTAAAGGTTCCAGACCCTTCCGGAACAGACTACCAGCTGGGGACCGGGTGTTCAAATGAATGAGCTTATGGACGTTAATGTATACTCAGACCATGGGCTGGAGAGATGGCTCAGTGAGTAAGAGCACTGTCTGCTCTTCCAGAGGTCCAGAGTTCAGATCCCGCCACCACATGGTGCCTCACAACCATCTATAGCGGGACCTGATGCCCTTTTTCTGGTATGCAGTTATTTATACATACAGATGGAGCATTCATATCCATACTCAGACGCTAACAAAGGTTAATGTCAAAGGTGAAATTGGTCTCCTGACTGTTGTTTCTTTTTTTCCCTCTTCCTTTTGGAAGTATATTCGGTGCTCTTCGAACCGGTGCTTACATGCTGTACATCTTGATGACCAAAGGCCTGAAGCAGTCAGTGTGTGACCAGAGTTTTTACAATGGACCTGTCAGCAAATTCTGGGCTTACGCATTTGTGCTCAGCAAAGCACCCGAACTAGGTGAGTGGTTCCCTTTCCGCCCCCACCCCACCCCCACTGCAGCTTCACAGACACGGGACTTCCTACGAACGGACAGAGAAACACGGTGTGCAGCTCTGTCTTTGCTGGTTGCTGAGAAGCTAGAATGCCCGAACTTTAAAAATTTGACCGCCTCTCTCCCACCCTTCTGCTCCCTCGTGTTTTAAGTCACTGTACATTACGTATATTGACGGAAAACAGTTTTCGAATGTCAATGTCCTAACAAAACTAAAAATAGGCCACTCTCGGGGGATTTATGAAATAACACATGGTCTCTTCTCTAAGGCCCATGAACGGCTGAGGTAATATTAAAATCAGAGAAAGAGACGAACAGTGCCGCAGTTTCTAAGTCACAGAGATAAGCAACCGTTCATCTCTGCCGTCAAGATTCAGACTGGGAAATCAAACTTCGCTTTGGGGGCTCATATTCTCATTAACCGAGCTAACTATTGGCTTCTGCTGCTGCTTCATTTTATTCACCACCCAAGTCTGGCCCTGGGGAACGTGAATGTAGGACACCTGCTAGAAAGGAGTGGAAATTCTTCCTCTGCTTTCAGATTCTCTTGGCCCTTCGGTGGTCTTGAAAGTAATGGTGGCATAAGTTTGCCAAAACATTGACAAGTTATGTCATGGGCCTGTTACGAGCACGGTTTTCTGGAAACGTGTCCTTATTGCCAGAGTAATTTAAGGACCCCACTGGTGAGGGTGAGCTCTGAGTGAATCCGTGAATAGCATCCACTAGCACACAAACTGGTGTATGTTCTTCCCAAGGAAGGCAGGTCAGGTCACCCTTCTATCTGAGATTCCTAATATTTTTAATCCAAGGTTAATAATTATATGGCTTTAGTGGAATTAAATTGAATTGTGGGATCAGAAGGTACAAATGTTCATTGTTTTTGTTTTTTGTCTTCTTTAAACAGAGGTGAGAGGGAGGTAGATTTATCAGGAGACTTCTAGAGTCTGTTTTGATACTAGTGTTTTGTAAGCTTCTCACAGTTCGTGGTTACGCATCCACGTCGATACAAGTTCTCTCGAGTGTGTTGGGGAGCTGCTGAGCCACGTGTCACAATGTGGTGTAAGTTTGCTGCCTATGAGTTGCTGGCAGTTGGATTGATGGCTGTCTCCCTGGGTCAAAGACTATGGGACAGTAGCCAAGAGCTCTACCTAAAAACCTTTCCTATGAGGGTCAGAATATGAACGCAGGTGTGAATACATAAACACAAATTGAGAATAAGATGCATTGATAGATATATTCAGATTGAGTCAGACAGTGAATTTATATAAGCACCTACTTATATGGTTCGGATGTAAATATACTTTACCCAGAACAAGCCCTAGGAAATTTCATGTGACTGGGTGTGTATTTGTACACATTTGTGTGCGGGATACAGGTATATACATGCCATGATGTCCATTTGGAGGATGGAGGACAGCCTTGTAGGTTGAGTCCTTAGCTTTCACCAATTGAGTTAAAGTCTGGGGGAGTGGTGGTGCACGCCTTTAATCCCAGCACTCAGGAGGCGGAGGCAGGTGGAGGCAGCCTGATCTGTAAAGTAAGTTGCAGGACAGCCAGGGTTACAGTGTTTTTCGTGTACACCATGCTAGTTGGCCCTAGTCTTGTCTCTACCTCTTCCCTTAGACACTTGCCCTACCCATCCGGCTTTTTTATGAGTTGTGAGAATTCCAGCTTAGGTCTTCGTAATTCTTGTTGAGGTTGTTCACCTTGGCTAACATATAGAAACTCTGACTATCTGTAGACACTATACTAACAGTTCCCTACTGAGGCTCGTGTGCTGACATTTGTTCATGGAACGTCATGGAAGTATTTGAAGTTCTGACTACACTTTCTTAATTTAACAATATGGAACAGTGGTCTCCAAATACTGTACAACTTGTGTCACGGTGGCCTTGTCTCTGTCAACTCCTGAGTGTCACAGGTCAAAAAATCCAAATACTTAGCACTTAGAGTGTTTGCCTGTGTGTTTTGAAGGTTAAGTTAACGCCTCGTCTTTTGCAATTATTAAGTCTTACCATTACCATTTGATAAGAAAGGTCTATTCATTAGAATTACTTTAATTGAGTTTTCTTATCCTTGGAGCATATCTTCAAGGTCTTTGTATGTTCTAAGAATTATGGGATCCTTTACGAATACCCAAGAGAAAGGTGTATGCACACAAGCACACACACACCCAATAGTACAACTGTGAAACTATTTCTCGTCCCCCGAAGCACACACCTATAGTTTTCACTAGTCTCTTCTTTTCCCCTGGGGGTCAAACAAGCATAATATTCACACTGTGGTGTAACCATAACATTGTCCATTTCTGGAACTTTTGCATCTTCCCCCCAGCTGAAACTGAACTCACCCCCACTGACTCCTCATCAATTAAACTCTTAAAAATGGCAATAAGGGCTCTCCGTTCCCGTGGAAACTTGTGTGGACTTGTTTCAATGGAATTAAAGGACTCCACTCTGCTACTAGTCAGAGCGAACGAGCTGGCCCTCTACTACTCTTCGCGCCAAGCGGCCAATGCCTGTCGTTTGGATTCTATTAAAACCTGAGATTTGCTTTCCTTAAGACTTAAGTCTTAGACTCCGCTCTGAGTCTAGGTCCTCGCTCACTTGAGCTTATTGTTGTTTTGAAGTGCTAGCTCAGCAGCCCTTCAGCTCACTCTTCGAAGAGGAGCTCAGCTGTCTGTGACAAGCCACATACACAGAGTTGGATCGACACCTCTCTCTGTGGCTGTGACAGCTTTGGGAGGAGAGAGTTGCTATTGACTTCTCCATAGGCACACAGAGATTTTGGGTACAAGAAATACCATGTCTTGTCTGCTAGCTGTCTCTTAAATGAAAACAACTGGGCCAAGAGTTGTAGGACTCGCCATAAACAGGATCATGAGTCAGAGGTAACAACAATAAATGACAAAGCAGACGCCTCCAAGAAATCAAAGCCTTTGTTTAGACTTGGCCAACACCCATTCCATACCAAGGCATATTTGCTTAAGAAGGATTGGCTGGCCAACATCCAACCCATCATAGTCTTTGGAGTCTCATGCATTTCTTAGTTCCTCTATAGCTTCTGCCATACCCACAAACTCCATGATTTGGTATGACTCAGGAAAATGGAAAACGATTCTGGACTGGTTCATCCAAACAACTACATTTGCATCAGAAGGCAAGGCTCTGTAACTAAATAGTAATAGCAAAGCCCATGGAGTCAGGGTCGGATCCTTCCGGAACCTCAGGGTAGTCTGTCTGTATTTTGGGAAGCCACCATACTCAGCGCGTCTACTGAGGACAGTAACTTTGATATGGCTCTGAGTACCGCTGCCCAGAACCATTGAAGGGAGGTTGTTATGCTCAGCTTCCACCATCCTGAACATGAGTGCTGAAAAAGACTCTGTGTAAATTTAGGTGGATAGTGTCTTCAAGATTTCGTGACAGATTGTTCTCCCTTTCTTACGTTCCTCCCAGAGTAATGAGGGGAAGCTCGGAGTGCTTCAGCTCTGCAGGTCCTGTTTGCATTTCCATGATGACTGTCTTGTTAGATAAGAAGCTAGTCATGCAAGAGTGATATGATAGGATGTATTTAAAGAGTTAGGCAGGACAAAGTGCTTATTATATTATGGCAGATTGCTTTTACTACATTTGGGTGTTGTATCAAATTGATATTTTTAATGAATGTTTAAAAGACTCATTAAAAACCATCTTGATTAGAACTGGGTAAATTAGTTTTGAAGATGAAATTCCTTAGACATCTAACTTCTTTCCACTCCTAACAAAAGTCGGCCAGAAGTGTTGTGTCTACATTGTAGTCCAGAGAGGAAAGGAAGGCACAGAGCCTTATAGAAGTATCAAGGAGAGTTTGGCCCTTAACTATACACAGGAGAGTGGCCATCACCTTCTGTTTGTTATTTCTGTCATTATAGGCATTATAAAAATCAGCATCTCACAAGAGAGCAGAGGATTTCGATGGAAATTTTGTAATAGGCTTAGAAATGTAACCACTGGCAACTTGCCTTTCCGTTCTAAACAAATATAAAGTTATTAGGTTTAATAATTCATTAGAGAAATAAATAGTATTTCTTGCTAAATGCAACAGGGACTACCTGTACTGATACCATCACAGCCCTCCAAACCTTAAGACTTCCCAAGGCCCAGCATTACTTGGCCTTGTCTGCCTCAAGAACTTTAGGCCGTCTACCAAGTATGTAAGGGGTCAGCCTTGGGTTGTACGGGTTTCATTTGTCTGTCCTGAAATCTTGGAGCATTTTGTTGGGCCCTTGAGTTTGCACTTCAGTCCACCGCCTGGTCATTTTTCCTGTTATGTATTGCTGAATCTGGTTGGTGAATGTCTATTTCAGATTAGAAGCTGGTACAATGTTCTGTTGATGATCTTGAAGAGTAGCCTGTCTTGCTTGTTTGTCTGCTCTACTCCTTAGAGCCAGCCATGGTCCTCACTCACGAGGCTTTGTCTCCCCTCTTTGTCTTCCAGGTGATACGATATTCATCATTCTGAGGAAGCAGAAGCTGATCTTCTTGCACTGGTACCACCACATCACTGTGCTACTGTACTCTTGGTACTCCTACAAAGACATGGTAGCTGGGGGTGGTTGGTTCATGACTATGAACTATGGCGTGCATGCTGTCATGTACTCTTACTATGCCTTGCGGGCTGCGGGTTTCCGAGTCTCCCGGAAGTTCGCCATGTTCATCACCTTGTCCCAGATCACCCAGATGCTGATGGGCTGTGTCATTAACTACCTGGTCTTCAACTGGATGCAGCATGACAACGACCAGTGCTACTCCCACTTTCAGAACATCTTCTGGTCCTCGCTCATGTACCTCAGCTACCTTGTGCTCTTCTGCCATTTCTTCTTTGAGGCCTACATCGGCAAAGTGAAGAAAGCGACGAAGGCTGAGTAGTGTCAGAACTGAGGAGGAAGACATAGCTCAGGGTCATCACGAAAAATAATAGACAAAAGAAAATGGCACAAGGAATTACATATGGTGCAGCTAAAACAAAACAAAACATATGTATGAGCAGACGCTAAGCCCAAGGCAGCTTGGGAGTGAAGATTAGGTTGTAAGTTTATGATCCTTTTTTGGGTGAGGACTCGCTGAGCGCAACTCCATCTCAAAGCACTGCTGCTGAGGGATCCCTTCCCTCTGACCTGTCAACTCTAGAACATACTAGATGCAAAGGCAGCCATGGGCAAAGAGATTAGTAGACAGCAAGCAAAACCCTTCAGGAAGGGGGAGTGGGGGGGTGGGAATCTACTCAGAGTCTTTTGTTTTGTTTTGTTTTTCTCTAAGGATAAAGGAGTTTCCCCTTTTCAAACTATGTGAGCACACACGCACACACAATCTTTTCAACTTGAAACCGGAGCTGACAGAAAAGATAAACATGGGAGAGACAGGGTTTATATCTGGACAGCAATGCTTTTGCAAAAGTCTAGGGCTTTTAAAGAAAGGTTAGCTTGTAACTCCTTGACAAAAGATGTCTTAATTCTTTTTACTGTAACTGAAAGTAAAAAGGTAGATACTTCCCCTTCACTGCAGAGCCTCAGGGCTTGTATGTCTGCTACAACCAAATGGAGGACAATACTTCCCCATGATACTTTATTTCTGGGAGAAAGAAACGCCTGCAGTTGAAGCAGTCACACTGACAACTGTTGTTTCTGCTCTTTGGTGAGAATTCAAGCATCCATTGTTCAACTGCCCCAAACTTTAGGGCGGAGGAGTAAAGGCAGAATTGAAAAGAAAGAAACTCAACTGGTTGGCTTGAAAATGGAATCTTGTACTATCTGTAACAAAACTCAGCCCAAGGCCGTCATTCCTGGATCTGGAAAGGGAGGAAGGACTATGGGAAGAGACTGGAGCTCGAGACTCATCCAATACAAAGACAGCGTGTTCGCCTCCCTCCCAGCTTGATGTCACACATAATCCTGGCTTTCTAAATGAGACCCTGGGACACACTCTGTGCTTTCTATATTTTTTGTGACTTTCAAAAACAGATCTGCAGGGGTCTGCTGATTTGAGGTAAACACTGTGTTTATGCAGCCTCTGCATTTGCTCCCTTAAGCAGTGCAGAGGCGTGAGAAGTGCCCTCTGCTGGCTCAGTGAGAAGCTTCAACAGACCCTTCAGAATAGGTTGAAATAGCTGACCACAAAGGGCCTGCGTACATTAAACCTAAGTTCTAAGTGCTGTCAAACACCTGATATGTATTTGACCAAATCAGAAGAGATAGAACCTCTATGCTTCAAGTAAGCTTCACAAATTTTTAAAGTTACTTTCACTTGGGAACTGAGAAAGTCAATGTATTAAGAGCCATATTCTTTAAAAAGAAAGGAAAGAAAGAAACTAGACAATGTTATCTGTAATATTTCAGTCCTCTACAAGCCAAATAAATGTATCGATGTTCCTAATATTTCAAAGACGCAATTATGTAAAGTTGTTCAATGTGATATAATAGTATTCGAATTGGTTAAGTAGTTTAATGATTAGGCAAACTAGCAGAAACAATTAGAGGCTACTACACTGCGTAGATTATACACACATAGCCACATACGCACAGAAGTGTGAGGTACATGGAGCTGGAAAGCCCAAATCAATAGGAACACAATTTTTGGCTAGCAGACACTGTCACCTATCTTCCTGTACTTGAGAGTGGACAGTAAAAGGGATTTTTTTTCAAATTATTTTTATATTATTTTAGCTTTAATTGTGCTGTCATTCATGAAACAGCTGCTCAGCCTTTCTGTGAGAGATGACGTGGCTGTTTTCGTGTGGCTTGTTTACGTGTGGAATTTGGAAAAGAATAAAATTTGATTCCATTCTGTGGCAATGGGATCAAGAGTGAACAAAGAATTCATGTAGATCAAGTCATAACTGAAAGACCAGGGGAGGGAGCCAAGCAGTGACTGGAGTCAGCTGTGGCATCCATGGTAACATTGTGTGGTGGCTGATGGAGGAGACACGGTTGGAGGGGTGTTTTGTTATTAGGGTAGAAGTTAACTGGAGGTGAAAGTCTAGAAGCCACTACGGCCAGTAGAGTCTTAGGGTGTACTTGTTCCTTCGAGCTTTGTAAATGCACAGTAGTATTCAATACTAATAAGCCTTTCCCTTGCCTTATAGAAGGAAGTGAGCAAAATATTGAAGACCAAGAATAACTGATAGGTGAAGCCACCTATCAGTTAACTTGAGTCTAATCAAAAGGCCAGCCTGAGGCTCATCTGGTTGGTTCAGTTTAATTCAGATATTTATCATAGAATACAGGTTACAATATGGAAATCTCATAAGCATAAACTTTAAAAAAAGACTAAGCTATGCTTCCAAAGCACTTTACTCTCAATGTTCGCTTCATGCTCTCTTCACTTGTAAAATAACTTAGACTTTTCATTCGCAGGATGAGTATCTAATAAAGAGTTTCAAAACCAGCTAAACTATAGCTCCAGGCAATTCCAGTGTTCATCATGGGAAGAAAAAGCCACATGTTTTTTAAAAAACAGAATTCTGATATAGGCTCAGCACACAGTTTTTAACATATCAGCTTAGCTGCTCTAATTATATCAAGATACGAGGCTGGACCACTGGCCTATGACACATCTGAAACCTGCCAGAGAATTGACTGCCACATAGATAAAACTGCTGTCTGAACATTCCGGGTAAGCGAGTTTTTTGTAGCTGCCCCACTATGCTGCAATAGATTATCTTTCTATTAAAGATTTCTCGCTGCATTCCAATCCCAGTGTGGTGAAAACTTAATTCCTGGATTGAATGAACACGAATCCGAGACCTCATACAAACGCAGTCGCGTTCACTAGGTCTGAGCATCAACTCAAATGTGTTGAGTTTGCAATGAAATTCTAGTGAGAATCACTCCATTCACACAGTAGGAGATTTTTATCTGGACCTTCTAGTGTCACTTGTGAGAAAAATAACAGCTATCATTATTATTTATTTATTGTATTTATATCCAATGCCAGGCCAAAGTATTGATTTAAAAATCACAGCTTATTTCAAGCAGTGTCCCCCACCCCCATCTTTCTAATCTGTCTGCACTGTTGAAAGTCGAGACTGGAAGGGGAATACATATGCATTGCTGCAGGAGAAAGCAGGTTTTTAATCCTCCAGCTGTCTTTATTTATAAGATGAGACAGATTGATCCACTGACCAGTGTAGCTCAGGCAGAAGCTTCATGTGGGTGATATGTCTACAGGAGCATAGGAAAACGCTTCCAGAGAAGAGAACCACAAATCATTTGTTGGTTTTTGTTGTTGTTGTTGTAGTTTGTTTTATATCTTCATGATAAGATAAACCTGTCACAGAGTTACAAAGCACCATTACACTCGGGTAGAATGCTCCACAAGTCTGGTCATATTCCCAGGCTGCTCAATGACCTGGAAGTGTCAGGTTACTATCTTCTGATAGGGAGAGCTTTTGCTCAGGAACGGCCAGATACAGACACCAGGTCAGCCCTCACACATTCTGAGAGCCTTTTCCAGGCATAGGTAATGGGTCTTTGACTATTGGATGTCCTACGTGTCAAGTGAGCTCCTAGGAGAATGGAGACAGTAGACTCCACCGACCTTTGAGTTGCATTGGCAAGATCGGTGTCTAGACACAGTTCCTTGTGAAGTGTCAATGCTGGAGAGTGACAGTTGTGAAAGGTGATCATGTTGACAGCACAGAGCTTTCTAGCCTTCAAGTGCATCTTTTCCCATCTGTTTTGATAACAAATACTTTTGCTCTCAGTTTGGAACAACAGTAGAGTCTGTGGTCATGTGGTCTACAGCTTAAGATCATTCTGTTGTCCCTCATATACAGCACCCATTTCCTGGTGCTTGAAATCCCTGCCATCAGAAAGTGATTTAGGTGAGAATTCACAACATATCATATGTCACTTCTGCATATTGAAGTGACATCTAATAAAGCAAGGACATCCTGTTTTGTATGAAGCTCTGCATCCTAGTTGGTCATTGAGCCGCCATCTTCTGTACCCGAAAGTGACACAAAACAGATGTCAGTGCCTGTAAAGAATTCTCAGTGCCTGTTGTGACAGACTGTGCTTAGAAACAAGCGCAAACCATAAAGCAGGAACCACAGGTGAAACGGCTAGTTAAGTCCACCTACTCCAAGCATCATAGAAAACCCAAAGCCTGTTGTATAATCCATAATTGCCCCCACCCCTAGTTACTTTGAAAACTAGGATTCTCAGAGCAATGGATACTCACACTTCCATCTTCCCACAAACATGTCCTAGAGTTGTTCTGGTGGGTGCAGAGCCTAGAGTGTTCTGGGTGGTTGTTTGGGGGAGTCTTGGGAACTGTACTTTGATGGCAGGTCAGACAAAGCCAAATCCAGACATTTCTGTGTCACTCACCAGTTGTCCACACCCACCCACAAAAAAACAATTGTATTATAGCCAAGTTGTCCTGGAGTACCTAGCTGATTGGTCCCCTCAGATAGGGATGCAACCACACTTGCAACCCAGTTAGGACACATTAGAAAGAGCCCAACTTACTAACATGTCAACAATATTATTTCTCCAATGCTTGGTGGCACTTAAGACTTTTGTTCTCCTGGTTGACAAAGATCAAGGTGTCGCCTGGTGGTGCCTCCTACTAATGTGAGTGTGTTTCAGTTCAATGTGGGTCTGAGCATCATCAGGCTGGGCTTCGCTCGCTGCTACTCTGAAAATGACTGACATTCTGCTTCTTAGGCCCTAAACCCATATTCAGAGGGAGAATTCACTATCAAGCCTCACAGCGAATCACAGCAGTGTTGGAATTCTTATTTTCAAGTGCTTATCTCACAACATTGAAAAATATTTTTGGTGTATTAAGATTTAAAATAAAGTCATCATAACTTTTGATTTAAAACTGTTTCTAGTTTTTTTTGTTGTTGTTGTTTTCCGTCTCTAATCTGGAGCAGTCCAGAGAGGACAGCTAGGATGCTGATAGGATACACAATCGGCTAAGATTGCCCTTGCTTTCTTTGGCAGCCCACTGACGACACGCAAGGACTATGAACACATGGATGTCAATTCCACAACATGCCTAGCTCTTCCAAAATGCCTTTTGTGGTTACAGCATCTTACAGATGACACTGTCCCCATGCCTTTTGGCTATTCATGAAGTCTTTCTGAGACAGATGAAATAGACTCCCATTTAAAACCACTGTGGCGAGAATGGAGATCGTCCCCTTAGACATTGCAATTTCGCTGTACCCATTCATTTAAAAAGAAGTCAAATATGAATGAATAAAAAAATCCAGTACTCAGCACTGAATTTAGTCATGTCGCAAGATAAAGTGTTTCAGGGCAAGATACATTGGAGAAAACATTTAGAATGGGTAGTATAGCCAGGCAGTGGTGGCACATGCCTTTAATCCCAGCACTTGGGAGGCAGAGGCAGGCGGATTTCTGAGTTCGAGGCCAGCCTGGTCTATAGAGTGAGTTCCAGGACAGCCAGGGCTACACAGAGAAACCCTGTCTCAAAAAGACAAAACAAAAATAGAGTGGGTCCTTAGTCACACCTCAGTGGGCAGTCCAGCTCAGGCGACCTCTGATCCTAAGATACTCTTAATCTTTCAAAGTCTGGGTGCTCAACCCACTGTTGACATGTATTGTTTGCCTTTCTGGTTTATAGCATCCTTTGTGGTTCTTTGAAACCTTGCTGGGAGGCGTTGATGTTTTAAAACCCAAGAACCTGATGTTTGTGGAGGTTTTCCACAGCCGGATGATGCCATTCTCCTTATCTCTGAATGTGTCATTAAGACGGAATCTTTACATTTCTGTTTTCACCTGCTTAATGTACTTAATTTAGGGTTGATGGGGGATAAATGCATATATATATATATATATAAAGTATTTTTATTAGTATCAAAAAAGAGGGAGTAAGAAGATAACCAAGTATGAGCTTCTTACAGTTTTCTGTTCTTGTGTGTCTTAAGGAACAAGTTTCAGAAATGGATACACTAGACAAAAAATGTATATACAAGGTTACCCTACCGCTGCTTAGTTATAGATAGTGCTGTGACTTTGACACTAAGAAATACCATCAGGCTTCCTACAAAAAGAATATGAGAGATCACAACACCAGTGTTACCATAGTGTGGCACTAGGGTGGGCTCGGATTTTGTTTCAGAAGTTTAGTTTGGTATCTTAAGCCAGTGGTCACAGTGGACATCCTACATCAATGATCAGATCCGTTAAAATAACCAAAACAGCTCTAGTGGCCTGCTGTGCCTGGTATCTCCCAGGCTACACATATCTGTACTAAGGCTATGGATGATTTCTGTAAGTGTCTGACACCAAATTGACAGATACAGCTAAACACACGCATGTGTGAATGGGTGCATGTTTGCGTTCCACAAAACGCAACAGACCACACAGAATTACCAGCTTCCTTCCCTTCTCAGTCTGTATTTCCTGTTTGGACTGACTTGACTGTAAGCCCCTGCTGCTGCTTCTACAGCAGAGGATCACCAGCCAGTCACAGACTAGAACCTCCAGAATGGACCTTCCTTCTTTCTAAAGTTGACCAGCTCAGGTATCAAGCATAACAAAACGCTGGTTGCTTTAACCTTTCTACATCTTTAAATTGCCTTTGGTTGGAGTGGGTACTTCTGGGATTTTATTTACTTATTATCACGTATTTATGGAGTCTGGGTTTTTATGGAGGAGATCATGTGACACACGGTGAAGTCGAAGGGTTAAACATGTGGCAGCCTCCTCCTGAGGCCTGCCTCTCACACTAGGATTCTGTCTTCTCTGCTATCTTCAGCCTCCCTGGGTGGAAACCCTGGGTAGCGCTCTGAGGTTTCACACACAGCTTCCTTTCTTACTGACTATACTAATTCCTTTCATACTACGGGGGAAACTACCCCCCTCTCCCCCAGTGTGCTGGGTGTTGCTTGTCCATGTTTTATTCATGAAAACTCTCATGGGTGTTTGAGGCAGCCAACACCTCTCTGAAGAGAAAGGAAACGTTGCCTGCATTCCTCTGTGGCTCCTAGTTCCACATGAGTTGCTCTAAAATATCAGAGCATTTTTGTAAAATGAGCACTGGGTCTCCAAGAGGGAAGCAATTATGATTTCCACTGAGTTTTCAAATAATAAGATCAATAAGACATAAACAAGTTGACTTTTTGTACTAACTCAAGCAACCCTACCAACTCTGGTCATTGTATGTAACCTGACTGTGAGCCACTAGCCTCTGAGGGACATTTTTTTGTTGTTTCTGGATTGTGATCCCACAGATACTCCTGACATCTGCCAGGTCTCTTGCATCTAACTCTAGAACTCACCAGAAGAGAAAAAAGCTAGCTGTCTTGAAGTTGATCATGTGTCCTCCAGACTTTTTTGGGGGGTGGGGGTGAGGGGAGATATTTTTTGATACAGGGCTTCTCTCTGTAGCCCTGGCAGTCCTGGAATTCACTCTATAGTGAATTCCTCTCTACAAAATGCCTTTCGAGCTGGCCTACAAATGCAAAATGCAGTTCAAGCTGGCCTACAAATGCAAAATGCAGTTCAAGCTGGCCTCGAACTCAGAAATCTGCCTGTCTCTGCTTCCCAAGTGCTGGGTTTAAAGGCATGCGCCACCACTGCCCAGCCCCTCCAGCCTTCATTGCATTTTTCTCCTGGCCCTAGAAATCTTTCTACAGAGCCAGGTTACAAGCCAGCAGTTTCTTCTGTCAGTCACCTCTGCCTTGGCTCTGCAGCATGATAAGATGTGGCTTCCCTGTGGTTAGACGGTCTGCGAGGAAGCTACTCCTTCCACCAAGGAGCCAAACAGGTCCAGAAGACAGCAGCTTGAGTTGGGAGGTCAGGGGGTGGATCTCTCTTCTACTCCTGAGCTGGTCAAAGGTTTTCCCATTTCCCAGATACAGCTCATGGACCTAGTTTCCTCTCCTCTCTGTGAGTTAATGTCCTCAGCCCCATGGTGAGCGGGCTGCTGGGAAGGCTCCCTACACCTGCCCAGATGTACCTGAGACCCATGGATATGGAGTCCTTTCCTTGAGGCCCCAGTTCTCCCTCTCAGGTTACCTTTATCACATGTACAGACGTTTCTGAGACTGACCGAAGTCACCCCGACTATCACTAGATAAATAACACACACTGCACACACATGCATGCACATGCATATCATAGAGTGAAAACATACTTAGTCTTATGAAAGTCCAACCTTGCAGTGAGGATTGAGTTTTTGAATTAAAAGTGCAAGTACAGGGCTGGAGAGATGGCTCAGCCGTTAAAGGCTAGGCTCACAACCAAAAGTGCAAGTACAATAGCTGAGATTATATTGAGTCCTGCCTCACGGCTGTCACGTGCTCTCCGTTCCCTGTCTGGAGCTCGCAGAGAAGGCGCCCCTCCTCTGTTCCACTTCATGGCCCTTGTCCCTGCAGGAAACAGGGTTGGTTGTCTGTTCCGAGTGTCCATTTTACTCCAGATTTCTAGGGACTGGTAGAGAACTAAAAATTTGCTAGAAGAATAAAGGGATATTAGAATGTGGTTATTAATATACTGCATGCCACAGTAGACCTCTAGCTTCTTCACACCCATGGGTGAGGAGGAGAAGCCTTGTGGTTTCCATTGTAAGCATTCATCTGTTTGTTCTTTGTGTATGTGCAGTGCGGATGGAAGCTAAGGGCCATGACCACTTCCTCACCACTTGGCCACCCTTCTTTTTTTTTTTTTTTTTTTTTTTTTTTTTTGAGATAGATGTCTCACAGATGCCTTGAGCTTGCTGTGACCAGGGAGCCCCAGGGACCCACCCCACCCAGCTTATTTTATGTGGATGCCAGGAATCAAACGAATGTCCCCAGGCTTGTACGGGGAGTGCTTCCCTAACTTAGCCATCTCCCCAGCCCCGCCATGTTCACTTCTAGACAGCAGCACTGTGTGTTGGACCTCTGGATAAGAGCATTTTCTTACCCCACTGGGGATGTCGTCATTTCCTGTGGGGCCATGTCTGGGGTGGACAAGCATCTTCTTTCGGTCTTGAGAGCATAGGTCTGGAGATGGGGGTAGGTATTTGACCATTCTGGGCCTCGGTTTTTCGTTTATGCAAAGGATGGTTCTGACTGGATAGGGGACTGACATAGATAATACTTATGGAAATTTTAGCATAGTTCTGACATAGATAGTACGTATGGAGACTTTAGCATAGTTGTTGATACCTGGAATTGCTGGATGAATGAATGCTAGTCAGTATCATTGCATATACTCTTCTTTCTTTCTCTTCTCCAGCTGTTACAACTTACTCCAAGCAATAATACTCGAAACATCCATCAATAAGGCTCCCTACCCATTATTTGTTCAAAATGTGAACTATAATCAAAACTTAGAGAATCAGATTTAAGTGTCAATAAACAAATATGTCTCGATAATTATATCATATTTCAATTTGGGTGGTATAATTTTTGGTTTGACATTCTTGTTTCCGTTTGGTTTTGTACATTCATTCACATAAAATAAGCCAAGACCTTCGGGGGGGAGGGGGGAGGGCTTCCCTGAATGTCCACTATTCCACTATTGACTGATAACTTTCTAACTTGCCCTAGGGTGATGATTTATTTATTTATTTATTTATTTATTTATTTTCACTATAGGCTCACCTCTAACTTTAATATTGTGAGAAAAAAAAGAATGTTTAAGGCAATAGAGAGTAACATCTGTATTTTGTAGCTTAAATGTAGCTTAAACTTCTGCATAATGCTATTTATTATTTATTTTTATTGGTTATGTTGTTTATTTACATTTCAAATGTTGACTCCCTTCCCAGTTTCCCCTACATAACACAATTTAAAGTTACTAGGCTGTTGTACAAATTTAAACACAGAAATTTAAAGTGGGATAGCTTTCTGTCCCACTTTAGCATGGTTTTGATGGGCAAGTTTGTCAAGAACGGGCATCTTATCGATGCCTGGAAATCAAGATGGCAGGATTGCTGAGAGTTGAAGGCCAGGCTTTAAGATACCTAATGAGCAACTTGGACTTCATAGTGAGGTCTTCTCTCGAACAGACAAAACCTAGGGGGAACAAAAGGAAGGAGACAGAGAGACAGAGACAGACAGAGACCGACAGAGACAAAGAGAGAGACAGACAGAGAGAGACAGAGAGAGCCAGAGAGACAGAAAGAGAGACAGAGAGGCAGACAGAGACAAAGATAGAGACAGACAGAGACAGAGGCAGAGAGACAGAGACAGAGAGACAGAGACAGGCAGAGAGAGAGAGAGACAGACAGAGACAGACAGAGACAGAGAGAGCCAGAGAGACAGAAAGAGAGACAGAGAGGCAGACAGAGACAAAGATAGAGACAGACAGAGACAGAGGCAGAGAGACAGAGACAGAGACAGAGACAGACAGAGAGAGAGACAGAGACAAACAAAAGGAAGGAGAGAGAGAGACAGAGAGAGAGGCAGAGAGAGAGGCAGAGAGAGAGAGAGAGACAGACAGAGAGACAAAGACACAGAGACACAGAGAGAGACAGACAGACAGAGAGAGACAGAGACAGACAGAGAGAGAGAGAACATCTGCATCCTACACAGGTTTTCTGCTGAAAGAAACTTAATCCGAGGAACATAGCCAAGTCCCTGAAAATTATTTTCAAAACATCCCAGCTGGGATTTCTCCTACAAAATGCTAAGCTAACTAAACATGAACCTGTTGTCCAACCCTGTGACTGACTGCATATTATTCACGCTCCTCACTAAGCTTCCATTTTTTAAGTATCTGTAGGGAAGCCTTGGGAAGTATGGGTGTCCCTGCTGTCAGCCGAGGAATCGCGTTTACTTATTTGTCCACACAGAGTCAGCGAGCTATTATGGAGCTTTGCTTAGGTGGTTTGTGTTAACTGTGTTTATTTATAACTATATAAAGCTCATCTCTGCTAGACATACATTGCCTGCAAGATCTCCATGCACTTTCCACTTCTGCATTATTTTACCATTAGATTCCAGTGACTGCATTTCAATTATAATAGCTGCCCCTGGGCCACGAGTCAATGGAGTTGAGCCTTCGTTAGGGTCCAGCCTTCAGACCACAGTGCAAACCGTACTATAGGCTCTTACCTGCTCTCTCTTTTTTCTCTCATTACGTAAAGTTTATTTGTCAAGAAAATCACATCTCACATCCAAAAATTATTCCAGCTCTTACTGAAATGGCTCACAGTAAAAGCTAGCTGTGCATTTTAGAGACCAATGTGACATAGTTATTACAGTTTGAAATGCTCCTGATAGTCTGACTAATATCGGACTACCAATCAAATCTTTTATTAGGAGAGTTTTAGGAGATAAAAGGGTAGAGAGCACGGTGAGAGTAGTTCACTGCACTGTCATACTCCAATACCTAATTTTGCTACCATGTTTATTTTGAAGCAAACCTCAGTAGGTTCTATCATCTAATACCCTGTACATGTTTTAAAAGTCCATAACTGACCTGGAGAGATGGATAAGTCATGTCCCGACAAATCTTACATCCTGACTAAAGTCCCCAGGATAGACACATTGTGGAAGGAGAAAACTCTCTGAAGTTGTCCTCTGCTCTCCATACATGCTGTGGAACAAGCATGCGAGAGCGCGCACACACACACACACACACACACACACACATACACACACACACATAAAAGAAACAATTTTTTTTGTTTGTTTTTTGCAAGGCAGGGTTTCTCTGTGTAGCCTTGGCTGTCCTGGAACTCACTCTGTAGACCAGGCTGGCTGGCCTCGAACTCAGAAATCCACCTGCCTCTGCCTCCCAAGCGCTGGGATTAAAGGTGTGTGCCACCACCACCCGGCTAAGAAACAAATTTTTAAAATGAAGCCTATGGTTATCCTCAAGAGGCCTGTCTGTCTCTTTACTTGAGATAGTCTCTTCCCTTTGTAGCCCCAGCTGACCTTGAACTTGTGATCCTCTTGCTTCTGCCTCCTCAGTGCTGGGATGGCAGGTTTGCAGCACCACATTCAGCTTCAAGATGTTGCAGAGACATCCCCCTACCTTTTTTCCCATTTGCAGAGACTTATCAAAAATAGCCCATTTCTAACAGAGTTCCACATTCTGGATTTTTGGTATAATTTAGCTAATTTCTCTGTTCCCTGACATTGCCTATTAATGAGAATTGGGTGAGATATGCACATAGGGATTTTATAAGAACACTGGAAGTGGTTCTCGGGTGTCTGGGCCGCTTCTATTGGGTGGCTCACTCTGTGTCTACATACCCATGCAGGGAGGCCGGTTCCCACAGGTTGGCGAGAACAACTCTTTCCTTACAAACTTGATTTCCCTGCTACCTTGCCTTCACGTGTGCCAGTTCCTCCTGCTGTCCTCTCTAGGCTCTTAGTGCCTATTTTAATGAGTTTCTTCAATCATTTATTTCCTTAACAGATGAACATAAACTTAGTGCTGCGCCATTTCCCCCATATGTATTAACTAGACTTCCTTTGTGTTGAGATTTATTTTTTTTACAAAGGTAGCATTCCCTACCTTAGAGTAGCTGTTGTCTATTTTCCTAATGTAGTTAGACTCAATCTTTAATTCAATTCATGTCATGATGACCCCCCCAACCACTAAATTATATTGCTTACATATAGACTGTCATTGCTACTTCATAACTGTCATTTTGATACTGTTATGAATCATAATGTAAATATCTGATATGCAGGATATCAGACCCAGAGGGGTCAAGACTCACTGATTGAGAACCACTGCCCTAAGGCAGTCTGAACTGCATTTGTACAGACAGAGTTCTGATTCTTTGCTTTAATAACCAGTTTCAGGGCTGGTAAGATGGCTCAGCGGGTAAGAGCACCGTCTGCTCTTCCGAAGGTCATGAGTTCAAATCCCAGGAACCACATGGTGGCTCACAACCACCCATAAAGAAATCTAATGTCCTCTTCTGGTGTGTCTCAAGACAGCTACAGTGTGCTCATTTATAGTAATAAATAAATCCTTTAAAAAAAAATAACCAGTTTCAGATGTGACACACAGCCTCCATAAATGCTCATGAGTCCTGAAATTTTTTAAAAGATTTATTATTTATTTATTTATTTAATGCATATCGGCACACTGTCGCTGTCTTCAGACACACCAGAAGAGGGCATCAGATCCCATTACAGATGGTTGTGGGCTGCTGGGAAGAGCAGTCAGTGCTCTAAACTGCTGAGCCATCTCTCCAGCCCAAGTTCTGAATTTGTTTTCTTCTACTATTTCATTATCTTTATGAATGCACTGATTGCTCTGTATTCAATGCATTTGACCCAACGGGAGTCCTTGCCAGCTCTTGACTTCTCAGAGTCTCCCATCTGTGAGCATGGCTTCCACAGTTTCTCGTCATGTCCTCGGTAGCCTGGGACAACTTCTGTTTTTCTTCTTAGCCTAGCAGATGTCCTGTGCTTTCCAGGCCCAAGGCCAGAGCCAACCATTCCCCCAGAGACTCAAAAACTCCCGTCAGTGACAAAACATGGATATTTCCTACAACTCTAAATCACTCATATATTTTATTCATTTATTTATTTTTAGAATTATTTATTTTATTTATATGAATACATAGTCACTGTCTTCAGACACAACAGGGCTTCAGACCCCATTCCAGATGGCCCTGAGCCACCATGTGGTTGTTGGTAATTGAACTCAGGACCTCTGGAAAAGCAGCCAGTGCTCCTAACAGCTGAGCTATCGCTCCAGCCCCCGACTCATATATTTTAGACACCATCTGAGTTGAACTACGTTGTCAGGTTGAAAACAGAGCTATTTCCAAGACTTAAGACCCTCTGTGTGCCTGCATGCAGAAATCATTTCAGTCAACAGCTGTACCAGGAACACACAGTAAGATTGCCAAAGAGCTTCGCATGTTTCCTGCCTTTCTGCCACATCTCCGTTCAATCCCTACAAGACCATTTTATCCCCAGTTAACACACTGAACTGACTCGAAGCGCAGAAATCTAATTGTACAATCAGGTGCAGGTAAACCACGAGGCGTCAGACATGATCTCTCACCATTACAAAAGCAGGTCAGGCTTCAGAGAAATTTCACAAAGCCCACCGCACGGCCTCCTACAAATGATAATGACCGTTGCTTAATTACGTTTCAGTTAAATAATTTAATAGAAGTGTTTTGATCCTAATTTTAATATTTTATTCTACATAAAGCAGAAAGCAGGATGAGGGACAAGGTGTCTCAGCAAGGGCAAACATTGATTTATTCAGTCAATAAATATTTATGTGCCTGGAAATCTAAGGCACCCAGTCTTCTATCTGTGAGCTCTAAAATTAATTTCTAAACTAGGCACTTTGGAGCTGGAGAGATGGCTCAGCAGTTAAAGAGCTTTCCGCTGTGCAATCATGAAGACCAGGGTTTGGATCCTAGCACCCATGTAATAGGTTAGTGTGTTCATTGCCTGCAAATGCCTATAACAATAGCTCCAAGGGATCTGACAACCTCTTCTTGTCTACACACACACACATACACACATACACACACAGGACACATACTGAGGCACACACACACACATGCACATATACCCACTTCCTCCCACCTCAACACCCATACAAATGTTTACTGATACTCACATAGACACATACACAGACATACAAATTTTTTACAAGTTAAATAAAAAGGAATTAATTTAAAGTTTTAAATAAATAAAATACTGTGTGTACTTAAGTTAGACATGATGATGGTGAATATCTGTAATAGGATGTAAGGGGAATATAATGTGGAGATAAGAAGATCAGGAGTTTAAGGTCAGCTTCATCTATTGAAGGAGTTTGAGGCAAGTGTGGGCTCCATGAAACTCTCCAAAAGGGGGCGTTTCAGGGAGAAAGGAGTTGAACCGGAAATCAGTTCTAACCAGGCTATTTCCATCCTGTCAGGGGTGCAGTGGTAGTTTCCTGATAGACACAGGCAGGACTTGCCTGATTTCTCCATCTGACAAAGTCCCAAAGTTTTTGCCCGTTTGTAAGTGACAGCCCCTTGTCTTCCACTGTGGTATGGGCTCTGCTTTCAGGTCATAAATCTGTTTTATGTTCCTTTGGCTGCCAGCTTGTCATTGTCACTCCCCCACAGCCCCGGCCACCTCCCTGTCCAACATGTCTTGTGGCAGAGTGATTGAGCCAGCTGTTTTTCCCCATGGCTGAAGGCCCTGGAGACTTTTGGAAGGGAAGCTTCCCCTTTGGCTCTGCCTCGTGGTCAGTCAACGGTGACCCGTTGCTGCCGGTATTTTCAAGTGTCCCTGTTGGCCCACTTCTTCACGTTAAAAGGCGTGTGTGGCTTTAAAGGACTCTGTTCTGGCCAACTTGAGTCCTGCGTTCTCTTTAAATCCCTCTCAGACCTTTTTGTGTGTCCCCAGCCAAGTCCCTCACCTCTGTCACATTCCTCATCTCTGGATTACCTGTGAGGGGAATAATGACCCCAGTCCTTTCTCCCAGCTGGGGCACACCTGTCTTTATTAATCCCCACCGGCAGAGACTCACTTGAGGTCAAGTTCAGCCAACTCTCTTACTTGTACACCATACTTTGGTCCTGTTCAGCCGGCACAGGTTCAAACAAAATCAAGCAGAGACTTTAGAAACCTTACTGGGGACTAAGAAACAGGCCAGCCCCATCTGACTTTTACCCAGAAAGACAAGCTGTGAAACAGAACGGACGGATTCAGTCAGAAAAGAATTTAGTTCTTACTGTAACTTTGCCTACAAATTTCTTCTGTATGTACTACCCTTGAACCTGCATAACAAATAAACAAGCAGGTGTGCTCCAGGCTCAAAATACCTAGATCTATCACCAAGAAGCTGTGTGATTATAGGCAAGCCGCTCTAGTTCCTGCTGTTCCCATTTTCTTACCAATGAGACGTGGACGGTAATAGCATCTTATAACTCAGTAACGATCTCAGCATTTGACACGTTTTTAGCTGTCAGTGAATGTTACTTAAGATGTGCCATACCAAACCACTGCTCTTGAGCAGAGCCTAAGAAATTCGATTTGCCTTTGGCATATCCTCTGCCCTCGTCATCACTCTCCTTTAGATATCCAGGAGCCCCTACGTAACTCACTCCTCACAGAGCACTTGGAGGGACAGTTAAATCTCCAATGCAATTTAGAAGAGATCATAACTTCTAAATATCTCTCAAGCACGTTCTTTCAACTCATACCTATGCAGCTGCAAATCAGTCAAACCTAGGCTGGCCATTTTTGTTCTCTTGAGAGCTACTCAACCCAACATTCTTTTGGCAAGAAAAGCACTCACACCTTTCGTGGGTTTTTCTTTTTTCTTTTTTTCTTTTTCTTTCTGAGAAGGCCACAGCTATTTGTGGTCTTAGAAATATATGTGATTGCTTAAATATATGAGTTGTTCCCTTTCATCAAGACACTATAGCTCACTCCCCAGAGACCACAGGCTTGGATCTCCGTGGCTTCCATTTGACAATGTTCAGAATTGGTGGCTTGGACAAAAGCCAAGCACTTCCTGTACTCATGTCTGCTGCAGCAGTTATAATATTTTCATCAGAAAAATTTATAAATGGGCCTCACTAAATGCAACATTTCTCCAAATTCCTACACATATGCTGAAGTGTGGAAGGGAATCAGAGTGACCCCCCAAAAGAACTCCTCCCCCCACCCTTTCCTGCTGTGAGAACTAGCTGGAGAAGTCCAAACCTATCAAAATATGCCTGAGGCTTATTTTCTTGTAACTTCTAATTAAATTCACATTTATAGTTCAATAGATCACTCTAGAGATCTCCCAGAAGCTTTCAGGGGGAGAAAATAGATGATAAGATTAAATGACGGCAGCAAATAGACTTTTCTCCAGCAGGCAGTAATTAATTCCAGCTCTTATATTAAAGCATCCATTTGTGGATGTACAATACGGAGCTATACCCTTCCTGGCTGCTGAAAAACAGTATATGGCAGGTTCATTCATCCACTGGGCAACCCTTGCCCTGGGTTACAGCTGACTAAATAAGTAAAGTTGTGTTGCTCAAGAAACCAATGTAGTTTTTAGGAATGCGACGTGTGCGGTGGGTGTGAGGAGCCTTTTGGAAAGTGAGACAAGAGCGTGGCTACGAGCCTTGGATTAGCATCCATTTAATGAAGTTTGCTAGCATCTGTCCTTCCACTTGGCAGGCTTTGGCGCCTAGATGCAGGTTTACCTTACAGAAAGAATAACTTTCCCCTCTTTTTTATTTCATGTTTTTTTGTGGCTGTGTGTGCTGTGCATGTGTGTGACTATTTGTGTTCATCTATACGGAAGCTCGAGCAGTGGGTGGGTTACAAGTGTATATTTGCGTGTCCGTCGATATCTTTCTTGATGATGTTTTTATTTTTGAGGCAGAGTCTTCCCTAAACAGGGAGCTCACCAGTTCCAGCTAGTCTAACAGCCATCTACAGTTAGACTATTACTTCAGGCATCTACTGTCTTTATGCCCAATGTGCTGGGCTATCGCAGTGGGTGGGTGCTGGAGATCTGAACTCTGGTCCTCATTGATAAATTCATCTCAGTTGACAGTCACTGACTACAGCCATTATTATTGTTATCATCACTGAGATTATCAGGGGAGTCTGGACTTCGGTAACCTGAGAATTTTTCCTTTTTATTAATTAATTAATTATTTTATTTATTTATATCCCAAATATTGTCCCTACTTACAGGATTAGATGCATCCTCTCCTGCTAAGGCCAGACAAGGCAGCCCTCTGCTACATATGTGCCAGGGGTCTCAGACCAGCCCGTGTATGTAATTTGGTTGGTGGCTCAGTCTCTGGAAGCTCCCAGGGGTCCAGTTAGTTGGCTCTGTTGGGTTTCCTATGAGGTTGCCATCTCCTTCAGTTCCTTCAATTCTTTACCTAACTCTTCCAGAAATTTTCCTTTTTAAGAGTGGCTGGGAGATGTACAATTTCTTCCACAGTCTTTATTCAGAGTCTGGGGAGATGGCTTGTGGGAGAAAGCACTGGGTCCAGTGATACTTAGCCCGGTCTCCAATTATACTAGAAAGCTCAACCTTTCCCACTCAGCCCAGTATTCCTTCTGTTCTTCCAAGGAGGCAGCTGCTGATGGGGTTTGAGTCGCAGCAGGAAGCGTCTGCAGACACCAGGCCCAGGCAGTTCCACATGTAAGAGGTTTAATTGGAAGGGAGTAGGGGGGTAGCAGCGCAGGAAGAGAGAGGGGAGAGAGAGAAGAAAAGAGAGAGCAAGATGGAGGAAAGTACCCATATATATATATAT
>NW_022196898.1:77171550-77173143 GCF_008632895.1 Mastomys coucha
TGCTAACAGCTGCCCCTCCTCCAATCTCCCTCCTACTCCCCACTCTGCATCAGGGCCTTCACCTAGTGCCTCTGCCATCTCCTCCTCCTCTTCCTCCTTTTCCTCCTCCTGCTCTCAGCCTTCACTTCATGTCTTCAGCTGACCCTATCAGGGTCAGCTCCAGTACCTCACGTTGTGACTGATCTTAGCAGTTATTGTTGGTTATCAGGACCTCCAAAACCCTTGACATCACATAGGCAGGACCCACACACCTATTACCAAGGCAACAGCCACCATATTCCCAGAATCCACTTGGCTCACTTCCCACCTTTGCCTGTGATTATGTCATCATCCATATATAAAGAAAGGACCCCCCCATCTCTCTCTCTCTCTCTCTCTCTCTCTCTCTCTCTCTTTCTCTCTCCCCTTCTTCTCTTTCTGCCACCACCTTGCCCCTCTCTCTCAATAAACCTCACATGGAACCATTTGGCCTGGTGTGGTTCTTTCTGAAGTCGTGTGATGACCAAGATTATAACAGTTATAACCAGCATAGCATAGTGACTGTCTCCCCAGATGGACTATAACCCTGCAAGGAGATACTTTTATAGGAGCCCTTTGTACCGCCGGTGTAACCTAAGTAGACACTTTGGATTTTTAGATTTCTTTACTTAATTTGGAGTGCACAGCTCTAGAGGAGAAAGAAACGGAGGTTAGGAGTTAAAGAGGTAAATCTTAAGGACATTGGTTATCAATCTGTGGGTTGTTGACCCTCTTAGGGGTCACATATCAGAAATTCTGCATGCCAGGATAGCTGACATTATGTTCATAACAATAGCAAAATCACAGTTGTGAAGTAGCAGTGAAATGCTCTCATGGTTGGGGTCAGTACAGCATGAGAAAATGTATTAAAGGGTGACAGTTTTAGGATGCTTGAGAACCGCTGCGTAAGGGTGAGGGTGTTAGGCACATGCACTGTGGCAGTAGAGAAGAGAAAGTGTAGGATAAGAAAGGTTTAAACAGGAATCGGAGTTTAGGCGTCTGGGAAGAATGGGGGTGGGGTAGCCACAGCTGAAGATGTGTGAGAAGGCTAAAGGAAACTTACTACTTTATAAGCCAACTAAAGTACAGATTTTTTCTTTTAATTGAATGGAAATACTCTACAGCAGTGGATAATGCTGCCCCCAGAAGTCACAGTGTTGGTATGGAGACACCTTCCCATAACTTGTTGGCCAGGGGAGACTTGAGAAACTCCCAAAAGAATATTTGCTGTAGCCAGGTCTCTTGGTTGCTACTAGAATTCCATGGTAAGATCCTATTGCTGAAGACTTTGCTTACGGACCACAGAGCAATCAACCTAGAACTGAGCTGGAAGTTACCTCCTTGTGAACTAGCTAGCATTCATAGAGCTGAGAGGTACTGTGTAGGCTACTGCTAAGGGAGACAAAAAAAATCACAGTGGCTTAACATGCCTATGGACCATGCGTGCATAGTTTTTGAGGGTAGAGTTTGGTAACAGCATGAATTGGTTTACGCCATTTGAGACCCACGCTGACCTTTCTAGGCACTGGTGGCCCCAGGCGAGGTGTGGTCTTTTTTTTTTTTTTTTTTTTTTTT
>NW_022196898.1:77173176-77199606 GCF_008632895.1 Mastomys coucha
CTCGAACTCAGAAATCCGCCTGCCTCTGCCTCCCAAGTGCTGGGATCAAAGGCGTGCGCCACCACCGCACCGGAAGGGGAACTGAAACATTCCTGTAAAGTTTGTATTGCTGGGACATTCTGGGAAGAGAGTGTACATTCCTGGCAAGGTCTTTCAGCAGCCATCTTATGTTCTCTAAGGTCCCACGTGAGCCTACTCCTTCCTTAGCAGCACTCTGTCGCTTTACTATTAGTTTGGGCTCCGGGGTGTCTGCCTTAGTAGAGTTAGAGCGATTGCTACCAAGGATGATCCCTTGGGTCCCTGCTTAGCAGTGTTTAAGAAAACAGCTTTAATACCACCACCACCACCACCACCACCACCCCCAGTGATTAACCCCAGCCACACCTTCCAGGAACCCTCCACTCCTGATTCAAAAGTATGCACAGTCCTTTGAGCCTCAACTTGCTCATTAGGAGTAATTGCTCTTTGAGGCACGTGAGATGTTCACAGGACTAAGTGGGATCATCCAGCTTTGCAATGGGAAGGCATACTCATTGATTCTGCGATTAGGAAGTCACTATATATAGATGTGGTAATCTTGGGCTTAGCTCTAGCACAGCCAGATGATCACAAGGTACCTTTTCCAGATGGTCCGCAGGACTAGAATCAGATGACCTCACTATGCTTACCCGAGTCTTAGTCCGGGCAAAGTATGATATAGAATCTTCATGAAAGGCATATCAAAGAGGACTGAGATCTGGAGGCACTGGTTCCGGCTATCTCAGGAGCAATAATTAAGAAGGGCACAGAGAAGGGACAACAGCAGATCTCTGATCCCTCCAGCCTATTTGAAAAAAGGAAAAAATGAAGAAGAAGAAGTGCCTTGCAATCATCTGGCTGAGCTGAAACGAAGCCAATGATGACCACATCTGTGTTTGCAGTACCAGGGCAACAGCTGGGAGACAGTCCTGCTTTAACCACTCCCACAGCCCAGCTAGGTCCATCTCACCATGGGATCCAGTTCTCATAATGCCTCTCAATAAACCAACTGGCATTCTCTCTCTCCAAAGCCATCTTCCTCTCTGTTGAACCATTTAAACACCCTGGTTCTGGCAGTATCTACTATAGGCAATAAAAACCACCTACAGAAGTTTCAACAGAGATAAGTGTTCACAGAAACCCTGAGACACCCCTTGCAGAGCTCAGCATGGCCCTGGAGGGGACAGAGTGACATGGTTCCTGCCCCTGGGACAGGGCCCTGCTGTGAGCACAAGGCTTGTTTGTCTAATAATATACAAATTTCATACATCCTCTCTAATAATGTCAATGACTCCATGATAATCTGAGATGGCACAAGTCCAGGAGTAGAAGGTGTGGCTATTGTCTCCAAAAAATGGTAAACACTGGGACCTTTCAGACAGCCCTTAAGGCTCTAAACACAAGAGTTCAAATACATATATAATATATATTTATTATAATATATATAATTATAATATATATAATTTCTCAACTACACAAAATATAAGGATGCAATATGAGTTCTGAGGTGCCCGAACCTAAAGGAACAAAGGCAGCTATGCTATCAGCCAGCTTGTCAGAAAGATACAAAGGCTGGCAGATTCCTGAGTTCAAAGTCAGCCTAGGACAGAGTGAGGTTAGGCCCAGGTGTGGTAGAAATGGTCATTTCAGGGCTGGGTTGTATCCAACTAGTTTATCTTGTGTGCTTAACAAAAGTAAAAAAAAAAAAAAAATGTATGCTTGCTGTCTCCTAAGAATCAAAGGGCTGTGGTCTCCAGGGATGTAGATTCATAAGATAATCAAAAGTTAGGGTTAGGGTTAGGGTTAGGGTTAGGGTTAGGGTTAGGGTTAGGGTTAGGGTTAGGGAGTAAACGACTGGATTGATATGTAAAATAAAAGACTGGATCTGTGTTCTGCAGGAAATGAGCTAGCCAGAGAACCTTTTTAGGATAAAAAGAGAATTGCTTGGAGAACAGGCAGACACAGACACAAATACACACACACACACACACACACACACACACACACACACACACACACACACTCACTTATTCACAAGCAAGCAGGACATGGACCGAGATCTCTTAGACTATCAAGCAAGCATGTTCGCTTCAGCAGCACATATACTAAAATTGGAGTGATACAGAGAAGATTAGCATGGCCTCTGCACAAGGATGACACACAAATTCGTGAAGCATTTCATATTTAAAAACAACAACAACAACAACAACAAAAGAATGGCAAGCAAGCAGAAGATAGAGAAACCTCCCGAGAGAAAGTAGAATATAGAGAGAAGCAGACTGGAAAGGCTCTATCAAGCAGAACACAGGTCATCAGCTTGGATCCACAGTTTGACTTCAAATCATTCTTTTTGCTGCTCCGAGACACACTTTCTCTCAGAACTCCTCTCCATGCCGAGACTGGTCCTTGGCAACCCTCGTCTTGGTTTGCTCTCTATGGCTGTAAGAAACACCACGACTGGGCTGGAGAGATGGCTCAGCGGGTAAGAGCACTGACTGCTCTTCCAAAGGTCCTGAGTTCAAATCCCAGCAACCACATGTGGCTCATAACCATCCGTAAGGAGATCTGATGCCCTCTTCTGGTGTGTCTGAAGACAGTTACAGTGTACTTACATATAATAATACACAAATCTAAAAAAAAGAAAAAGAAACACCACCAAAAGCAACTTGAGGAGGAAAGGATTTATACCTCTTTGCACATATAGGTAACAGTCCATTGTAGAGCGAAGCCCAGGCAGGAACTTGAAGGCAGGCACTGGAGCAGAGGTCTTATGTAACCCGGGCCCACCTGCCTGCTGTGCTCCTCTCCACAGCAGGCTGAGCCCTCCAACATTAAGAAAATGTTCCACAGACATTCCCACAGGCCGTCTGACAGCAATTCTTCAATAGAGGTTCCTTCTTCTGGAATGGCTTGAATTTATTATGTCAGAGTAAAGTACTTATCGGGAGTGGCAGCTAGATAGCTGCCACTGATAGCTATCAAATTTACACTTGTTTAAGGGATGTTGGAGGGAGGTAAATTTGTGTCCAGAACCAAGAAATTTGGGTCGCTACAGCCGGACCAGGTCAGTAGAGGTCTTTTCCCTCTCTCTGCCTCCAACTCTGCAATTTTTTCTGCGGGATTAAATCTCAGGCGGGCTCTCTCAAGAGGATGGAAGCAGGATCATTCTGCTTTATCGGCTCAGCGACTGAAGCAGGGAAGAGCCATTGCTTCTCAAAGGCGCCAGCAGAAAGCCCAAGATTAAGCATTAGCATTCTGGCTGAGATTGGATGCCCCATCTCCAAACCTGTACAAGTCACCAGAAGGACGGCAAATGTTAACTGGCCAAGCTCGGTCACAGAGCCAAGAAACAGTGTCAGTCCCCCAGTGAGAGTTGGACTGTGCTAGAGTCAAAAAGCAAAGCAATTTGCTGCGCTGCAAGAGTAGGGAGTGAGTGAACCCCAGCACAACATGCCCAGTCCAGAATCTGCCGGCCTCTTTGCTTTCCAGAGATGTTTAGTCTCCTGTCTCATACCTCGGTGGTTATGTTGGTGCTAACTGGTGAGCCTACAACAACGGTAACCCAGCCCTTAGATGGTGATGACTATGTGCTGTTTACATATTTCCACTCAGTGCCCCTCAGAACTCCATACAAAGGTGATATTACAATCCATTTCATAAAGAGACTGAAGCATTGGAAAGCAATTTGCCAAAGTCACATAGCTAGTAAGTGAGGGACGCAGAACCAAAAAACCAGTAAGCTTACTGCAAAATGCAAATGAATCACCACCTAGCTATCATGCCTTTAGCATCATTGCCTTTTGTTTTGGTCTCATACAATTAGACAGTTTAAACAAAGCATGACCTCTGTGGTAGTTTGAATAGGCATGACCCCACAAGACACAAGTGTTTGAACGCCTGGCCCATAGGGAGTGGCACTGTGAGATGTGGCTTTGTTGGAGGAAGTGTGTCACTGTGGGGGGGCGGGCTTTGAAGTCTCCTATGCTCAAACTAAGCCAGTGTGGTACGTACGTGGTGTCCTTTGCGGCCCATGGAACTCTTGGCTCCTTCAGCACCATGTCTGCCATGCTTCCTGCCATGACAAAAATGGACCATAAGAGCTGCTGTCGTCATGATGTCTCTTCATGGCAATAAAACCCTAACTGAGACCACCTCAAAAGTACCAGTGATGACTGAGAAAAATTCCCTCCCGGTTTACATATGTTAAGTGGGACTTGTTAAGAGGCCCGTGACTTGGACAAGGAGTATGTACTGGAGCCAACAGACCAACAGAGCCAAATCAGCAAGCAGCGGAGCTTTCGCGAATGACAGGAGGCTCAGCACCCAATTAGCCTGCAGCAGTGACACTGTCTCTGGGCTTAACTTGTGCTTTCTGTGAACACTGGCAGTGGGTGTCATTTCTGAGAAGTTTTTCAGAGCCTGACCTGCTTCTGGAATCTTTCTGATTCACCGGTCATTTTTATTTGGCTTTGTTTTGTTTTTCTTAATTTGCGGTAAGTGTATCTGACATTATTGCTCTAATAAATTTTCCCTTTTAACATCCAAAATCCAACTTAATCTCAAAGCTCAATGACTGTACTGAATAACAGTGGTTTGAGTTTCTGAAATATCGATGTTGATCTGTTTAAAAATAAACCTGATCAAAAACACCATGGAGAGCCGGGCGTTTGGTAAAGTGCTTACTATGCAAACATGAGGACTTAGTTCAAATCCCAAGCACTCAGTTAGACCTTGTTTGGAAAAATAAGGTAGAGAACAATAGAAGACACATAAATGATCTCTAGTTACCATACACATTACATATACATACATGTACATACACACACACACGCACATACACATGTGCAAGCATGCAAATGCACACATGCAGAAAGTATACGGAAACAGGCAATTCTGAAAAGAGACCTCCATGGTACAAGCATTTCTCAATGTATTCATAGGACACTTCCACAAACGTCGTCACACCTATGTGCCACCCCAGTTGTTATTTACCTGGTCTTTTATTTGGAGCCAGGGATTGAATTTAGGCCTCCAGCTGACCATGCTAAGCCTTCACTCTAACACTGATGTGTACCCGTTTCCTAGTGTTTTCATTTCTTATTGATTCAACTTTTATCTGACTCTGTAAGCATAAATTAACACTATCAATGGAGGAAGTGTATCCCTGTGGGGGCGGCCTTTGAAGTCTCCTGTGTTCAAGCTAAGCCAGTTTGGTACATGGTATCTGTGGAACTACTGTAACCATGTCTCACTGCGATTGTCCCTAAGCAGCCTTAGAAATAAGACACCTGACGGCCAGGTGGAGCGGGATCTACACACACGCACTCCTTGCACTTGAGTGGCAGAGGCAGAGGGAGCAGGGCTTCAAAGTCATTACCACCACCACAAAATGAACTCAGGGCCCCGTATCAAAACAAGTAAGCAGACAGACAGACAGACAGACAGACAGAATCACCTGGGAAATGTACATGAAGTACCAGCTCTTTGTCAGAGCGTGCAAAGCTGGAAAGACTGAGGGGGCAGAACTACTCAATCCCCCTGGATTAGGATTAAAACTGAGAGCATCTGCACGAAGAACAATTCTGCTCGAGCCTTTACAACTTTTAAAATATACCTGTTCTATGAGCCTACAGTTACATTGAGAATGTTCACTGTAATTTTATACGAAATGGCCAAAGAAACTGGGAAAGGATGGTCTGCTCACAGAATGGAGTCATCGAGCCACAAAAAAGGATTGGCTTGCTGGTACACAGAGCAGGGATCCACGGAGAAGGCAGTTGGAATGAGAGGAAACTTCCCTGCAAGTGTGGCGTTTTGAATGAAAGAGACCTCCATAGTCTCATAGGGAATGGCACTATTAGGAGGTGTGGCTTTGTAGGAGTGGGTGTGGCCTTGTGGGAGGAAATGTGTCACTGGGGTTGGGGGATTTTAAATGCTCAGGCCAGGCCAAGTGTCACTCTCTCTTCCTGCTTGCTGCCAATTGGATGTAGAACTCTCTGCTCCTTCTCCAGCACCATTTCTACTTGTGTGCTGCCATACTTCCTGCCATGTCAATAATAAACTAATCCTCTGCACTATGAGCAAGCCCCAGTTAAATGCTTCCATTTATAGCGTTGCCATGGTTGTGGTGTCCCTTCACAGCAATGGAAACCGTAATTAAGAGAGAAAGATCAGAAGAGTGGACAGGTTGAGACGGGGGTTAAGAGGGTGGCAAAGGAGCTTCCCGAGTGGATGATAAGAGTGGACATTTTAATAGGAGTTTAGGATGTATGGGGTATCTATCCATTTTATCAAACACAGTAGGGTTGTTTTTTTTTAAAGATTTATTTACTTATTATATGTCAGTACACTGTAGTTGTCTTCAGACGCACCAGAAGAGGGCATCAGATCTCATTACAGAGGGTTGTGAGCCACCATGTGGTGGGGATTTGAACTCAGGACCTCTGGAAGAGTAGTCAGTGCTCTTAACAGCTGAGCCATCTCTCCAGCCCAGCATTAAAATTATTAAACTGCTATTAGAAAACATAGGCTGGGAGTGGAGAGATGGTTCAACGGTTAAGAGCAATGACTACTCTTCCAAAGGTCCTGAGTTCAAATCCCAGCAACCACACGGTGGCTCACAACCCTCTGTAATGAGATCGGACTCCCTCTTCTGCCGTGTCTGAAGACAGCTACAGTGTACTTACCTATAACAACAATAAATAAATCTTTTAAAAAAAGAGAGAGAGGGGCTGGAGAGATGGCTCAATGGTTAAGAGCACGGACTGCTCTTTCAGAGGTCATGAGTTCAAATCCCAGCAACCACATGGTGGCTCACAACCATCTGTAATGAGATCTGATGCCCTCTTCTGGAGTGTCTGAAGATAGCTACAGTGTACTTAGATATAATAAATAAATAAATCTTTAAAAAAAAAGAGAGAGAGAGAGAAGAAAACACAGGCCAGGGAGATGGCTCAGAGCACTTGCTGTACAAGCAGAAGGACCTGAGTTCAATTCCCCAGAACTCATGTGAAAAACCAAGTGTGATCAAATAAACCTATAAGCCAGTGCTCCTGTAGGGGAGGAAGGAGATAGTAGGAATGTGGGTGTTTGTGTTGTTGGGGGTGGGGAAGATCCCTGGGACTTGCTAGTCAGCAGCTTAGTTCCAGTTTAGTGAAAGACCTTGTCTTAAAGAAATAAGGTGGCCCATGCTGCCTCTGAGGGCCATGTCTGGGTCCATGGTCCTGAAGAAGTGGGGGTCTATGTTGATGTCTGTGGCCCATGTTACCACCAAAAGCCATTTGGATATCCCTGTTCTGGGCTTCTGTCTGGGGCCACATTGATGTCCAAGGGCTATCCAAAGCTGGCCCTGGCCCTCCTCTGGGCAGTGCAGGAGAGCTGGCCCCAATGGTATGAGGAGTCAGAGAACTGTTCCCAAGCTTTCCTGCTGTAAAGGGGCAAGACAGGGGCCCAACCTGCAGCACTTGGGAGACTGGACCCTACAGCACATGTGGGCAGTACTAGAAACTTGACCTCAAAGCTATGAACAAACACAGGAGAGCTGGCCCTGCCCCTCTCCTGGGCAAAGCAGGTGAGTTGGCCCTGGTTGTGTGAGCACAGGAGAGCTGGCAAGCTGACCAGCTCAGCTACCATAGAGGCCAAGATCCAGGGCTCTGAGCTCACCCACCTCAACTGACATCTCCAGTCTGCCTCTCTTCTTGAGGGTAAGTGGGTGAGCTCAGAGCCCTGGATCTTGGCCTGGGTCGTAGCTGAGTTGGTCAAGGAGCCTGTGAAGGGGCTGGCCCTACAGAACCAAGCTACAGTATCTCTATAACACAGGGCAAGAAAAGGTTATCTGAGATGAGTCTCAGTGAGGATCGTGTATTGATAGTGTAGCAGAAGTCAGAGGCCTCAAAGCAGACCAATGGCTCATTGCAATGAACATTTGCAAATAAAGCTGTTTGCACAAAAGGGTATACTGTGTGAAACACCACAGCTTTCATGGAGAGATGGGTTTTGTTTGTTTGTTTTCTTTTGGGGGGAGCTTGCAAGAGTGGCAGATAGATATAAGGGGACAGGGGGATGAGTTGGCTTGTGGTGCATAATGTAAAATTCATGAAGAATCAATGAAAAGCAAAAAAAAAAATGACAGTTATTGAAAATGAAAAATTCTCAAGCTAAGGTGAAGACTAGGGAAATATCTTTGTGCTTTTAAAGTTGCCTCCCAAGGAAACAGAGTAAATCTCTGCGGTTACTCCAAGGATGAATTACAGATAGCTAAAAAGAAGAGGGGAAAGCACAGAGAGGCATTGCCAAGAATATTAAAGTAAGGATATCATTGGGTTTCTTTGTGTATCACCGGCAAAACTGAAAAGCCCTCGTGAAGCCGTGTGATGAATAGACTCACCACAAGCATGGCATGGATCCCGTGTAGTTCAGCCCTCCAGATGCTCGTGGCTCCCTGGGATGCTTCCACTTCTTTATGGGCTTCGAAAGCTGAGTCCTGAAGTGGTCCTATGTGAGCATCGTTTTGGCCCGATGAGTCTCTGGGAGTCCTCCGATTTTCTTTGCTTCCAGATTCCTATCAGCTGTGGTTCTGACACTTAACTGACAAAGTGAAGATGTGGAAACAGGCTACGTTTCTGATTAAATGAAGGTACCGGAACTCTGAATTATGGAAGACCTCTTGCAAACCTCAGAAGGGGCTCATTCGATTTCCTAGGACTCGAGTTTTTAAAAAGTCAATGCACACTAGGCCCTACTCCAAAGATCCAAAGCTGAAATAAATTATGATGGGATCTCTTCTAAGCCCCACAAGCTAGAATCATTTCTTTATTTCCCCCAAGACACATGCAAGAGGACATTCTTACAGCCCAGCCTTATCCATCTCTGTCATCTCCTCTGTGCTGCTCACTCCTTCAAGTGCCTCATCCTTAAAGACTGCCCATGTACTTAGAGGTAAAGGACCACTGGGGCCAGTTAGAAAGAGAAGGCATTGAGATGGGCAAGCGAAATTAAAATGCCACCATCCATCCCAGTGCCCCATACTGAGGATGCAGGCATCCTCCTTGGGATGCACAGGTTAGCAGAGAGAGAGACAGAGAGAGAGAGAGAGAGAGAGAGAGAGAGAGAGAGAGAGAGAGAGAGAGAGAGAGAGAGAGAGAGAGGAGGCTTTAGTTCTGAATGACAATGTGCTCTTGTAGGTGTCAGTCCCCACTTGGATCTCAGACTCACAGACCTCAGCAATGGTTATCCTCGCCCACCCAGAGGAGTGAATCGAAAAAGACAATTTGGCCAGCTGCAAATTTCATGTAAATGAAAGCTGGGTTGCCTTGACTATAGGCAAGATATAAGAACTTTTAAAAATACAGTATTTGCGGCCAACTATATGAGTGTGTCTGTCCTTTGTTGTCTCTCTGAGATGGCAGAAGAACAGAATATAAACTATGAAAAACCTGGTAAGATGGCTCAGCAGGTAAGAGCACTGACTGCTCTTCCGAAATCCTGAGTTCAAATTCCAGCAACCACATCATGGCTTACAACCGCCCATAATGAGATCTGACACCCTCTTTTGGTGTGTTTGAAGACAGCTCCAGTGTACTTATGTATGATAATAAATAAATCTTTGGGCCAGAGCGAGCAAGGACTGAGCGAGCGGGGTTGACCAGAGCAAGCAGAGGTCATAAATTCAATTCCCTACAACCAGATGAAGGCTCACAACTATTTGTACAGCTACAGTGTACTCATATACATAATATAAAATAAATCTTGAAAAAATATTATGAAGAACAGATCACCATTAAAAAGAAAAAGAAAAAAAATCCTATCGTATTTGGCTTACTTGTGCATTAGAAACATGTTTAACTTCCTATGTAGGCATGGCTTAACATGAGTTAAGAGAGCCAGCTGTGTGGTTAAATCACAGGCTTTTGGGTGAAATCTGGTTTAAAAGGCCATTTCTACACAGATGAGCTGGAAGTTTTTTTGCTTTTTCTTTTTAAAGGTTGATTTATTTTATGTATATGAGTACACACACCATTGCTCTCTTCGGACAACCAGAAGAGGGCATCAGATCCCATTGCAGATGGTTGTGAGCCACCATGTGGTTTCTGGGAATAGAACTCAAGACCTCTGGAAGAACAGCAGGTGCTCTTAACCGCTGAGCCATCTCTCCAGCCCCCGAGCCGGAAGTTTTAATGAATCCTGTTGGATGCACGTTTTGGTATTTTCAGCTACCAAGTAGACCCACGACTCCGGAGGAAAGAGCCAATCAAGGTGGCCCGGCTTGTTTGACTCATATCTGACTGTTCATCTGCCAGAAGCTAATCAGATAAAATAATTCTGTGATCCAGGGTGAGCAGAACCAGACCAAGAAGATAACATACCCTCTCCTAAGAACTGGGAATCTGGGAGTTTAAGAAATTTGAACAGTTACACCTAAAGTGTGGCTTGTGGACTGGCAGCATCTGTGACAGCTGCGAATGTAGTAAGAAGGTTGGTCCAGTCTCCTGGACTCACTGGGCCGGTATCTGAAATGATCCCTAGGTGATTTTGTGAACATTGTGGTTAGATCCGGAGGATGAATGCAGTGGGAGGTGGAATTTGCAATGACAGGTTGTACTGGGTTGGTTTCAAGGTACACTAAACACAGGCAAGCCGAGGTTTAAAAAGAGACTAAGTTCATGGAATTTGCGCAAGAGTGGAGGACATTAGAGTGGAACTGGAGATAGGATCAGAGACAGGAAGTCCTCAGAGAAGAGTCTGGGGGAGCAGGTCCAGTGCCACAGGCTCTTCCTCCATGTCTACAGGCTCCTCCCCTATGCCCACAGGCTCCTCCCACTTGTCCACAGGCTCCTCCCCCATGTAGGAGTATTTTAGTTCACCTCTTGGATTAGATGCCCAGTGAGCTATGACAACTTTACAGTGTAATTCTTTGAGAGAGCTAGATCTAATGGATTTTGGTGCTGATCTCTCCACTTTATTGTCATCGTTTGTTCATTTGCTTTTCGAGACAGGTTTTCTTGGTGTAGCCCTGACAGTCTTCGAGTTGGCTGGCTTTGAACTCAGAGATCCACCTGCCTCTGCCTCCCAAGTGAGGTGATTAATGGCATTCACCATCATGCCCAGCTGCTAATCTCTATTTTATTTTATTTTATTTTATTTTTGGTTTTTCGAGGCAGGGTTTCTCTGTATAGCTCTGGATGTCCTGGAACTCACTCTGTAGACCAGGCTGGCCTCGAACTCAGAAATCCACCTGCCTCTGCCTCCCAAGTGCTGGGATTAAAGGTGTGCGCCATCACCACCCAGCTTAATCTCTATTTTAATATAAAAGAGGAATGCAAGTCTTAGTCTAGGATTTGGGCCATCTTTGGAGTTTAGTGCTCAGCTTGGTCATCTCAGTTTAAAAACGATGTTGCTGGCTGGGTGGTGGTGGCGCATGCCTTTAATCCCAGCACTTGGGAGGCAGAGGCAGGCCAGCCCGGTCTACAGAGTGAGTTCCAGGACAGCCAGGGCTACACAGAGAAACTCTGTCTCGGAAAAACAAACAAACAAACAAACAAAACCGATGTTGCTATATTGGGGCCAGTCCTCCAAAGAACAGCCACCATCATAGCCTGACATTGTGTGAATGGCCTGAAAACATCATCAAAAGAGTACTTCAAAGGAGAAGATTTTGAGATACCATGTCCTGAACTAGGCAAAGCTATTTTAGAGATCCTATAACCCTATGCTAGCTCTGATGGTTGATCTGTAACAGACGCTTCCTAACAAATGCAACTAACTGCTTTACAACTGCTTTCAAAACACCACACTGTGGAAATCAGTTTTCTCCAGTGTCAACACTCCAGGCCAGGCCCACTACCCAGCAGTAGTTAGACAACACAAAATGGACTCCATTCTTTTTCTGTGCTATTTATTTTGTTTTGTTATTTATCTTCCTTATTGTTTGTTGGTTGGTTTGTTGGTTGAGTTTTTTGTTCATTTTTGTTTTGTTTTGATTTTCATTTTTGGAGCTTTTATTTTTATTTTTGTCTTTTTAGAGAGATATATAGAAGATAAGCATGATGTTGGATGGGTTGGGAGGATCTGGGAGGGGTTGGGGGAGGAGGAGAACATGATCAAAATATATTGTTTGAAAAATTTTAATGAAAAAAAATCAATTTAGCTTAAAAACAACAACAACAACCCACATTTCCTGCATCTGCTACAAATAAGTTAGAAGGGGAAGCCTTTGGGACAGGCTACTTTTTTCACCAATTGTACCAACTTGAAGGTCAAGATCTTGACGATTCTCTCTTCTGATCATGAGTAATTGCCAAAGGCCACATTTCTGCATTCATCTTATTTTTCCGAGAGTTATGCCAAGTTTTATGACAGTTTTTTTGATCAAGAAAAATGGCAACGCCTTTATGAAAATGAAATGCCTTGTGGGTGCCACAAGACACATTAAAAGAAACTTGGGCTTTGGGATGAAGAAGAAAGTCCTCAGTTTGGTAGAGGATGCTGAACTATAACATTGGAGTACCTTGAAGCCAGGCGGCTTCTCTTCCCCGCCACTTGTGAGTTAGAGTATTTTTAAAATTCTAATTCCTTAAAAATTTACTTCTGTTCATTGTGTCAGAATGTAAGCAGTAGACAGTATTTGTTGTCATTTCCAGTTCAGGACAAACAGATGTCCTTCTGTTTAGATGCACTGCTTCACAGTGTTAATTCCACCAGTAAAGAAGGAGACCATCAACACATTTTTTGAGCCAAATTTGAAGAAAACTTTAATTAAATACTGACCAGGATGATTGACTCTGGGCAGATCCATTCTCGAGTTCCCAGAAAAATGGCGATGAGTCATATTTTGTAGATGCTTATTAAAGGCAAACCCACAAGGCCCCTGAATTTTCCATCTGATCCAATCAGGAGAAAGCATATTCCTGACGTATTTCCTGTCTATGTACCGCCCACCTCCACAGGATGAAGCCCGTCCGGTGCAGTTGGGCCAAACAAACTTGTTTAGGGAGAAACATGTGGCTAGTTATCTCCTATGAACAATAGCCTCCCGCATCTCAGGAGTATCATCCGTCCTTGGGCAAGGGCCTTACAGGTTAGAGACATCTTTTGTATTTAAATAGTAATTAAGACCTAAAACACTACTTTGGCTCTCACGGTAGTGAACACAGACCAGCCTACACGAGCATTTGCAAAACAGCATTACAACTGAAATGAAGGGGGGTGCAGGGTCCACATCAACCAGATTGGAGCGCAGAGGAGGGGAGCAAGTCAAAGCAGAAGAGTGTGCGTGCTCCCTCTCCGCGTTCTTCAGTACTTCATCTTCTGTACCTCGTTTGTATTTCCTAATGAAATAATTTCTTGTGAGATTCCCAAAGCCCGGTTTGAATGTTACCCTTGTCTCCTAAGCCCTTCCTGGCTCCTCTTCCTCAGACCTCCCATGGTCTCACTGGCTTTTTTATCCCGCTCTGTAACTGAAGTGGTCGAGGGTGTGGCAAACCGTATTTCATCCCTGGCTCTGTACAGACTCGGCTAACTGCAGGGGAAATTTCCTGCTTAGAGAAGCCCGTTATAATCCAGCCTTCTGTGCTCCATGGTCGGGGGCATCACTGGCTCCGCAAACCCGGCCCTGGAGAATGTCAGGAATGTGAGCTATTCTGCTTGAGAGTCTCAATGTGCTCAATAGAATTCAAGAACAATTTCTTGGGTGTTCCTTTTGAAATTGAAAAAAAAAATAGAGAAGACAGTAAATATCCATAGTTCTCTACAGAGGAATAATATCACCCACGCATCTACCTTCTGAGGATCAGAAGGCTGAGTCTTGGTCACATAGTATCCTTTATCTTATGATAGGATAGAATCATAGGATAGGATCATAGGATACCTAAGATCCTATCCTATCCTAAGATAAAGCTACCTTACCAACGACCCTTTTCCATTTCATTACACTTTTATCACTGACACCTGCATCCATAAATGATGTGTGTGTGTGTGTGTGTGTGTGTGTGTGTGTGTGTGCCATCCACCATTATTATGCTTGAGACCAGGATGTCTCATTGGCTTGGAACTGGCCAAGTAGGCTTTGCATAAAATACATTGTATGAGCCGGGGGCAGTGGTGGCACACGCCTTTAATCCCAGCACTTGGGAGGCAGAGGCAGGCGGATTTCTGAGTTCGAGGCCAGCCTGGTCTACAGAGTAAATTCCAGGACAGCTAGGGCTATACAAAGAAACCCTGTCTTGAAAAACAAAACAAAACAAAAACCCCAAAAAACAATAATACATTGTATGAAAACAATGTATTTGGACCATATCCCAACTCCTTCCCTTAACTCCTCCCCATATACTTTCCCTTCCTCCCCCTCCCACCTCGTTTCATGTTCTCTCCCTCTCTTCTGTGGTTGCCTGCATAAAACCTATACAAGATCAAGTTAACGTTCTAACATGGATTTCCAGAAAGGTGTTCACGAACCATTACCCCTGAAAGGCTTCTAGAGAATAAAGAGTTAGTTTTGCTAAGTGTATATCTCCTGGTAGGTCAACTACACTCTGCAAGTATAAGTATGTATATATGGATAAGCATAAACTGAAATCAATAGAGTATTGTATTTTTTTAAAAAAAGGTCTTATAGGGCTTGTTAAACCTGGGTTCTGGGGATCAAACTTAAGTCCTCATGCTTGCAAAGCATGTACTTTACTGAATGAGTTATCTCCTCAGTCATATAAACAATATATTATTTAAATTTCTTTGCTTACGAAATTTATATGAGGGGTCTGGAGAGATGGCTCAATGCTTGAGAACACTCGTTGTTTTCTAGACCCAGGTTTGATTCTCAGCATCCACATAATGGCTCACAAGTGCCTGTAACTCCAGCCTCAGGGAACCCAGTTCCCTCTTCTCATGTCTGCAGGCACCAGGCATGCATGTAGTGTACAGACAAACATGCAGGTGAGACACATAAATAATTAAAATATATACATATATGTAAAATTTGCTTCATACCTTTTGTTTTAGCTAGGGTTTTACTGCTGTGAAGAGACACCACGACCAGGGCAACTCTTATAAAAACATTTAATTGGGGCTGGCTTACAGGTTCAGAGGTTCAGCCCATTATCATCAAGGTGAGATCGTGGCAGCATCTAAGCAGACATGGTGCAGGAGGAGTTGAGCGTACTACATCTTCATCTGAAGGTTGCTAGCAGAATTCTCACTTCCAGGCAGCTAGGATGAGGGTCTTACGGCCCATACCCACAATGCCACGCCTACTCCAAAAAAGGCCACACCTCCTAATAGTGTCACTCCCTGGGCCAAGCCTATACAAACCATCACACCTTATTTCCCCAATTAACCCATGTAATGGCTTAAGTGGGAATGGCCCCCATAGGCTCATATAGTTTAGTACTTGGTCTTCAGTTGGAGAAACTGTTTGGGAAGGATTAGGAGGTGTGGTCTTGTTGGAGGCAGTGTGTCACTTGGGACAAGTTCTGAGGTTTCAGAAGCATAAACCATTCCCAGTCAGTTTTCTCCGTCTCGGGGTTGTTGTCTCAAGATATGAGCTCTCAGCTCCTGCCCAAGTACCATGCCTGCCTCCTGCCATGCTCCTCACCTTGACGGTCATGGACCCTCTTTGAAACTGTGAGCTCCCACACTAAACACTTTCTTTCATAAGTTGCTTGGGTCATGGTGTTTTATCATAGCAATAGAAAAATAACTAAGACAACCAAAAGCAAACACTCCTTTGCACTTGTACAGCTATAATTTACCTATTTTAACCACCTTTCAGTATTCCATAATAAAACATCACAATTTTACATTCATGTGACTGCGGGTATTTTAGTGGCTTCTAGTCTTTTGCCATTAAGAACTCTTTCTTGGCCAGGGTGGTGGCACAGGCCTTTAATCTCAGCACTTGGGAGGCAGAGGCAGGTGGATTTCTGAGTTCAAGGTCAGCCTCGTCTACAGAGTGAGTTCCAGGACAGCCAAGGCTACACAGAGAAACCCTGTCTCGAAAAAACAAAAAACAAAACAAGCAGACAAAAAACAAACAAACAAAAACCTCTTTAGCACCCTGAGAAATACAAGCTGAGTGAATTTCTCCTCCAATAGATCTAAGAATAGAATTTCCAAACTGCAGACTCTCAGTGTTTAGTTGCACTAAATCATGCCAAAATGATTGTAGCAATTAACACTCCCATTAGCAGTGTGTGAAAGCATCGATCATTCTACATTCTTGATGAAAATTGGATTTGTGTCACTAAAATTGTCTGCCAATGGCTGGCTGTGAAATAGCATCATTTTTGTGGCTCTTCTTTTTCACTGACTACCAGGATGACTGATCATTCTCTCTCTCTCTCTCTCTCTCTCTCTCTCTCTCTCTCTCTCTCTCTGCTTGTGGTTTGTGTTTCCTCTTCCACTTATTTTTCCATTCCATTGTTTCTTGTTGACTACATGTAGTGGTTACGTAGATGTGTATGCTCTGGTGTTGGTCAAATATATTGAAATTTCATTTAAAAGCCTGCATCTTATATTTTCCATCCTTATGGCACTCCTTAGACAAACAGCTACTAACTTCAATGACATGTTGCTATATTGCAATTCTGAGTCTTGATTAAGAAACCATTCTTTGCCAGGCGGTGGTGGCATCTGCCTTTAATCCCAGCACTTGGGAGGCAGAGACAGGTGGATTTCTGAGTTCGAGGCCAGCCTGGTCTACAGAGTGAATTCCAGGACAGCTATACAGAGAAACACCATCTTGAAAAAAACAAAAACAAAACAAACAAACAAAGAGTTGCCTTGGTCATGATGTCTACTCATAGCAATGCAAACCCTAACTAAAACAGTGAAGGTATTCTTATTTCTAATTCTTCCGATTTTTCTAGATAGTCTTTACTTTTCTTTTTTGTTTTTTTTTTCAAGACAGGGCTTCTCTGTGTAGTCCTGGCTGTCTTGGAACTCACTCTGTAGACCAGGCTGGCCTCGAAATCAGAAATCTGCCTGCCTCTGCCTCCCAAGTGCTGGGATTAAAGGCATGTGCCACCACTGCCTGGCTAGATTACTTAACCTTCTGAGCAATACTTCGATGAATATGGAATTCAATGGAGTAAATATGCCACTCTATGGAATTCAATGGAGTAAATATGCCACTCTATGGATTTCAATGGAGTAAATACGCTACTCTAGGGGCTGCAAGATGGCTCAGCAGGTAAGAGCACTGACTGCTCTTCTGAAGGTCCTGAGTTCAGATCCCAGCAACCACATGGTGGCTCACAACCACCCATAATGAGATCTGACACCCTCTTCTGGTGTGTCTGAAGACAGCTACAGTGAATTACACCGGAGTGACCAGGGCCAGAGCGAGTGGGGCTGGAGGGAGCCAGCCAGCAGAGGTCCTGAGTTCAATTCCCAGCAGCCACACACAAGACGGCTCATGACCATCTGTACAGCTACAGTGTACTCATACACATAAAATAAATAAATCTTTAAAAAAAAAAAAACGCTACTCTAGTTCCAGTTTTCATTATTGTTGTATGTGTAAGGGGGAGAGCAAGCACATACATGTGCCACAGCATGTATGCGGTGGGCAGAGGACAATTTTGGGGAGCTAGTTCTATTTCACCATGTTGGTCCTGGGGATCTAGCTCTGGTGGTCTGCCTTGTCAGAGGAGGTTGGGAAGAAATCCTGTAAAACAGACTTTAACAGCTGAGCCATCGTGACTAGCGAGATTCAGTGACTGTGTTACTACTTGTGAATTATTTTGTACTTTTTTTTGCAGACTACTCTATCATTAGGAAATAATTTTATTTTTAATGTTTATGTATTTTAAGCATCTGGTCTTACGACTTTAGAACATTACTGTGCTGTCAGAATACTATTTAAGGGGTTAGGGATTTAGCTCAGTGGTAGAGCGCTTGCCTAGCAAGCGCAAGGCCCTGGGTTCGGTCCTCAGCTCTGGAAAAAAAAAAAAAAAAAAAAAAAAAAAACAAGACAAAGTAACAGAATACAATTTAAAATACTTAACACAATGTGTGAATAGAAATGACAGTGGAAAGAGGAGGGTACAAAGGGGCCAGGATGTCGGCTGTTGAGATGTGTGTCGGCTGTTGAGATGTTTTGTATATGACAGGGAAAGCAAACCCCTGAAATCTCAACAATATGGCTGCCTAAACAAGACCTGAGTGATACGATCGATTGGTTGGTATGTCAACAGGAATAGGGAAATCTCAAATACTAAATGAATGGCACATCCCTGACTCGGTCCTGATCTAAGCGGGGGGAGGGGGGGTTTGGGGGGGTGCCTTCAGCGCTCTAGGCACATCCCTATCTTGGTCCTGATTTAAGGGGACTGCCTTCAGCGTTCTAGGCACATCCCTGTCTCAGTCCTGATCTAAGGGGAGCGCCTTCAGCGTTCTAGTGTTAGGTAAAATGTTTGCTGTAGGTTTTGGATGATTTCCTTCGTTGCATTAGAGAAATTCACTTTTCCTATTTTACTCAGAAGTTTTGTCATGTGTTACCTTCCCTCTTCACTTCAGTCATCGGTAGCCTCTCCTTGGGGGCTAACACCTGGGAGCTAAGACAGATGCTGTCTGTTGACTGTTTGTTTGTCTTTGAGGAAGCTGCTTGAGCTCGCCCACGCCTGAGTACACCAGCCAGCTGCCTGAAGATCTTCTGAACCTGGGGACTTTGGCACCTGAACTTTCTTTGTAGTGTAAGTAATCTAGAGACTTGTTTTCAGTTTCTCCTATGACTATAAAAACCCTGGTTTATTCTCAGTAAAGTGGAGCCTTGATTGGGACGCAACTTGGCTTCGTGTTTTCTCTTTGCATTTGAAATCCTCTATTTCAGGTCCTTTATTCCTGAGGTGAACCCCGTTCGTGAAACTGCGGGCAGTTTCAGTCATGAGTGCATGTTTCTAAAAATACCTTCTGTCTACATCATAGTTTCTTTTGTGCTGTAATATAATTGAATAATTTACATGCTACTTTGAAACATTCAATGGATGTTTCATTATTACATAGCTGACATTTGGTCATGAAATGCTCTTAAAACTCACTGCCTGATTCATTGCTAATCTTTTGCGTAGACCTTTGTAATTGAGTTTGGCTTTTAATCACCCTTTTCGGTTCCGTACTAGTCCACTGAAGAAATAAAGGTTAAAACAAGGTGAGGGGTACTTCCCCTTTTCTATTGCAGGATATAAGATACCTGCATCTTGAATATCTGGTGGCATATGCTTGTTGTATCAGCCAGGGTTCCCACAGGAAGCAAATCGCAGGCTATTATATAATAGGTAATTTATTACAGCAATGACATTCTGTATAATTGCAGAAGGCATTAGGAAAGTCAGGTCTGGCAGGAGGAAAGCATAACTATTTCTCAGGACTTGTGAGGCAGGCAACGGGAAACATGGGCAAGCAAGAGCTGTAAAACCATGGGGCCAGCCCCCACCCCCAGTGGTAGCCTGTAGCAGAGTAGGTTTGAGGGAGGCTGATGCATCTGGGCGTGGTGGCGGGCCTGAGCTCACTGGTTCTCATAGGATCAGTAGAAGGAGAGGTAATCAGGCAAAGGACATGAGGGTGCTCACTAGATGCAGCACTCAGGAGAGCGGGCTGAACCTAGCCTGGGCAGCACATTAGAGCTGGCCCTAGTTGTGAAGGTGTAGAAGGGCTAGCCTCATGGGCATGAGAGAGAGCTGGCCCCGTGTCTGGGCAAAGTGAGAGAGTCTACCCTTGTGGTATAGGCACAGGAGAGCTGGTGGGCTGGCCATCTTAGCTTCCTCCCACACCCAGGGCCGGAGCTCTGACTCGGCTCACCTAAATATCCATCTCATCTATGAACTGCTGGAGTGTGGAATGGGGCCCAGCATGTAGATCCAGAACTACAGGACCTCCGTGACACAAGGCAACTGCAAAATATCTGAGAGGCATGTCAGTTAGGATCCAGGATTGACAGTGTAGCAGAAGCCAGAGGCCTTGAACCAGACCCATGACTCATGTCAGTGAACATTTGCAAGTTAACCTGTTTGGGCAATATATACTTCATAACACACTGCAGCTTCCACAGTGAGATTTTTATTTTTTTCTTATTGATTGATTGATTGATTGATTGATTGATTGATGGAGGTTGCAAGGGCAGAGGGCAGATACAAAGGGGTGGGGAGATGAGTGGGATTGGGGTGCATGATGGGAAATTCACCAAGAATAAACGAAAAATTGAAAGGTCATTGAGGGTGATCGACAGCCTGGCAGCAGTCACTGTGAGGTAGAGTGGGAGGAGCAACTGTGCCTGGGCCTGCGCTTGTGTCCTTGTCAGTGGCCAGCTGTGGCCAGCTGTGGCCAGCTGTGGCCAGCTGTGGCCAGCTGTGGCCAGAGCATATAGGATGAGAGCTCCCCCCTGACCCTGTACAGCACGACTGGAGTAGGAAGCCTGCTGTTTTCCTGGTTGCCAGCATAGGGCGTCTAGCTGTAAACACCCTGGCAGCATTCTAACAGGAAGAGTACAGCTCCAGGCATGCCTGGACCCAAGAGCTTAGAAGAAGAATCCAACCCTCAGGTGTGTATGGGAAGGGTTCTTATATACTACACTTGGTGGTGCTAGCACTTCTCAATGACCATACAATGAGCATATACTCATGTGAAAAGGGCAGAGCGTTCCTTTCACATGGAGTAGGTGACAGCAGAGACTCTGCCATCGGGTACTGTGTACATCAAGACCAGGAGAGTTAGAAAAGTAAATGTGGTCTCGAAAAGATACAAATCAAATACCTTAGATGAAAATGCTTTTAAATGTGTATTTTCAAACGCATGAGCACATGTCTCTTAGAAACCCGAAGACGGAAGAAGAGAAGGCTCATCTCTAGGATGACACACTGACCTAAAGAACACAGCAGACTAGAGGCTGCCGAATAAACATTCGCAAGGGTTCCTCTTTCTAAGGTTTCCTCGCTAGTGCAAAGCTCAAAGGAAGTGAGGATTTTCTGGCTCAAACACAGTGATGTATTTCGAGGGACCGTGGGCTTATATTCCATTGGCTATCTTGAGATTCTAGAGAGGTGTGTTCAGTGTACCAAATGGAAGCCAATTAGTCAAGGCTTCAGAAAGGCTGGCTTATTTTTCTGGGGTCAGTTCATTTATTCAAAATAAGAGACAGGTCTTATGAACTTGCAGGCTATCCATTGTGAACTGAAGCAAAACTAAATTCAGAAAAAAAAAAAAAAGCCAGAAGAAAGTGTCACTGAAGAATTAACTAACGTCCTCAACCTGCAGCCATCCTGCCCACACTGGTTTCTATATCATCTCCACTTTGAAACCACGGGTGCTCATGCCTTTTGATTCTGACTACATCACCCAAATCCAAAGACTTGAGGATAAACCACGGGAGGAGTTAAGGCCTGGCCTGCACAGCCTAAAGCCTGGGACTGTCCGTGACACAGTATGGACACCGTATCCTCTGTGTTAGCCATGTGCTTGGCTCTAAGGAAAATGCACCATTAGAATCCGGGTTAGGTCAATCTTCTTTACGGTGACAGGCTTAGTGAATTACTTTGGTCTGGCTCAAACTATAACAAACGTCATCAAATTACAATAAAGTGCTGATGCTTTAGGGTGATTTTATTTAAATAATTAGGATAAAATGATGAAAATAAATCAAGCAATTTGTTTACAATCTCATGTCTTAAAATAAATTAAAAAATCTAGGGAAACAGCAGAATTTACCGTTTTCACTGGGAAAGACTTCAAGAAGAAAAGAATCATTACTCTTAATCATTATTAAGAAACACCATCATCTCTTAGGAAATGTTTTTACAATTAAATATTTTCATTCAAAGATTTTTAAGATATAAAAATAAATGATCTAATTCTGAATAAATGAGATTCTAAGTTACAGTTATTTTTACTAATTTATCACAATTCAGAAGGCAAAATTATGAGCCCGGGTCCCACTTGTAGTGTATCTTAGCAATAGTCATAGTGTTCCAAGCATTCCATGAGATTGAGCTAAGACCTCTATGTAGATCATATGACTTATTTTGCAGTTGACAGAGCACGTGATCACCTGCTTTAACTCATTTCTTCTCAGGCACCAAAGGAGAGAGGCCAACCATCCAGTGAAGAAGACACGGCTTAGTTGGGAATGTCCTGACTTTGGTTTCTAATGATTTTCTCCACTTCTCTTTTGAACATCTTCAGTGGGACTGCTAAAAGCAAAGCAAGAAGCACAAGTCGCAGCTCTGCAGCTCTCTTCGGGACCCTGAGCAGTGATTAGCCGTGGAGACTGGAATACCAAATCTGTAGCATTCATTCTGCCATCCATCAGCCTGGTTTGTTATTCCCCTTCTGTACCTTCTGTCTACTCCCAGTTTCTACTGAACTGGCTCTGTTTGCTATGGCAGGTCTGGAGCCCTTTGTTTACATGATCCATTAGCTGATTGGAGAGAATTTAGCTTCTCAGCCCCCACAGCTAGAGGATAATTCCTGGAGGAGGGTAAGTGGGAGTTTCTCCCCATTTCTTGGGGTCCTTTGTCACTTGGTGGTGGAATCCAGCAGCTTTGCCCCGTGCCCATTCCATTTACGCTGGGGGCTTCTGTCTCTATGACGTCAGACGTGCTGACCCTGTTCAAAGAAGATGGACAGGAGGACAAGAGAGAAGGATGAAGGGGAAAGAGGAGATAAAGGGAGAGGAGGGAGGAACAGATACAGAGGAGGTAGAGGAAGGGCAGGAGATGAAGGAGAAGAGATTTCATTGTTGGCAATGTCTAGAAGAAGAGACCCTTGTAACAATCAAGGGATAACAGACTTAAAACAGAAGAAACAAAGGAACCCACTGGCAACCTATCTGGGGCTCAGATTTTAAAACTGGCAAAGCCTCAGTTGGTTGAGATGATCCAAAGGGCTAAGAGTGCTGTCTGGCCTTTCCTGTGTACATCCCATCTCCACATCAGGACCATAAATGCCTTAGAACGACGTTGAGATTAGAAACACGTTTCCTTCCCTCCAGCATGGTCCTCTTTCCCTAAGCCTCACCCACTGGTGCTAGCTGAGGGCCATGAAGATGGCTCTGTGCTCAACCACCACTACTCTGCTTCCAGGCCTTTCTAGGAGCAGAGTGAGCATCGGTTCAGAGCCAAAACTGACCTTCAACTCTTTCACTCTCCCTCCCACCCAACCCCTGTGTGTACTTTTACTGAAAATATCTATGGGACAGAAAGACGATAGGTGGTTGGACTACTCACATGGGAAGCTAATGAGTGGATCAACACATTTGCTGTCCAGTGCATAACAATGTTAATTTTCTAACCCCACAGTTCTCCACCTTCCTAACTAACGCTGCAGCAACACTTTCATACAGTTTCTCATGCTGTGGTGACCCCCAACCATAACATTATTTCCATTGCTACTTTACAACTGTAATGTTGCTACTGTTATGAATTGTAACTACTGTTTTCCAGCAGTCTTGGGTGTATATGACCTCCAAAGGGGTTATGACCCGCAGGTTGAGAACTGCTGTTCTAATCCATTCTGTCCTAACGATATGAATCCCTCACCTCTGGTCTAACTACATTTCTGTCAAATCTTTGAGCTTTGGATTAAGTTGCAAAATCTTACCACGTGTTTCTTCTAAGCAGATTTTCTCTGAAAGGAACTGGTGTGTTTGTTGGCTGCTCAAGGAAAAGTAGTAAATACCAGACAGCCCTTTACCTTCTAACAGTGCCAGCCACAAAAGCTAGGCAACTATTGAAAATCTGAGTCTTAAATGTATACAGACAACAGTCACCCATATATAAACATTTATTACAGTTTTTATTCAATTCCTTAATGAGCCTTAATAAACTGGTCTTGCTCAAATTAGGCAATAATTTTTTTCTGAATTTAGTACTTTAGGTTATAGCGCAGAACATGTTCAAAATGGAAATCTAGAATGAGTTTTCTGTAATAAGACCCCAGGTTCTCCCTACTGGAAACTGGAAGAGGATGGTATGGCAGTGTGCATGATGGGAACTATCAGGAAATATAAGTAGCACTGACCCTTAGCCGGCTCCTGCCATTAGCAGGGAACCTGTTTTTGTTGACTCAAGATTCCCTTGCCTTCCCAACGGCTTATGACACAAAAGCATGTTCAGCGATGCCCGCTGGGTTGTAAAGAGGACATTGATATCTGAGCCCCAAACCCAAGAGACAGATCACAATACAAGTCCTGGCAGAGGGATCACAGCAAAGGATGCGTCACTCTGTTTCTAACAGAGTGAGCTCCAGGTGAGCTTGAGAACTTGGCTCGATTTTATGGTCCCTTAGTGGTCTGACTGGACTTCTCAGCCAACAGTCTGGCTGAGGGCTAGCTTCCAATAAGACTAGAATATGCTAAAATCCCTAAGACAAAGCCAGATCAACTTTCCTCAACAAGAATATTCCCACTAGCACACAGAACCTCTCTAGGGAGAGTCATTTCCATCCCCAGGGGAGCTATACTCACAGCAATTGCTAAGAACCAATCCTAGGGATGGCCTACAGTCCTAAGAAGCTCACACAAAGGGGCTAAGTCCTGTGGGCTTGCTCAGAGTGGTTAGCAGACTGCAGTGTGCCTGGGGACTTTACAGAAGAGGGAAATGCAGTCCAATGTGTTTCTCTAAACTCCTTGGTATATCAGTATCCCCCAGTGATCACTCAATGTAGACAAGGCTAATGGCCGTTTGTGACTAGATGACATTTCTCAGTGGAAAACACTTTCAATCAAGGTAAAATACCTACTCACCGGGCTGCAGGGAGGAAGACAGGCCAGCATCTACTACGGTGCTGTTCACTGCAGGCAGACTCCCATTCTTGGGCTCTTGGTGTTCCTCTAGGACCACAAACTGCAGAAAAGAAAAGGGTTCAGGGGATGACTGCTGGGATCCAGAAGCCACCTCGATAAACATTAACTGTAGCTGATGGCACCCACACAGTGGGAGGTGAAGGTGGAAGGAAGGCCTTGTCAACTGTCTTCACCTATGAGAGACTCTTTCTTTTAAATTTTCTTTTTACACTTTTACTATGTGTACAGGAGTTTTGACTGCATGTACATCTGTGCATTATATGTATGCCTGATGTCCATGGAGACCAGAAGAGGGCACTGGATCCCCTGGAAAGAGAGTTGCAGATGGCTACGAGCCAGCATGTGGGGACAAGGAATCAAATCCCAGTCCTCTGGAAGAGTAGTCAGTGATCTTAGCTGCTGAGCCATCTCTCCAGCCCGAGAGCTCCTAGAAAGCTTCTGGAAACCTTGCATTCATTTCTACTAGGGCACACAACTATTTTTACTGGGGAATCTGTTCTGATTCTGGAATCTTGGGCTACTGTTGTGCTGCAAATTGTACAAGTATTCATAGGTATCATGAGTACTGCCCATCGGCCGGATGAATAACATATATGCACCACATGTGTGTGTGTGTGTGTGTGTGTGTGTGTGTGTGTATGTGTGTGTGTGTATGTGCATAAGGTTATATATAACTCATTTAAGCGTACTGTCAAGTCCCAGGTAACTAAGGTCATTAGCAAATACGCATAGCTACTAGCATAACTACTATCTTGCAAGGATCCACCACTTCATAGGTGAGCAGCTCAGAGGCAGAGTATTGAAAGGGCGGCCCAGGTAAATACAACAGCACTTCTCTTTACTCAACAAACAATCATTTTTGTCATTGTTTGCGGGGTTCAAACTCACTGCACACCTGCAATGCAGGCTGAGCAGAGCCAACTGGCCTGCCCTCAGGCCAGACAGGTTAGGTATTAAAAGAAATCAAACAGAAAGAGGAAGAATAGAAGTAGGCCATGCTCTGGGCACAGGACCCATGCTCTGGCAAAGTCCTTCCTTGTCAATAAGTAACCAGGTGAAAGACTACTCCAAGGTTTGGACTTCTGTGTAGTTCAGAAAGGAACCCTCCACAGGAAGGACCTAGAACTCAACAGTAAAGAGCATAGAAAAAAAAATCTGTACCTGTCTTTCTCATCAAGAGAAGGGTAGGGAGGTTTAGTGAGTGGAGCCAATCAGGGACTAGGGGACAGAGATGTTGGGGATGAGGGTGGCTCTCAGGAGCTGTTTTCTCTTCCTTTCCATTCCCCACAATACTCGTCACCCTCCTCATACTTAGTCTCCTCCTCATCAGTGGTCTCTCTGCAGTGGCATATTGCAGAATCAATACAGCGGCCTGCTGTGTGAGGGCGTAGGCTCATTCTTTCTAGCTCCAACCAGGATGCATGCTGCAAACTTTCCAACCATGTGCCACTCTGCCAGAGAGAAGCGCACAGCTCCGGGACTCCGGCTGCGATGGACAGCAGCTGACCAGAGCAGATTTGTTTTTGCTGCTTCTCCTCCGAGTTTGGGAATTCAGCTCTCCCCAGCTCCCTCTGCCATGTGCAGAAGCAGTTGGTGTGGACGGCAGTTATGACAGCTCGAGGGGG
>NW_022196898.1:77199616-77210955 GCF_008632895.1 Mastomys coucha
GGGGGGGACACAGCTCAGCAGCCCCAGCTTCTGAATGAAGCTCAGAGCCAACAAGCTGCTTGCCACCGCAGCATGGAATTTTTATTTTATTTATTTTATTTTTTATTTTTTTGGTTTTTCAAGACAGGGTTTCTCTGTGTAGCCCTGGCTGCCCTGGAACTCACTCTGTAGACCAGGCTGGTCTTGAACTCAGAAATCCGTCTGCCTCTGCCTTCCAAGTGCTGGGATCAAAGGCGTACACCACTACCGCCCGGCTGAATTTTGATTTTTTTAAAACTTAATTTTTTTATTTTAAAGAGACACACATGCAGAAACCATTTCTCCTCTCCTATGATTTAAATGAGATTAGATAAATGTGCAGTGTAATTCTCTATAGTCTGTTGAGTGCAGTGTAGGTAATTTAGCTGTCCACAAAGTCCTGATACCTCAAGGAACTGATCACTCACTGCCCGTGTCCTAAATCACATGGCATTTCTGAAGATGGATCTTAGAGTTATACAGAAGAGGATGAGAGGCCCAGACGTTAAAGCACTTGTTGAAGACTGGCTAGGCACTAAGGATAACGGACATTTTGAGAGCAGCTGGCAGCTGTCAGGTTTCGGTTTCTCTGAACATTAGGAAGGAAGAACAAAAGGACTAAGAATACTTATCAAGCAGTTCTTAACTCATGTACTGATAGCATTACCCAAGGTTGGGGACAAGAAGCCCCGCCAGCCCCGCTGCTCTCCGGCCCGCTGCTGCTCATGCTTCTGTTTGACTCTTCATGAGGGTTCTTTGGGGGTTTTGATGGCTGCTTTTGAGTCCTGAGATAAAGCCAAAAGGGTGAATCAATCACAAAATAAAAACAAAACAACCGTCCCACTCCGTAATAACACTCTGTGATAGCCCGGAGCAACTATTTTGTCAAATCAGATCTACTAATTTCTTGTGATCTATTGCAATCACAAGAAACAGTTCTAACAAGCTTTTTTGTCAAGCAATAGTCCTTACCGTGTGTGTGTGTGTGTGTGTGTGTGTGTGTGTGTGTGTGTAAACACTGGTTTGTGTGCGCGCACCTGTATAGAAGTGTGCCTTCATGTGGAGGTGAGAAGTAGACCTTGTACAGCTTTCTCAATTGCTCTACGTGTTATTTTTTTGAAATAGTATCTCCAGTAAACCCAGCACTTGCCATGAAGCCCCAGGGATCCTCCTGTTTCTGTCTCCTCAGTGTTGCAGATATAGTGTACAGTGTGCCCTGCCTGATTGCATTGTATTGTATTGTACTGTATTGTATTAAACATAGGTGCTAAGGGCTGAACTTGGGTCCTTAGGCTCATATGGCAAACAGTTTACTGAGTTATTTATGTGGGCCCTTCATCATTTTTGTTACTGGATTATGGCAGTCTGAACCTGAAAACCACCATCCATTAGCCACTAGCTTTCAATCCACATGTGCCGCTGCTCAGGCATGCTTACTGACATGTTCATGAAGTCAGAGTGCTCCAGAGGCTGAGGCAAAAGAATCATGGGTTTGAGACTCGTCCAGGTTATATAGAGAGACAGGTCTTTAAAAAAAAAATCCAAATTTCTGAAAAACATTAACTCACATGTTAATATATCAAAAAACCAAAAATAATTATACCATGTGTTAACTTACAATTTTCTTTCTCTTTCTTTCGAAATATGGTCTTACTATATGTGTACATATATATGTGTGTGTGTATGTATGTATGTATGTATGTATGTAGCTCTGGCTATCCTGGAATCACTCTTTACACTAGCCTGGCCTCACAGAGATCTGCCTGCCTCTGCTCCTGAGTGCTGGGATTAAAGGTATGCACCACTATGACTGGGGAAGTTTATTTTTGTGGTTCTTTGTTTTTTTGTTGTTGTTCCCTTTTGTTTGTTTGTTTGTTTGTTTGTTTGTACATATATCTTTGTTTGACATTCTTTTCAGGGGAATAAGCCATTGATAACTTAACGTTCTTTCTACCAGCCTACAGAATCCAAAAAGTGCAGTGATACTGATGGGCCACCAAATTAAAAGCTCAAGAGTTTCCCTGGGGATCTTGTTTCCCAGAGGTGATGGAGGTTTTCAAGTATGTATGCCTCTTATTAGGAAGGTTACTATTCCTATAAAACAATAGGAGCATTTATTATACCCAATACACCAGGCCTATGGTGAACTCTGAACACACACTGACTCCGTCTCACAATAACTCTGGAAGAAGCACTGGTATCTTGTACCCTATAACAAAGAAAACCAGTGCCCACAAGTGAGGAGGCATGCCAAGAGAGCTCAGGTGCTAACTTGGGTCTGATGTGTAAGCTGCCTCCAGAACCAAGGCTATTCACTGCTACAGTATGCTTCAGCAGGGTTGGCGGGGAGAGCACCTGGCTGGCTGTGCTCAATTTTCCAGGATATGAAACGGTTGTGACTTGAGGGCTTGTTCAGCTTTGGGAAATGTGGTTGAGTATTTACCTTCTGATGGCAGCGGGTACCTGACATATCAGCAGAAAGCTGACACCTGGCAGGTGGGTGGCCACCGGGCAGTTTTATAAAGCTCCCTCAGCAGGAGTCTTGGGATTCCATGATTTTTTTTTTTTTAACAGCACAGACTATTATAACACTTCCTAAGCTGTTTCAACTGATGACAGTGTGGCATCATCATCTTAAAGGAAAGGAACAGGAGCACTGAGACGCCTGCTCCCTGACGCTAAGGTCGTGCTTTTACATAAAATGCATGCTACCGTCTCACCGTTTGAAAACCCCTAACTTTAAATTGCTGAAAACAAAACCCAATGACCAGAATTGCTTTCCAAAGTTAGGGAAGATCATGATTTCTCTCTAACAAAAAGTAGGTATTGTGGGTAATTATCAGCAGGCAACCATGAAAAATTATAGTTATGCCGGCTGATGTGGGCATGTGATGCTGAAAGAAGAGACTGGACTGCAATGGTGTATTGTGGGAGATAAGCACATCTGATGTGAGGATGCATCACATGTGCAAGGTCCTGGGCTCAGTCCTCAGCATCACCAAAGTCGGAGCATTGATGTTTTAGTGTAGGCGAGTCCAGGCTTTAAAAAGGAGCTTACTCCTCCTTTTAAATGCAGTATTTTGCTCAAGTTCATCCCAAGGAAGTATGCATTTCCTGGGGGGAAGCTTAGAGAAAGGATGTCAAGTTTCATGGTAAAGAAGAGTTACCTGTAGTAGTAGGTCCCCCACATCCCCAGGAGGACTAGCAGGACCAGCGCCACCACGCAGACAGCCACCACCGTGACGTCACGCTTCTGCCCGTGGCTAGCATGACGCAGCTCCCACCATTGTAAGTCTCGGTACTGACATCGGTCCCCAATATAGCCAACGACACAGCTGTTGACACACAAGCAGAGGTCAAGCAGAGGCCCCGGCGCCTGATTCTTACAAATTCAATATGCATCGTCTCTAACCCTGCACCTTTCCAGATGTAGCTTTGTAAGCCTGTTATGACAGTACAGATTCACAGTACAGGTTCACCATCATCACTCACAACAGTATCTTTCACAGGCTTTCCCCTTTTCTCAACCTGTCTTTGGGATGACGGGGAGCTATTTGCACACCGTCTCTATGGGGCATAACAGAACACCGACTGCAGATAAACTCTCAGGCTAAAGTCCCAAGGAGACTCCCTTTCTAAACCGACACAAGCCAGGAGACACCTGGAGACAGATGTCTGGCCAGACCGCAGCAGTCCTAGGTCAAAGGAAAGAACTAGAAAACAGAGACCCCGGTCGAATACTAGGCTGTACTAGAAGCGCACACACAGGTCCACCAGAAGCAGAGCATTGGCTAAGGAGAGACTGTTTGCTTTTGTAAAACTCGCCACTAGCCCAAGAGAAAATGTGAAAAAGAAGAGAGAGAGAGAAACATAAGAGGTGGGGAGCTATTCTGAAGGGAAAGGTCCTTTTACCTATAAACCAACCATCCAATGAAATTGTTGCTAGCGATGCTCTAAAGTAAGTGAAGCAATGCTGCCATCTACTGGAGGTGCTTGTTTCTAGAAACCAGCGCTCAGAGAAACAACTGCATTTTCTTCACGCCAGAATTAACTTTTTTTTTTTTTTTAAATTCCATTAAAATTCCCTTCTCTTAGCCCCAGACCTACCACCAACCCATCCATTTCTCCACTTCATACTAAAAGAACCCGAGGGACGAATGCACAGCATTCCTGGTGGGAAGCATGGGAGAACACTGTTGAACGTTTCAGAAGATCTGGAGTCTCCTCCCTAATTCTACCATTATCTCATCATTAGAAAGCGGAAACTCACTTCCTCAGGAGGGAAGAAAAGGAGCAACACTTACTAGTCACGGTGACCGACACCACACTGCACACAGTTTTTACCCGATATTTTTTAACTTTTTTTTTGTAGACACCCTCTATTTTATAGGTAAGGAAACAGACTCAGCATTAAATAGTTTGCATGAGGTCACACAGTTGATGACTGGCAGGCCTGACTCGAGTGGTTCTCAGATGTCTAAACATCTACACTATCTGCTGCACTACGATGCTTCTCATAGGGCTTCCTGCTCTACTCACTTCTGAGTGGACCATGGAACCGGTGGCAGGAGCTGAGGTGGGGCCTAAAGGCTGCTCAGGCTTCCTGGGGTCCACTTTTAATTCTAGCTCGTTTTGGTTATAGCTATTTATTGACAATCCCTAATAGTCATTTGAAAAAACAAAACAAAACTGTTGGATGCTAATGGGCTCCACTTGCGAATGGAAGTGATCTGGGGTCTGGAGGACCGTGTCCAGGGCAGTCAAATGGACAGTGGTTCTTCAAAGCGTGGGGCACAGCCATGAGTCTTTTGGTTTATTTGAATTATTAATTAGTTTGGCTAAACCTAACAGAAGGTTCCCTGGATAAACAAATGTGAGTGAACAGTCAAACAATACGAAGCCACTCTAGACCAAGCAAGGGTAAAGCAGCCTTTTAAGTGAGCTGTGGCCACAAAGCCGCGAGGAATGGCAGAGCTGGAAGCTCTCGCCAACCTCACCTGTCCTCAAGAGACCTCACAACCTGCTGTAGGGGTGGCAGCCCTGAAAAAGATGTGACGGAAGGATGTCTAGCCAAAGCCAAATCAGAAAGAAGGAAGACCTCCTCTGAGCGCAAGAGTTAAAAACATCCCAAGAATCCAGGCCAGGAAAGTTATAGGGAACCAGTGGGCATGGATGCTTCAGGAGTGCCCCTGACAAAGCTGCACTGACAGGACACCCCTGAGGTTTGTTACTGTGGAACATAGCCATGAGGGAGGCTGAAGGAGTGAAGCTGAAAACGTATTAAACCACATTTGTATCAAATCAATTCAAAATAGAGTTATGTTCCAGTGACTGTGGACACCAGTGACTTTAAACATTGATTTTGGCTAAAGGTCCTTAAGTGTGAGGGACATCTTCTGCCGTGGCCTATTTGTCTAAGTCAGGCCCTCCTGTGACCCAGGCTGGGCTTGAATGGAAAGACCTAGAACTCCTGATTGCCCTACTACTGCCTCTCAAGTGCTGGGATTGCAGGTGTGCCCTTATGCCTCTGCCCAGCTCCAGTTTAATGTGTTTAAAACACAACAGAATAAAGATGCTGCTTTCATAGGGACTTAACGATAAATTCCAGCAGAATCGGATTGGAAGGAAAATTGTACTATGATAAAGCCCTCTAACCCTTCAGAATCCTTCATACTTCAACAATAATCTGGGGGCCTAGAGTTAGCTAACATGAAGGAAATAAGCCATAGGCAATTAGTGACACATCCAGTTTTGTAATTTTTGTACTTGGTATAACAGGATTAAGTGTGTAGATAAAAACTATTTGATTGCTAATTCTAACTATTAATTAAAAGTGATTATTATGTTATACTTGAAAGCATCTTGAGTTACAAAATCGTGCTATGGTAATATAGACTCAAAAGCAGAGTTCTACTAGAATTGAGTCCTTTTTACTAATATTTCCAAATATCTCCACAATTTTTGTCAAGCTGATGTGATTTTTAATGTAAGACCATACTCAATCAAAGAATATGCCTTCTTCTTCCTCTAACAACTTAGTTTCTTTTCATTATTATTAATAAAAAAAGATCACAAAATTGTTTAAGCCTATAATGTTCATTCCGCAGGACCACAGGTCCAGGCATATGAGACTTACGTGGACTGGCACATCTGTGCATACCCTCACATTGCCTTGAACATGTGTAATTAGTTAAAAGTAGAATGCAGTCCTGACTTAAAAACTGTCCACTTGGGTTTGTGTGTAGCTCTCCGTGTGTGGGTATGCATGCAAGTGCACGTGGAGACCAGAATTTGACATCGGGTGTCTGTCCTCTGCTCTCTGCCTCTTAATAGTCCGTTTTATTGCTTTGTGAGTGTGGGTGCATGTGGGCAACATGCAGGGGTCTGCTCTCTCCTTCCACCATGTGGAGCCCAGAGGCTGAACTCAGGTCCCAGACACGGTGGGGAGAGTATTTATTTCTCCAAGAAGCCTACTAGCCAAACCTTTCACCTCATAATCAGTCTCTCACTGACTGCCAAGTGCCAGGGATTCTCCAGTCTCCACCTCTCCTGTGCTGGGGTAAAAGTGTTCATTGCCTAACCTGGGTTTTTATATGGAAGCTAGAGATCTGAACCCAGGCTCCCGTCCTTTGCTGTAAGCACTTTCCTGGCTCCCTTCTCCCCAGCCTGTGTGGAGCTTTTATTACAGAGGAAAGGCCTTCCTGGTGAGCGCCATGGAATACCTCAGCGTTTCCAGTCCTCAGAACCATTGCAGGTGAAAACTTGGCCTGTCATGTCATTAGGGAACTGAAAGGGAGCAAACATCGGCCAGTTTCATCCCTCAGCAGCTGTTGCCAAGACAGCAATGAAATGTGAATTACTAGAAAGAAAACTTTAAAAAAAAAAAGCTTTAAATATCAGAGGCAATAGGTTCAGGGTGAATATAGGTGCAATATTTTTATAAATCTAGAATCTGGCTGAAACCAAATTGGTTTTAGTAAATTTCCTACAAATCTGCCTTCTTCGTGTTGAATGGGGAACTGATTTTCTAAACTATGTTCACCTATTTATGTAAAAAGAAAGTCATCACTGCCTATAGAAAAATCTCCTCTGTGTAAATTTTACAAACCTCCTGAAAGTCATGGACCACACTACCACCTTGGGCTATTAGAAAGATGCTTGACTCACCGGCATGCGACTTTGTCCACTGGTTCAATATATATGCACACGCCACCATGGAGGCAGTATCCATTGTACGACGGTGGGCATTCTGGGTAACTATTTCGGTCCAAATGGTGGCCATCTTCCTCAAAGGAAGGGAGTGAGATAGAGTCTGGAATAGTCAAAGACATTACTTTCGTTTTGAGTTTCTGTAAACAACTTGCGCTGTGGTCTCTTGGTGACAGTGGAAGTCTCAGGGGTGCTGAGTCTCACCTTCCTAACTCAGCCTGTGTCACCCACCAAGCACTAAACCATTCTCTCTCTTGGATTATCATACTAGAGGCAAAGAAAGAATGCACAACCCTACATCTGAAATGAACAACTGGGGTATTGTATGGCTCACAAGCTACCCAGCAACACATAGCCCATTGCCCTCCAAATCTAGGGAGTCACATTTATCCCACAAAATGCTTTCTTCTAAAACTGATTTAACTTTTAGGGGGCCCCCTCAGATATGAGACTATAGCAACTGATGGGAAGGAAATGTTACACTAATGGAGGAACGTCAGGATGCAAAGCCTCTTAGTTTTGATTAGTTTCCTACACCTTAAAGGGAAGGCACTGCTGCTTGCAACTGACTAAGAAGGTTTTCAGCCTGCCCTCAAACTCAGGCAATCCCTCTGCCTCAGCCTCCCAACTCCAGGGATTGTAGGTACCAGCCACCACACCTATCTCCAATACCTTTTAAGTGGAGAAGATTGCCTGAGAACAAGACAATTCCCTAAAAAACCAAGAGAGCAGGCAAGTATGAACTTCCCTGAAGGCATCTTGTGTCTGCAGAACTGAGAAGGCAAGCCCTGTCCTGGGTGCCAGGGACTTTGTAGGGGTGCTGCCTGTGCTGTGTGGGTGATGAAGTCAGTACTGGTGACTGTTTTAAGGGAAACAAAAGCTAGCTGGGCTGCTAATTCATGTCAAGACACAAAGGCTTTAACAAATCAATTTTAAAATCCTTGAAAGTGACTTTTCTCCCATCACGGCCCACAGTACTGAAGAGTCGCTAGAGGCTCCCTCTCACCACTACTTGTGCTGGGCAATTTGTGCTACAGCCTGTAGTCCATACTGAGGTGTGCTGTGTGGGTAAAATACATACCAGGTTCTTAAGATTCAGTATCAAAATACAAGCATATTTTATACAGATTAGCTCTCTTTTTGTTTTTGTTTGCTTTTCTTTTGATTTGGTTTTGGTTTTTTGAGACAGGGTTTCTCTGTGTAGCCCTGGCTATCCCGGAACTCACTCTATAGACCTGGCTGGTCTTGAACTCAGGGATCCACCTGTCTTTACCTCCCATGTACTGGGATTAAAGACATACACCACCATGCCAGTCTAGTTTTAACATCTGTATATACTGAGACAAAATATATTATTATTAGACCAGAGATAGTCTTGATCTGTCTAGCCCAGCTAAGTTTTTCCACAGCCTCTGAAAACAACCAACCAATGCCAAAGTAGGCACAGGGTTAAGGAGAGATACCTATACTGAACCACGAGGAGGAGGAGGGGGAGGAGGGGGAGGAGGGGGAGGAGGGGGAGTAGTAGTAGCAGTAGTAATAATAATAATAATAATAATAATAATAATAATAATAATAATAACAATAGGTTTATTACAGATGCTGTGAAATGAACAAAACCAGAATGACCTCAAATTCTGTAGCCCAGTACTAATCTGGTGATGAAATCCAGCTCTCCAGCCAGATTCAACAATGAATCACCAAGGCAAACAAACAAAGCATAAGATTTCCTGAACCAGGTTCTTCCCGGTTAATCAGGACCCCCCAACCATCCACTTACGAGGGCAAGCCAGTCCAGGTTCTTCCTGGTTAATCAGGACCCCCCAACCATCCACTTACGAGGGCAAGCCAGTCCAGGTGCTGATGGGCGGCCTGGGCAGGTGCAGTTGTAGCCTCCCTCCGTGTTGGTGCAGATGGCATTCTTGCCGCAGTTGTGCGTCCCCTGATGGCACTCATCAATATCTGTCCCAGGAGTCCATGAGAAGAGAAAGGGCATGCAGAAAAGGGAAGGGTTATGGGACCACGGAGTCAGTCCGGCAGTCTAGGAGGGCTTCCTTCACCTGTGCGCTGCTTCATGTTCAGGGCCCTATGCATGTTAGGGGGTCCTGTCATGAAAGGTAGAAGTAAGGACTGCTGTGTCCATGACATTAGCCCTGTCAGGGATCCCAGGCTCCCGACAGGATTTCTCTCCACTTGGAAGGAAAGACTTCAAGACTTCTCCAGGCCAGAGATCAGTGAAGCACCTCCAGCAAATAGCGTTTCATATCCTAAAACTCAGACTTCACTTTTGCAACTCAAGGCTTATTTATTGACATAAATGGCATATCAAGACAGGCATGGCGGTGTACGCCTTTAGTCCCAGCACTAGGGAGACAGAGGCAGACAGATCTCTCTGAGTTCAAGGCCAGCCTGGTCTGCAGAGTGAGTTCCAGGACAGCCAAGGCTACACAGAGAAACCCAATAAGTATGAACTATATAAATAACTAAGTCCCCTTTAGCCCTGCTGCCGGCCTATGTCCATCTCAGCTGTTATTGCCCTAACATTTGGGACTTCCCATGGTCTGCACTAAACTACCTTAAGGAGAGCTGCCTCAATATATTCCAACATCTCATATCTCCTCCAGGCCGTTCCCAAAACCAGAGCCTCTCCCGCTCCCTAGACCACACAGCGATGAGCCTGTGATTGTGCCACTTTGGGGCAGGCCAGAGGCTTTTCTGTCGCTGACAGCTGTGCTGTCCAGTATGGAGCGACTGGCCCTCTGGGAGTATTGGGCTCTCTAACTGCATCTAGTCTTCTGGTCCAGATGGCGCTGTCAGTTCAAAATACACACCAGAGTTTTAAGTCTTAGTGTGCAAGTTAAAATATAAACATCTAAACTACCAATTAATAGTAAAATGTTAATATTTTAGATATAATAGAGCACATAAAATGCACTATTAAATTAATATCAACTGTTTCCTTTGAATTTTCATAAAATAGCAGCCAGAACGCTTAAGAGAGAAAGTAAAAACAATAGCTGACCCTCAGACTTGGTCCCCCGCATCTGTAAGACAATTCATCTGCTAATACTATAGATTCAAATGCCTCGACATACATGCAGACCTTGAAAACCGACCCCCAAGTGACTGATCCGAGACAGGCTTTGTGAGGAGCTAACTAAGTTAGATGAGAGCAGGAGGGTGCCCTTAACAGATGAAGGAGCACCAGGGTTTCTGTACATCGCAGAGGAGAGACTAAGGGAGTAGTGAGAAAGTGGCTTCCATAAGCCAGAAATGGCTCATTCGCCAGACCACATCATCCATCGTGGAGAGCTGCAGCCTCTAGAGCTGCGGGGAGGGAAGTATCTATGACCTGAGCCACCCTGTCTGTGTACTGTGTGGTTTCTCTGCTCACATGCAGCCTGTACTTAGCACTGCCTCCCACTCTCCAGATACATGATTTATTCACATCTGCATGCTCCCCACCCCTTCACACTTCTGTTTAATTAATTTGGATTCATTCTCTATAGTCCTGCCCAAATGACACTTCCTTTAGGAAATCTTGCCCAAGGCCTCAAGCTGACATTCCTCTTCACTGTGTTTCTGCTCTTCATGCAGAACATCTCTGTGTCTCTTATCAAAGCTGCTTTTCTTTCAGACCTCCGCCCATTGGCAAGCAAGAACTGGCTTCCTCAGCTTGAGAGACCTCCCAGTTCCTGAGGCACAGTTCCCGGGAGCCTCATAGAGGCTAAGGACATTGAACAGCGGTCCTGAATGGATCAAAGTAACTGCTGTTCTTTGTTTCCTACACTTTTTAATTCTTCCTTTTTCTTCAAGTTCTGAGATTGGACCTCTGGCCTCACAGATGCTACACAAGCACTTGACCTCTGAGCCACGCCTTCAGCCCTCGAAAGAAACCAGAATGCCTACTGTAATCTCAAATTAGAAATCCTCTCTCACATTTTTGGTTAACAGCTAAGCCATCTCTCCATGCTGGGTGGTGGTAGCACACACCTTTTAGCCCAACACTCAGGAGGCAGAGCCAGGAGGATCTCTGTGAATTAGAGGCCAGCTTGTTCTACAGGGTGAGTTCCAGGAAAGCCAAGGCTACACAAAGAAACTTTGTCTGGAAA
>NW_022196898.1:77210965-77301018 GCF_008632895.1 Mastomys coucha
AAAGAAAGAAAAAGAAATCCCTCTCTCAACTTGAGCGAACTCATTCGCTCTAAAGCAAAAACAACGATGTACTATTGAAACACTTTCTTTTTAAAGATTTTACTTACAGCTAGGGCTATACAGAGAAACCCTGTCTCGAAAAAACAAACAAAGATTTTACTTGGGTGTGTATGTGTGTGTTCTTTCGAAGGTTAAAGGACAGCTTGCGGAAGTAGGCACTTTTCTACCTTTATGTGAGTGCCAGGGAGTCAGCTCAGGCCACTGGGCTGGCAGCAAGCACCTTTACCCACTGAGCCGCCTTACCGGCCCAATAAGACTCTTCTATAGAATATATGTACCATGGATTGAAGCTAACACCTAGTGTGCTGGCTTCACAGGCTAGAATCATCTGAAAGGAGACAAGGCCAATTAGGAAAATGTCTCCATAAGATTGGGCTGTAGGCAAGCCTTTAGAGCATTTTCTTAATTAGTGATTGATGTGGAAGACCTAGCCCATGGTGGGTGGTACCACTCGTGAACTGGCAATCCTAAATTCTATAAGAAAGCAGGCTGAGCAAGCCACAGAGATCAAGCCAGTAAGCAGCACTCTTGCACGGCCTCTGCATCAGCACTTGCCTCCAGGTCCTGCCCTGTGTGACTTCCTGGTCAGGGTGTTTAGCATAGTAATAGTAACCCTGATTAAGACACCTATTCTCAAACACTCACACACACACACAAACACATATTGAGGTCCAATGCTAGAACACAAGCATACCTGTGGCTTCTATGGTCCTGCAGACCTCATGGAACCAGGCAAGGCAGGGCCATGAACCCCTTTGGCATATTTAATATTAGGAGGTAGGTTAGTAAGAGTGGGGTCTAAAGAGCTTAAGTCTCTGAGAAAATATGCCTTCTTCTCTTCAAAAGAAATGAAATATGAAGTCTGTTTGCCCAAAATATCTGTGAGCCTGCGTAATTAGTGCAGTGACATTTTCCTGACTGGCTGCCAAATCTGTGCTTACAAGTGTGTTTTCGGAGGTCTGCGGACTGCACAGAACTAATCTGATAAAGTCTGGCTTAAGCCAACCGGATCCACAAGTGGGTAGCCATGACCTTCACATGTGAGAGAAAGCACCGGCACGGAGTTTACCAGGGCATCTGCCCTTCACTGTGTGCTTCCAGAAGAAGGATAAGCAGCAGCAGAGAAATCGAGCCGGGAGTCCCCGGGAAAGTAGCTAAGCTGCAACAGGTGAGGGTATGTGGGGCAGGCCTCCACTTGTGCCGTGCTACTGGGCTCCTGACACCCGGGGCAGCAGAAGACATCCACAGAGTGAACTCCCAGCCCACAGCCCCACCCAGCCCTTGGCAGAGGAGGATGGTTATGAAAAGGCTTTCAATCATTCAGAGCTTGAAATGAAATGTCAGTGCTGGAAGTTCTCATCCACTGAACCATCAGAAACACCCTACGCCTGCCCGGGAGCCTCCTGTCCCTGTCTTCTTGTACACAGTGATGACAACACGGCCACTCCAGCTCTGTAGTTCACCTCGGTCTATGGCTAAACTCAGTAGCAAAGAAGAGCAGACCAACTGCCTACCGATGGCTTACAACACTGAACACTGATGAGCCCTCATCCTCCAAGAATGAACTAGAAAGGCAAAGAGGTAGATTTACCTCAGCAGCTCTGCTTGTACAAGTTATGGCCAGGAGATCATTTCTTAAGACCTTCACTACATCTGCCCGCACCAGTCACACAGCTGGTCTTGACACATGTTTCACTCCAATTCTATCCTGCCTTGCCTTAGCCCGAAGCAACTACAACTTTTGACAACTTTCTTCAACTTGCCTCCTCCCACTCCCTTGCCCGCTGCCACCTGTGCTCTCTCACCGAGACAGTAGGTCCCGTCTCCTGCGTAGCCTTCTGAGCATCTGCAGACATAGCCACCTTCAGTGTTGATGCACTTGGATGAGGTGGTGGGACAGTCTGAGCTAGCCAGCTCACACTCATCTATATCTGTGGAGGAGATTATGGGAACGTGAAATGTTTTCCAGCCTATGGATCTTAACCCACACAAGGGTCACATATCACATATCCTGCATATCAGCTATTTACATTACAATTCACAACAGTAGTAAGATTGCAGTTATGAAATAGCCATGAGATAATTTTATGGTTGGGGTTGGGGGTTCCCACAACAAGGGCAACTGTATTGTAAAGGGTTGCAGCATTAGGAAGGTTGAGAACCCCTGGTTTAGGCAATCCTGGAAAGAAGTAAAGGCACAGGAAGAAAGACTGTGCTTTTGTATTGTCAATCGCTCAGCTGCTAACAGGCACTGTTTGTGAATAAAGTGCAAACCCTGAAGTTCATGTCTCAATGGATTTCCATGAAGTTCCCACCTGCCTAAACAGCAACGTATGTGTAAGTAAATTACTTTCTTCCAGAGTTTCAGACAACAAGGACTGACATTTTCCCAGTAATCATTAACTTACTATCTATCAATATAAAACAGAAATGTATTTATCATAATTTATTTGTTTCACTAAAACATATATACTAGGCTTCTCGGAGGAAAATGTTCTATTTTTATGAATCCACACATTTGACTTGAGCTAAAATTCATGTTTCTCTTAGTGTCAGCTTCAGTTTTTGCTTAATTTTAATACAATTTTAGTATAATATGAGGTAATATATGTAAATATGCTTATGTGTCTCATTTCTTATGCTCACAATTCCTTCTTTTTCCCCCCAACACCAAATAATTTATTTAAACCTACTAATTACTTACATCCTTGTGGAGATCATTAGTTAATAAAAGTAAAAAGAATGCTTTTGGTTCATGATCTCTCAAATTTGTGCCTTTGGCCTTTGCTCTTACCAGAACACACGTTTCCATTCCTGGCAAATCCTTTCAAACACTGACACACAGCAGTCTCTCCGTCTGAGACACAGCGAGCGTGGCTGCCACACCCCCCAGGGCCACAGTCATCTTCATCTGCACACAGTGAGAACACATGCGATTATTTCCAGTCTTCAGAGGAGGAAGTAGACCTCAAAGTGCTGAACAGAACGTCCCAGCACCTTCCTGAAGTTTGTGGGTGGGCTAGCCTCCAAACAGAAAGAACTGGCTAGGTCTGTCTGCGCCATCTTGTATCAAGCTACCAGATTTAGAAGGCCCAGCTCACTGCTTCCATGTACCTTCAGTTGCATGGTTTTGTGTGCTTGCTAGTTTTGATTTGCTTTGGCTTGTGGTTGTGGTTTTGTTGCTGCTCTAGCTTTTTGACAAAGTGAGTAGCCAAGGCTGGCCTTAACGTGAGAACCTCCTGCCTCTTTTTCTCTCACATGCTGAGGTAAATCTTAATCTTAAAGAACCATTTGATGTCCAGAGAGCTTGGTGTTGACTTGGTTGTCATCAGCACATTTGAACTTCTAATAGAGCTTAAAATGGACTCCAGTTTCATTTTATGTAATATCAATCTATAACTCTAAGTAACCTTTATAAAAGTCCCACAATGCAGGTATTTTATTTACAAACTGTAAGCCTAGATTAGGCAGGGTTGGAGCTATTCTAACTCACTTCCCAGCCATTTTATGTCCCTTGTACTTGCCGGTTCTCCTGGCCACATGCTCATGGTCCATCTCCTCTCATGGCAGCCTCCTCTCCTACAGTCCTTTCTTCTTTTTCCCTCTCTCTGCTTGCGACCCTCTCACTTGATCCTCAAATCCCTCCACTTTCTTCCTCCACTGCTCGATCACAGGCTCTGGCATTTTATTGACCAGTTAAATTGAGGAACAACGTTTACATAGGGTCACTTGGTGTGTGTGAGGATCTACTCGTGGGGGACAAGCAGATCATGACAGCCAGCATTTAGCCTTAGAATACAAGCAACCCACGACAATTTTACTCAAAAATCCCCAACCACTGTGACATACAAAAAGCCCATCTATTCTCCCCCTGAAACACACAGACTTGTATGTAGCATGCAGATCTGTTTCTGACAGATTGGCTCACAGAAAGATTTATTGTCAATTTACTAATATCATGTTTCATATCTGATAGGATATATGTCACAGTGTGTGCTTATTATCAAGATTTATGCACTGCCTTGTAAGCCTCTGGCACTTCTGCAAAGTCACGAACCTTACAAGTCAAATACTGTAAAAGATCATTTCATTTCATCCTCCATTGAGATGCAAATGCCCCGGGGGACAGAGCTGCATGTCACGCCACAGACGTGAGCAAGCTTTTCTTTGTTTCTTGCTTTTCTGCTTTAACTCTTTGTGCATATAGTCACTCCCCAAATGCCACCCACCATCTCCTTTTTGAGTTGGAATATCTGACATACCACAGCTGGCTATGCACCACCGTCTCTCTAGTTTGTTCATGGGATATAGGAGAGATGACAAGAAGCCTTCGGAGCGCCTTTGTAAAGGTTAGACGTTTTTAGCTGGATTCCCACCCCCACCCCATGACTGCAGACATTTGGGCAATTGTGGTTTTGGGATTTTTTTTTTCATTTTGTTTCGTTTTTGATTTTTAAGACAGGGTTTCATTCTGTAGATCAGGCTGGCCTCGAACTCACAGAAAGCTACCTGCCTCTCCCTCCCTAAGTGCTGGGATTAAAGGCATGTGCCACCAACTTTCCAGTGGTAATTGTGTTTTTATGTTTCATATGTTTAGCTACTTAACCAAGACTTCTCTTGGGTGGACACAATACCGTCCATGCTTGCTTGGCTACCCCGTTACTCACAACTTAGGATGGGTGCGTTCAAATCGCTTCGTTCCCAAATCACAAGGCTGCTGAGAGGAGGGGTGGTTGGTATCCAAGCACAGCAAACATTTGACAGCACTGTACAACCATCCTAAATTAGAATATGATGCAGGACCATGGCAGACGTGGAGTCAGCTCTGCATGATGGGGAACAGCAGATATGCAGCAGGAGGCACACGCAGGCGGTGGCCACCCTGGCCACACTCACCTGCTTCTCTCTGGAGTGAGCAGGGATTTCTAATAGGACTGTTAGTTTGCGTGACTGTTGTCAGAAACCAAAGAAAACACGGCTGTTTTAAAAAAGTCCTCTGCCAATTAAAATTTGTGATACATAGCTAAATAAAGTTGACAAAGAAGGGCATAGTCAGGGCTGTAGACTTGGCTCAGTGGCTAAGAGCACCTGATGTTCTTCCAGAGGTTTACAGTTCGATTCCCAGCACCCACACAGGTGCACACAGATGTCTGTAACTCCAGTCTCAGGGGATCTGACAGGATCAGAAAACCCACGTCACACACAAATACACATAGACAAAACATTTATACACATAAAGTAACTAAAACATTTTAATAATTAAAAAGGGCATGGTGATATCTTAATAATTAGGATTGAGGTGTAGCTCAGTGGTTCTAGCAGGGGCAAAGCCCTGGGTTTGAGTGCCAGCACCTAAAAGACAAAGCCCCCAAACCAGAAGCAACTCTGGGAACTAAACTATAAAAATAAAATTCACTAAACCACCAACCAAGGAGTACACATGGAGGGACCCATGGCTCCAGCTGCATATGTAGCAGAGGATGGACTTGTGGGACATGTATGAGAGGAGAGGCCCTTGGTCTCGTAAAGGCTCGATGCCCCAGTGTAGGGGAATGCCAGGACAGGAAAGTAGGTTAGTGAACAGAGGGAGGGGGGATGGGATAGGGGTTTTTTTAGAAGGGATAAAATTTGCAATGTAAATAAAGAAAACATCTAATAAAAAAATAAGCTAAACTAAAATAAAATTCACTCAGAAGTACCTAATATGTGCCCAGGTCCTACTGAGTGGTAAAAGTACAGTCATGCAGGCTGCAGACGAAGACTCTGCTGTCTTACATTGTCTTTGGGGCTAAGTGAATACAAAGCCAAACACAAGCCAGGCGGTGGTGGTACACGCCTTTAATCCCAGCATTTGGGAGGCAGAGGCAGGCGGATTTCTGAGTTCGAGGCCAGCCTGGTCTACAGAGTGAGTTCCAGGACAGCCAGGGCTACACAGAGAAACCCTGTCTCGAAAAACCAAAAAAAAAAAAAAAAAAAAGGGTTACAAGTCACTTGGCTAATCAGGACCAGGAACTTTGTCCACTACATACAAAGAATGGTGGTTTGGTCATACTGCTTTGCTCATGCATGTGTGCATGTTTAGGTGTTTATGCATGTGTGTATGTGTAAGTGCTCACGTGTGTGTGTGTGTGTGTGTGTGTGTGTGTGTGTATATGTAAGTGCTCATGTGTGTGTTCACATGTAGGTGTGTGGAGGACAGAAGCCAATGCTGGGTTTCTTCCTCAATCATTTTCTACCTGATTTTTTTGAGTGAATATATAAATATATGGATATATAATATAACATATATAATTCATATACATATATGATTAAATGTTTCAGAGTCAGAGTGAGCCACACTGGGTGAAGGGCAATGAGCCATGAGGACAGGAAGGATTTGTTAGGCGCTCTAGGGCTCATCAAAACTACTTGCCATATACAGAATATAACAGACTCCATTATGAACCAAATTATTCTGCTGATAAATAAGCAATATAGACTAAGAATTCTAACATTTCTGTTTATGGAATTTCTGCAGTAATTAAAGTAACCAATTAATATGGCTCATCAATTACTATCAACTTTGCACAATGGCTAGATAGAGCAAGTACCCACCAGAGTAGGTACGGTGGGGAATACTTAAGTCCCTTCTAGCCTGACAGTCACCCCTATTTGCAATTATACCTCAAACAGTTCAGTCTAGAGTCTCTCAGCAGGCACGATTCATGCCTAACCCAACAGAGCTTTACAGTGCATGCTTTTCAAAAGAGGAGGACCCAAGTCCAAGGTTGGGCTGTAGGATAGTTAGCTAATATTATACCAGGGGAAGAGAGTACAGAATTTCCTACTGGTGGAGCAGAAGCTGTTGAAAGCAAAGCTATCTTCGAGAACTCACAGTTTGTCCCTGACACCATGATTTCAGCCACTAGTGTGGAGGGTTCTGTCCCATCATTGTCTGGTGCTTCAGCCTTAGTGGAGCTGTTCAGTGATGTCACCTCTGTACTAAGATCAGCATTTTCACCTGGAGGACAAAAGACTCAATTAGTTAAGCCTTTCCGTTTCAAGGAAAGTTTGATTTAATTTATGTTGATGGTCATTCGCTGGTTATGAGTTCAGGCTCATTTTAGTACAAAGATTTAGGGAAACCGGCAGGGCTTGGTGGAACCAATGGGGAAGAGAATGGGACTCTTTCAGATAAAAAACAACACTCCTCCTGAATATAACCAGCTCAGAATCACAGACCACAACATCAAGAAGTTGTGGCGGCCACCTCTCCCCACCCTGTCTCATGCTGGCCCCTCCTTTTGTCTGGCTTCTGTATTTAGAATACCCTGAGCTAACTGTACTTTTGAAGCTGCTCTGTATAAAAAGCCATATAGAAGCACAAAGCGCACTGCTCCTGGAGAGGAGATGGACTCCCAAAGGCAGCACTTTGCTCAGCTGTGCTACAAAGACCTCAGGGTCCACTGCACAGAATCTGCAGCACCAAGGTACCTCGCACCACAGTCGAAAGCTACTGATTGTTCACATGTTCACGTTACTATTGATATAGCGAGACAGTGTAGGAAAGACCGTGGTGCACGGCACAGCACGGCACAGCACGGCACAGCACGGCACGGGGCGGCACAGCACGGCACAGCACGGCACAGCACGGCACAGCACGGGGCGGCACGGCACGGGGCGGCACAGCACAGCACAGCACACCATCAACAGGACAAATGGGCAGCCCACAGAATGGGAAAAGGTCTTCCCCAATCCTACATCTGACAGGGGAATAATACCCCAAATTTATAAAGAACTCAAGAAACTAGACATCAACAAACCAAATAACCCGATTTAAAAATGTGGTACAGAGCTAAACAGAGAATTCTCAACAGAGGAATCTTGAACGGCTGAGAAGCACCTTATACCAATCAGAATGGCTAAGATAAAAAACGCAGGTGACAGCACATGTTGGCGAGGATGTGGAGAAAGAGGAACACTCTCCTCCATTGCTGGTGGGATTGCAAACTGGTATGACCACTCTGGAAATCAATCTGGAGGTTCCTCAGAAAATTAGAAATAGATCTACCTCTTGGGGCTGGAGAGATGGCTGAGTGGGTAAGAAATAGATCTACCTGAAGATCCAGCAATACCACTCTTGGGCATATACCCAAAAGATGCCCCACCATGCCACAGGGGCACGTGTTCCACTATGTTTATAGCAGCCTTATTTGTGATAGCCAGAAGCTGGAAACAATTCAGATGTCCCACAACAGAAGAATGGATACAGGAAATGTAGTTCATTTACACAATGGAATACTCTTCAGCTATTAAGAATGATGACATCATGAGTTTTGCAGGCAAATGGATGGAACTAGAAAATGTCATTCTGAGTGAGGTAACTCAGTCCCAAAAGGACATGCATGGTATGTACTCACTAGTAAGTGGATATTAGCTAAACAAAAAAAAGTACAGAATACCCAAGATACAGTCCACAGAACTCAAAAAGGTCAACAAGCTGAAGGGCCCAAGTGAGGAGGCCTCAGTCCCACTTGGGAGGGAGAAGAAAGCAACCACAGGAGAGGCGGAGGGAGGGAGGGATCTGGGAGGAAAAGGGGATTAGGGGAGGGAGAGGAGAACCTGACCTGGTATTGGGTGGGGGAAAGGACTGAAACCCCAGGACCAGCAGAAAGAATGGAAACAGGCAACCTGGGGGGTAGAGGTGGCTAGGAGGTGAGGGGAACCCTCAAGAGTGCACCAGAGACCTAGGAAGTGAGAGACTCTCAGGAATAAAAGGGAGGGACCTTAGATGAAATGCCTGACAGTAGAGGGAGGAAACTTACAGAGCTCACCTCCAGCAGGAAGACAGGACATCAAGTGAGGGATGGAGTTGCTATCCCACAGTAACAACTCTGACCCATAATTGTTCCTGTCTAAAAGAACTGCAGGGACAAAAATGGAGAAGAGATTGAGGGAAAGGAGGTTCAGTGACAGGTCCAAATTGGGATCCATCCCAAGGAGAGGCTCCAAGGCCTGACACTGTTGCAGATGCTATGGTGTGCTTACTGACAACTCTCCTAGCATGGCTGCCCTCGGAGAGGCACAACAAGCAGCTGAAAGAGTCAGATGCAGATACTTATACCCAACCAATGGGCAGAAGCTGGGGACCCCTGTGGTTGAATTAGGGAAAAGCTGGAAGAAGCTGAGAAGGAGGGAGACCCCATAGGAAGACCAGCAGTCTCAACCTAGACCCCTGAGATCTCTGAGCCACCAACCAGACAGCATGCACCAGCTGATATGAGGACCCCGACACACATACAGCAGAGGACTGCCTGGTCTGGCCTCAGACTCTGGAGAGATTTAAGGCCCCAGGGAGTGGGAAGGTCTGGTGGGGTGGAAGTGGAGGGGTGGGGACATCTTCTTGGAGATGGGGGAGGAGGAATGGGCTGAGGAACAGTTCAAGGGTGGACTGGGAGGGGGATAATGACTGAACTGTAGAAAGATATTAAATAATAATAATAATAATAATAATAATAATAATAATAATAATAATTATAGGGGGATAATGACTGAACTGTAGAAAGATATTAAATAATAATAATAATAATAATAATAATAATAGTTTTAAAATTTTCAATATCCTAAGAATTGATAAATATAATCCACATATACAAAACCCTTTAGGGGTCTTAGTAAGTCTTTTAAGAGCAAAACAGAGTTCTGAGTCTAAGAAGTAGGAAACTATTATCCTAAGGCAATAATAATAATAATAATAGGGAAAAAAGCCATGTCTCAAAATCCAATATACAACTCCATTCCATGGACAGGGCCATCCATTCACTGTTATCAACCTGCCACTTAGCTTATATTTATAACATGCCTACCAAGTAATTATGCACTTTTAAAAGAGGCTTAACAAATATAAATTATCTTTGGCACATTTTTGGTAGGAAGACACCAAAAGATGACTCCAGCTCTGCCTCGTTTGGGCACGCACTACAGGCAGAAAGGTCATCCATCATATAAGTCTCGTTCTCCCGCCCTCTTTCTCAACTCTAGCTGTAAAGAGACGACGATCGTGACCTCCTCAGTACCCTTCCTGTGCCTGCTTCATAGTTATGTCTCTTCCTCTCTCCCTCTCTCCCTCTCTCCCTCTCTGTCTGTCTGTCTGTCCGTCTGTCTGTTTTGTTTTTTGAGACAGGGTTTCTCTATGTAGCCCTGGCTATCCTGGAACTCACTCTATAGACCAGGCTGGCCTCAAACTCAGAAATCTGCCTGCCTCTGCCTCCCAAGTGCTGGGGTTAAAGGTGTGCGCCACCACCACTACCTGGTGTTGATAGTTACTTCTATGAAGGACTCAAGTTTTCCTATTAAGACCTATAGCGCGGGGAAGAGGTTGTCTTTCATGATCCCTGAAATTAAGAACATAACATTTTAAAACAAACTGTCTTTAAACATTGTCACAAGGTGGTTTTTATTTCTAAGTCTTAGTACACCCCACTACAAATAAGGGAGAACATGAAGCTTAAAACTTTTATGATTAGAATTCAGTTTAACTCAGACTGTGATAAGGAACTAAAAAACTCACAAGGGAGGGGTGCAGAAACCCAAACACACTCAGCATTCTTAAAGACACAGGAGCACCTAATAACACAGAGCACCACAATGGTCAAAAGCAGAACATGGATGCCCCAGTGTGTGGAGCCCGGGGAGGTAATCCAGCAGCGCGGCATGCTTTGTCACCTGCCAGTATCTGATAATCCTTCTGAACAAGACACATTTTCCCATCCCAGTCTTTCCCAAAACCTTCACGACACAATGAGCCACACCCCAGCTCTTGAGGCAGATGAGTTCGCAGCCTCCATTCTTGTATAAGCAGGGATCTGTGCCTAGTAGAGACCAGAGAGACTGTGCAGATGGGTCTGGAGATGCCAAGGATGTTGCTGATACAAATCAAAGACATCTTTGAGTAAGAACTCAGCCATTCGGAAGCTCCTTCGAGGAGGCCCTGACTCCGAGCCAGCTCAGAGTGTTGTTATCTTATGTGTCTTTGCTGAACACAGCTGGTTAGTTTAGTTTGTAAGGCTCCTTAGTCTGTGTGATTCCTACATCCTAACCCAGGATCTAGACAAAGTCATAGAGATCTCCAGGATGAGGACATGCTGGAGGGAGCTGAACGACTCTTCCTTGGGTTGCTTCTGGCTGCTGCTCACTACCTGGCATGTGGGGGTGAGGGGATCCGAAGGGTGGGTACAAGTTCCACTGCAAAAATCTAAGTTGCCTGAATCAATAACTTTTAACATATTAAGTAATTCTATTTGGTGTTAAGAATTCCAGGTGGGACCTTTTTCTATTGTGTTGTTTATACTTTGTGATATCTATCTATCTATCTATCTATCTATCTATCTATCTATCTATCTAGTCACTATGAACAAAGTCTAACTTGCTTATCCTGACTTTCCGTAACCCGAGTCTTTTGAAATGTAGCAAGCAAGTGATCAGGGGGTAGGGGAGGAGTGTGGCTAGAGAGATAAAACCCAGATTATTAAAATCATCATACTAGGGATAAAGCACAAATTACCAAACTACCAAGCTTGTCTGGGCTGTGATTCAATTAATGTCCAAAGCTTGGAGAAATCTTAACATTGATGCAGACAGGTGAAAAAAATCAGAAGCCCCCTCCTCCCACCCAGGCCTGCTACCATTGGTTAACAGAGCCGCAGTCTCCAGTGCAGGAGGGCCTGCGGGACCTCTCCAGTGTACCTGGTTTTGCCAATGGATGGACCACAACCAGTGACGAGGGCTTCAGCATGCTGCCTTGGAGACGTACCCTGTTTTGACCAGTCCTCTTGTTCACCCTTATTACCGATGGGATAGCCCAATCCGAGAACCACACGTGATCCTCAAACACGGCTAGAGCAAAGGGGTGACCTGGAAGCAAGCCAAAGATCATTCATTCCAGACAGGTTCTCTTCATAAGGGGCATTTGTAAGAGGACAAGGCTTAGAACCACGATACTCCGTCACCGGTGCTGCTGGCCTACATGGGTCCGAACAGCACCAAGGATGCCAAGGTGGGCATGCTCTGTCCTCATGTGCCACAAACTGAACTTGAGTGTGCTTCTTGCTGCTCTTTGCTCTGGGTCTCCTCAGCAAGCTCAGCTGCTAGTCTCCTAACCTTCCTTACTAATGCCTCCTTCCCTTATCCCCTGAGACTCTCTGACTCTTCCCTGACATGCAGAAGGGAGTTTTTAGAACATTTATCTGCTGCCTCCGATTCCACAGCTCCTACTGACCATCCAGTAGGCTGCCTTCTGAGCCCTCCTCAATCAACCCCACCTCTGCAGGCCTCTGAACTGCTGTGAGCTGATTCAAGTACCACTAACTCAGAATACTCGGAGTCTCCAGCTGCTACACACCAGGGTGGAGGAGGCATGTGCTCGCTCGGAAGCTTTTCTCATGCCTTTCCATGTTCTCCAGGTGGATGAATTTGGAGCTGTGAGATGAATGTCTCCCCCGTGTGGTGGGAAACTCAAATGACTTGTCCAGGCTACTGCAAGCCTTCTGGGCCTCACCACTGTTGACCAGCTTTCATCTCAGTCTCTAGTCCTTTGTCCCAAAGTAAATACATCATGGGAATTTGTTTTACTTGACTACTGTTCTTTTTTATTGTGGTTAGAACACATGCAACACAAAATTTACTCCCTTAGCCTCTATGTATAGTTCAGAGGTGCTAAGTACACTCACACTGCTGCACAACCAATCTCTAGAAGTTTTGCAGCATTTTTGAAAATCTGAAACTCTATGCCAACTTTCCCCCAGCTCCCGAGAAATACTATTCCACCCTGTGTGTGAGGCTGCCACACTGCATTACCAGGAGCAAGTGGGCGTGTCCAAGGGACACAACACCCTCTTCTGGCTCTCCATGGCCCCAGGCATACATGCAGCAGACAAAACAAATATATAAAAGAAGAAAAAAGTCAACCCCTGAGCTGTCCATTGAGAACACACCACATGCATTTCCGTAGATGGTGCTCTAGCAGAGGGATGAGGAGACAATTAAACACAACATTATGTAATGTTGCTCTTCAGGAGAGAGTTGCACTATCCCGATTATAGTAGCACTTACAATTAAAAAAAAAAAAAAAACAAAAACAAAAAACAAAAAACAAAAAACCTCCACTAAAGAGCTCTGGGTCTCCCTCAGCTGGTGACGGGCTTGCCTATCATGTGCAAAGCTCCTTTTAATCTCCAGCACCATCTAAACTGGGGTGGGGAACAGGCCCTAGCATCTTAGCATTCTGGAGTCAAAGGTAGAAGGATCAGAGGTTCGAGGTAATCCTCCACTACACAGAAAGTTCAAATCCAGCCTGGAGTGCATGAGACTCTGTCCCAAAGTGAATAAAATAGAATACTATTGTATTTATATACTATATGCTGTGTTTTTGGATCCAGAATGCGATGGTTTCTTCCGGTTAGGAATGTTCATATACCCACCTACCTCAGAAACCAATGACTGTCTGCCAAGTGCGTGGATAGACACAGTCCAACTATGTATGTAAGCTTATCACTGTTTATGAAGAATATGGTTGTTTTAAAGAGTCTTAAAAATATATACAATTTAAGTATCTTTCTTTCTCTATTTTATGCTGTATTATCTGGAAAGTTATTGTCTCTAAACTACAGAGAATTAGCAAGGTCTAACTATCTTATTAGTTCCTTGCTAAAGGAGGCTGATTTTTGATCTTCCCAACCAGTGTCTAAATCCCTAAAGCCCTCCGTCCCAACATTGCCAGTTCCTCATTCTTCCTTACACCAATTTGCTATCAGACCCTCTCTAATTTTTATTCACAGTAAGTTTTAATACCCTAATCTCCTATTTCTCTGCTTACTAACAATGTAGCTTGGGTCTTCATGAACTGATGGGTGGACTAGCACTGAGTTTACCGCTGATTTCCTTCTCTCTAGACGTCAATATGACCACTGTGCTGGAATCTAAATGGTTACCTTGAAATGGCGGCCTTTTGTCACATTTACTGTTTCCTTGGTAAATTCCAAATGAGGTTCAGGCACTTTCTCCTGGCAGTTCTTCTTAGTACTGAGTTAAAAATGGTCAAAAGGGTCCTTGTAGACTCCTTGAGCCCAAGGCAATTTCCCACTGCCTTTGTACTTGTCCTTTGTGTGTGTGCATGTGTGTGTGTGCGTGTGTGTGTGTGTGTGTGTGTGTGTATGAGTGTGTGTGCATGTGTGTGTGTGTGTATGAGTGTGTGCGCATGTGTGTGTGTGTGTGTGTGTGTGTGTGTGCATGCATGTGTGTGCATGTGTGTGTGTTCTGCATATATCTCTGTGTGGGTACCTGCAGAGGCCAGAGAAGAGTGTCAAAACTCTTGAGCTGAAGTTATAGGTGGTTGTGAGCTGCCCAAAATGGCTGCTGAGAGCCAAGCTCAGGTCCTCTGGAAGACTAGCAAATGCTCTTAACCATTAAACCTTCTCTCTAGCCCCTGACACAGTGTTTTAAAGATATTTACAAAAGTTCATGATTTCATGTGAAGAATCTTACAAAGCAACAGGGGAGAGACCATCATTGATTAATCTTTTCTATATTATTAACTGACATCCATCAATGCCTAAAAGTATATTATCACTGTTATAGAATGACAGACAAAAAAGAAAAAAAAAGAAGAAATAAGGTTTCTATTCTTAAATAAGTTTGGAAAAAAATTAAGAGTTTTCACTCTCATTTGGGGAAATCTTGAGGAAAAGTGATTATACAATACTACATTTTACTCAATATTCCATGCTCAGGCCTGGGTAATCTTTCTGTTTTACAATTCTTGGAGTATTCTAGCCTGGTTAAATGTGGACATGTGTAAGCACATTCTGGATTTCACATTCATCAGCAATCAATCAAGGAAGTCAGAGGCTAGTGAGACGGCCCAGCTGTCAAGACCAAGTACTGCTCTTGCAGAGAATCCATGTTTGGCTTCCAGCACCCACATCCACCGGCTTACAGTCGCCTGAAACTCCAGCTCCAGAGCACCTGACACACTCTCTGGCCGTTGTGGTTACATGCACTCATATGTATATATTCCCAAACACATACATATGTGCACATGATTTAAAAAATAATAGTACGACTAAACTAAAGGTGAAAAAAGAACGCACCTACATCATTCTGGGTAAGTCTTCGGCGATTGGAACCATCCAGATTGGCCATTTCAATCACAGACTGCTTGGTGTCACACCAGTACAGAGTGTCTGTTAAGTAGTCAATCGTGATTCCACTGGGTTCCAGCAGATTAGAGCTGACTATCAGCATCCGCCCAGAGCCTTGAAGGGAAGAGCTTTCAATCCGTGGAGACATCCCTGTGTCCGTCCAGAAGAGTCTCCTTCAGCAAGAAAACTCACAAGTCAAATTTGCATGAAAAAATTCTTATATTCTTTCAAGACATAGAAATCCAATAGAAATCACTTTAAAGAGTGGAACACCAAGAAATATGTAAGGAGAAAATGCAGCAACTCATGTTAAACAATTACAAACAAAAGCAAAGAAAACCCTCAGTTATCTGGTCTGTATAAAGAATCTAGAGGGGGCTGGTGAGATGGCTCAGCAGGAAAGAGCACTGACTGCTCTTCTGAAGGTCCTGAGTTCAAATCCCAGCAACCACATGGTGACTCACAACCACCCATAACGAGACCTGACATTCTCTTCTGGTATGTCTAAAGACAGCTATAGTGTACTTATTATGTATAATAATAAATAAATCTTTTAAAAAAAAAGAATCTAGAACAAAAAGGAAAAATGGTGTCAGACCATTAGACAGAAAAGGAATTGATTTCTGAAATCGTAGAGTATTAGTTAATCAAATCTGTACTTGAATGGACAGTAGTAAACTAGCAGCAGAAGACATACAATTTGGTAGCTCATTCTAACATTATGCATATATTAAGTTACAATATAAAAGGAATAGTGTGTTTACTTGTTTCCTGGAGTTATGCAAGGTTCTGTGCCTGTTAAGATAATTTTAACTTCACATTTTTAAAAATATCAATCTGGTTTAATATCTTGCTGGCTTGCGTAGGGATGGGTTCACCTTGTTTTAGCCATTTGATCAACTCCAGATCAATTATCAGTTACTGCTAACATATCGTCCAGAGACCATTATAACATTTTCACCAAAAAGAAAACCTTCAAGGTTCTGGCTGAGTGCTGAGAGCCAGCTCTAACCACTGGAACCAGTCTAATCAATTGGAATTACATTGACTACTTAACAGACACATAGTATTGGTGTGACAGTAAGCCGTCTGATTGAAATGGCCAATCAAACAAAAAAGAATTTGTTTTTCTCTTTGCTTTTTAACAACCCTGAAGAAACTCTATTCTCCTTAATTCTCTACTCTCAAACCAAAATGTGAAATGTTAATTCACAGTTAGTAACATAGAATCTACTAATCTTTCATAATTTTAATTTCTGCTGATATGGTTCTAGAAACGACCTATTATTTGAAGTCATCCTAAGATTTTTTTAAATAGTGTTGATAAGTCAACACTCCTAATTTCATTTTCCACTCAAGAACCAACGTAGATTTTTAAATCTTTTTTTGTAAATAAAGGATTTTAAAATTTTTATGTAGAGTGTTTTTCTTGCCTGTATATCTATAACATTTCATGCTTAGTACTTGTGGAGGCAAGAGAGGTTATTGGATCTTCTGGAACTGGATCTACAGACGGTTGTGAGCTTTTATGTGGGTACTGGGAACAAACCAAACCTAGGTCCTCTGGAAGAGCAGTAGGTATTCTTAACCACTGAGCCATCTTTCTAGTCCCGACAACATTATGAAAAGTAGATTCATGGGATTAAGTATAGTTGGTTAATGAGAACCAAGAGACAAGGAAGGTGTCTTAGTCAGGGTTTCTATTCCTGCACAAACATCATGACCAAGAAGCAAGTTGGGGAGGAAAGGGTTTATTCAGCTTACTTCCACATTACTGTTTATCACCAAAGGAAGTCAGGACTGGAACTTAAGCAGGTCAGGAAGCAGGAGCTGATGCAGAGGCCATAGAGGGATGTTCCTTACTGGCTTGCTTCCCCTGGCTTGCTCAGCCTGCTCTCTTATAGCCCAGGGATGGCATCACCCACAAGGGGCCATACCCCCTTGATCACTAATTGAGAAAATGCCCCATAGCTGGATCTCATGGAGGCACTTCCCCAACTGAAGCTCCCTTCTCTGTGATAACTCCAAGTTATCACACAAAACCAGACAGTACAGAAGGGATGTAAGTTGTTAGATACACTGGTTCTGAAGATCTGAACAAAATTCACAGATTTGCTTTGCTTTTGACTGCACTGACCACCTGACGTCTTAGCACAAATTCTGGTCATGAGCATTGCAGACATGAACAAGTGCATAAGCTCAGATAGATGGATGCCTCTTTTCATAAACATCTACCTGGCCTTTGGATGCACAGCTATTCCCCGTGGCCTTGAGACTCTCTCTTGGATGATTATTTGATGATGCTTCCCGTTCAAATCACTCCCTCCAATGACAGACTTCCTAAAAGGTAAGTATAAGCAGGGAGGTGTTAGCTCGTTATTTTCAAATAAAACGTTTCCTTTTCTCATGCTGATACATGTACATTCTCTTTCCCTCCCCGTCTGTCTGTCTGTGTTTCTCTCTCTCTCTCTCTCTCTCTCTCTCTCTCTCTCTCTCTCTCTCTCTCTCTCACACACACACACACACACACACACACACACACACATCAAGTTAGTGCCAGCAAGCTCTCTACATAAAAAATACAGCCAGGCAGTGGTGGCATTCACCTTTAATCCCAGCACTTGGGAGGCAGAGGGAAGCGGATCTCTGAGTTTGAGGCCAGCCTGGTCTACAGAGTGAGTTCCAGGACAGCCAGGGAGACACAGAGAAACCATATCTTGAAAAATCAAAACCAACCAACCAACCAACCACGAGTTAACTAGCAGCCCCTTTCAATCCTGGGCACAGGACAGGATGAAGGGGGACTGTCAGCAGCCTGGCAGGGACAAGGCCAAGAGGTCGACGTTCATTTAGTCTCTTTCTCTTCACAGCCTTCCATTTCTGCTGGAACTCATGGAAGCCAGAGACATGGAGGCCAGGTCACAGCCCACGGGAAGAAGGCACAAGCCAGAGCAAGGACAGCAGGGGGAGATTTCCATGGGCTTCAGTTTTCTCCCACCTGGCTTCAGGGCAGATGCAGTGCTGTGGTCAGCCCTTATCCCTCACTTCGCTCCCCATGGTTTCAGTTCCTTTGCAGTCATATTTGTCTCCTTCTGAGCTGTGCAACCAGTGGTGATAAAGCCACCCTCTCTGATCTCACTGTTACAGCACTAAGTTTCAACTGCTGAGCAGGAGTTAAGCAATGAGAATTGAGCTCCCCGTGGTGCTGTTGAGTTCAGGCCAAAAGCAAAGCAGAGATGTCAGGGTTAGTGGTAAGAAAGCAAAGACCCAGGGACAATTTATGTTTATTGTACTTCTCCATAGAACACATATGTATAAAGATATAAGCATGCATCTATCTTTACCTTTATGGTTCAACTAACTTTAGAAGTCAGGATTCCTTAATGTTAATTAATAATTCCATACAATTATCAATGTGTCATGCTCACATGAATGTCTTTTTTCTCAACCAATACAGTCACCCCTCTTTGGTTTTCACTTCGAGTTGCCACATAATCTAATACCTAGGATTAAAGTCTTGCTTATTTAAATCAAATTTCTAGCTAATATCAAGGTTTTAAAACTACAAACCTCTCATTTCCAGTCAAATTAAAGGTTTTGCTGAAGCAGCTGTCTTTCAGAGTGAAGCGGACTTAAGAGGGGTTTGTTATTGCTGAAGTCAATGGGCTGGGGGATGGGAGGTCTGGCTCTGCAGGCTCCAGCTGTGCCCATCTGAAGACACTGCCTGGGCAGCAGGCACTAATCACACACTGGTAAAATTAGAGGTGCCTCCTGACTGTGTGGAAATGGGAAGAGAGCTGCCTCCAAGGAGCCGAGAGCTGTTGACATCTGTAACCCTGATAAACGTTTACACTTGGAAAAACAACCATGTACTAGCTCTGTTATTACCCACTGCTGGCAGGGAGAACGTCCTTTTAAGTCGGTTCAACATGGAGAAGGCTGTTATTATGATCGTTATAATCGTTTTTGGCAGGACTTGATTTGAATCTGTTCTGTGACTCTGGGTCTCACCCATTCTGACGCTGAGTGACGCTCACGCATACTGTCTCCTGACAGTACCCCTCTATGAAGGTTTTGGGGTCCTGGGGCCTGAACCCGAGCCTTCACATGCCAAGCGTGTTTCTATGCCAAGTAGCACCCCAAGCTCATTTCTGTGATGAGTCAGGAACTGCCTCTGGAAATGGCTAACCTTGAGTTCACTGTTTAATCCTAGGAAAGCTATTTTATTTTAGCACTTTGATTATAAATTCTCTTGATCTTTAAGAGATATGAACGCATACCCATTTAGGACTTAATAGTATCCTGGATGGAACGCTCTTAGCGCAGTATCTGGTACAGTGCAATTATTTAATAGACAGATGTACAAATAGTAAAAGATTGAAGGTGAAGGCTAAATAAGCAACTGAGTAAAAAGCCATGCTCAACCTGGACAGGGAGAGAGCAGTACATCGGTGACTGCACACCATTTCCCACATCTGGCTCACTGTGAAGAACCTGTTTGTTTTCTGTAACAGAGACATAGCTGTGCACAAGCCCATGTGCCTGGTCCCTGGGGCTCTGCTCTCTGAGTTGGCACTACCATCTCCCAGACGTGAGACCCTAATTAATTTTCTTTTCCTTTTACATAGCTGCATGCGTTCCAGATGCTCAGCACGATCACCATTCACTCAATGCTCTTCAGTTACTAGGAAGAAATAGAGCACGTGGCAAATCTCACGCCATCTTGTGGGGGAGTCTGGTTCATGCTTCTCTGCCAGCAGCGAGGAGGTGGGCTTGCTTTCTTCAGCATCATGCAGGAGGGAGACCCTTCCCTCATCTGTCCTCCTCCTGTCCGCCCTGTTCCTTCTCAGGCTCACAGAGGCCACAGGCCACAGGGACAGAGGGGGCTGAGAGGACAGAAATGTCCCAACTTTGCTTCTCTTGTCACCCACAAAGGGAAGAAGCCCACCCTACCCAACGCGTGAAAATGTCTTCCCATCTCCAGGGAGCCTTCTGATCTTTCTCTCATGCCTGTTCAGAGGAGCCAGGGCAAGGACTTAAGGGCAAGACTTGCCATTCACAAGCTTGTAAACAACCCGGAACAACCTCAGCCTACCTGGGATGTAAAATGAAGGGGTGGGGCCCACGGATCCCTCTGCCCACCTGTACCTTTCTGTCCTTTGGCAAGTGTTCATGCATGGCCCGACACTTCCCTTACCTCTGTTTACACCAAGAATTTGTACTCCTTTGTTAAGTGGGAAAATCTGTCTTTTCTTTCCAGCCAAACTGAGAGCTGACCACAAAGACAGATCCCATTGCCTTCTCTATCGTTGTCTTCTAGAAGATGCCTAGGAGAGGGCCTTATGCAAGCAAATGGTTTCTGATAGTGCTTAGATGGGTTTAGGCTGCACTGTTGACAGTGGTCTGAGTGGCAAAGCATGTGTCACTTTCTTGGTCCTGGAAATCCTATCACCGTGGACTCTGTCCTAAGAAATGAGTGCCCTGCTTGGTGGTGGGGGAGGGGGAGGAGTACGGACGCCAATGGAGCCACTTCCCGTCCTCACCAAGTGGCCAGCCATAGTTCTCTATGATCATAGTAGAGGACAAAGCCAGTCCCCTCACCTCCATCTCTTGCCACAGAAAACTAAAGCAAGAAACATACCCACTGTCTGTCCAGTAGATTCTCCGGCCAATCCAGTCCACGGCAAGGCCTTCTGGTGTGTCTACTCCTTCTGTGATCAGTCTTTCTCGCTGGGAGCCGTCCATATTAACCCTCTCTATCCACTTCAGGGCTGTTTGTGCAAAATATATCTGCAAGAGAGAACCAGGCGTTTCTGGTTTGTATTCTAAATATTAATGTAGAATATGCGTGAAGGATTAACAGCCCTTCAGGTCATGCAATGTAATTATTATCAGAGATAGACAGACATAGCTACAATAAGCCCCAACTCTGCTACTCCTGAATATGTGTACGTGTAACCTTGAGCAATGTAATCTCTGTGTGGTGGTTTGAATAAGCATGGTCCCCATAGGCTCATAGATTTGAGTGCTTGGATACAAGGAGTGGCATGATTAGGAGGTGTGGCCTGGTTGGAGTAGGTATGGTTTTGCTGGAGGAAGTGTATCACTGGGGTTGGGCTTGGAGGTTTCAGATGCCAGGCCCAGTTTCTCCCTGTTGATTTGGATGTATCTCAGCTACCTCTCCAGTATCACGTCTACCTGCATGCTGCCATACTTTCTGCCATAATGACAATGGAATAAACTTCTGAACTGTAAGCCAGCCCTAGTGACATGTTTTTTTTTTTTAAATAAGAGTTGCCATTGTCATGGTGTCTCTTCACAACAAGAGAAACCCTAAGAGACTGTCTCTCTGTCTCTCTGTCTCTCTCTGTCTCTTATGTCCCAAGCCCCAATCCACCTTCTTCTCATACTAGCAAATAATCAAAACCCTCCTGATGGGCAAGCATGATGCTGGTCTCCCTCCTGCTCCTCCGGAGAAGCGAATGAAAAGAGGATGACACACAATCTCCCTAAGAAGGTGGCTAACAAGGAACAAGGCTAACAAGTGTGCAGGTATCAGAGCACAAGCGTTCTTAATGTTCCTCAAATGCATATATTTAACTTCTTCTGGGTCTAATACTGTGCGTGTGGCAGAGCATTTTCAAGTAGCCCAGGTCATCAATGAAGCTAAAATCCTCCACTTTCATAATCTGTTCATGCATTTAAAAAAAAGTGTACCTTGCTTTCCACAGGGTCATAATCCAAGGCAAAAACCATTCCCATCTGCCGGCTGAGCAGAGTTTTGTAGTCTGTTCCATCAAAATGCATGTGTCGGATGTCCTGGGAGTTTGCAAAAAGTAAAAATGGCTGTGGTCCTGTTAACAAAAATGTCAAGTACAGTTGAACTGAAAATGCTTTAAAACCCATGGCATTTGTGACTCTTGCTTTTTACTGCACAATCTTCTTTAACTCCTGCAATGCTAGTCTGCTCAATCTCCCACCAGGTTACGTAGGCAAAGACAGCTGGAAAGACCTCCCCCTCTTGCAAAGTATCACTGTAAGATTTCATCCCTGGGTCCTTACTTATAGAAAGGGTGACATTAACCCAAAGCACAGACAAATCACTCAGATCTTTTGGCTGTAAACCTCCTTCACCCACATAGGATGAATTCGTCGATTCACTTTCCATGGCTGGGTGCTCTTTTGAAAGGGGATCATATTTGAATTATAAGGCTCCCTAATCATTCTCTAGGCTCATTATGTTTTATTAGCCAAGACTTATGGAGTTAAAAGCATTGAAGTCAGACTTAGGCAAGCGTTACAGAATCAGAATTACAGCATCTCAGGTTATTAGCATGATCAGCCCTCAACAGACAAAATCAATCTGGGATAAGTCTAAGATTTCTAAGGGTAGTGAAAGACAGAAAAGATGCAATATCAGCAGAAGAGAAGAAGCAGGTGAAGCATAAAACTTCACATTAAAGTTGAAGGAAAAAGAACTTGTCAAGGTGTTATGATTACTATAGTTACCAGAGAGATCAAAATCAAATCGGTCAACAAATATTTTTTAAAATTTAAAAATATTAATATTTTTATTAAACATCCGTTAACTATAAAGCTCTTTAAGACCATTCCCCATGATGATCTTCCTACCTACTAAAGTTAGCAGACCCCACCCTAAGTGTCTGGAGGCCCCTTAACCAAGAAATGCTCTTCATTATTTATTTGCAGTTACTTAGATTATTCACAGTAATAAAATTTATTTCCCACTTCCAACATTTTCTTTTCAAATCATATTTTCTACCAGGAATCCGGAAGCAATTTAACTTTGCATGTTTCTAATGTAATACTATTTTCGGGTAGTCTCTTTTTCAAGGAGAGACTTTCCGACAACCACGGCACTAACCTGAAGCTGCACAGCTCTTTTGGTCCGATCGTAGGTCATACCCAGGAGAGCAACCACATTTCCAGGATACTGGGCTGAGTGGAAGACAGATCTGGCTGCATCCGCCATTATCAGGCGATGAACAACCTACAAAAACCAGCCACCGGGTAAAGATGTTACATTACACAAAATGTAACGTTTATCCAGGAAAGTACCCTGAAGAACCAACTGTGTGTCCTTTAGACCCATTTTCTTTTCTTTTCCTTTCCTCTTCTTTCCTTTTCTTTTCTCTTCTTTCTTCCTTTCTTTCTTTTCTTTTAAGATTTATTTATTGTTATTTGTAGCTGTCTTCAGACACACCAGAAGAGTGCATCAGATCTCATTAGGGATGGTTGTGAGCCACCATGTGGTTGCTGGGATTTGAATTCAGGACCTTTGGAAGAGTAGTCAGTGCTCTTAACTGGCTATCTCACCAGCCCCTAGACCCATTTTCTAAGTCATTGATACTGCTGTCTTCAAGTTTATCTTCAGAGTTTAGAGAACTGTCAGTCACAGTATCCTCTCCCCGCAGAACCCAGCAGTTTGATGTTAACCCTTCACATTCCTCTGGTCCTCATCCTTGTGTTCCACCACTGAGTTCAGGAACACACACACTGGCAGCCACCTCTGAGTTTGTCCTAACTCTTCTGCTGGTTAATACAATTTTTCTATCTCATACATTTTGGGCCTCTTGACTTTGGCCTTTTTGTTTGTTTTGTTTTTCAATGATCTTAACTTACTTTATTTTCAATTCTAGATTTGGGTAATACTAAATCCCACCAAATACATGTCTTCATATTTTGCAGATTTTATTTAAATGATTAAAAACTATTTAAAACTCTTGCGCTAATCTTGACTTCCATCCAGAATTCTGTATGCTTAAGTCTCTAGGAAGAGACAAGCACGGGGTTATTTATTAGCCGCCTACAATAGGCTGAACACTCTGCATGCTCTGGAAGCACTAAGGTCACATGATGAGTTTACACCATACTGCTGGGAACTGGTAATGCTAGTCCAGGGCTAACAATGTCAAAGAACATTCGAGAATCCACTCTACTGTCTTAAAAACTTCCCTAATTTACCTATTAGTCTGTTACATAAATGCCTTTCAATATGTGATCATTGGAAGACTTAGTCTGCTTTGGCAATAGAGTAAAATTTTCAGTGTCTCTTAGAAGACTCATGTTGTTAAGTCAACAGAGGGCCAATAAACTCACCAGTGCATGTCTTCCCATCTGCCCTGAGCACTGAGCCTGCGGGACAGATGCACTGGGGACCATCTGATGTCAGGACACAGTCATGGCTGCACTCTGATACATTGTCCAGGCAGGAAACACGTTCTAATTAAGAAAAATAAAGTAAGATTAGTGTTAAACTGGGTTGTGAAAATTTTTTACAATCAGTTGCTACTCTGAAAGGAGAAAGTTGAATTAAAAAAAAATCTGACATTTATGAGATACCACAGTATCAAGAAATACCAAAACAAGGAACAATGTATCAATCTAAATAAAAAAGGTAAAGAGCTAGGATTTGGGGAAACTATCTCCAATCTCCTATGCGTTTCTCCTATTTTGAATAAGATTTTTAAAGTTGTTAGACATCAGAATTCCAAAATATTTTACTGATCTCCAAGTGATTCTGGAGATCACAAATATTGGGAACAGTAAAGGTATTTTGTGTAAGGTTAACTGTTGGAAGAGAAATGAAAGGCTCTTAACAAATACCAAAGTTTATGATAAATGCATAAGAGCACATGGCGTATATGTGCTAAGGTGCAACTTCAGAACACTGGGAAATGGGACCAGGAAAAGACAGACGATGACATCAGGAAAGGATAGAAAACTCAGATTAGAAAAGGCTCCAACTGGGAGTGACGCCACACTCCTGTAATCCCAGCCATAGAAAGAGGAGGCAGGAGGACCTCAAGATCAAGACCAACCTGCACCACGCTAATGAGACTGCGCCAAAACAAAGCTAATGAGAACAAAAGCTTCAAGTGCACACAAGCTTGTGCTAGAGAAGGTTGTATTTTTAAATGGGTGTGCATATGAAAGTCCAACAGTGATACAGAAATCACTGCATAGTGAGTTAAGTAAACTTAAACGCTACTCTATACCTTGCATAAAAATTAACTCCAGCAATTTTGAATGCAAACTTAAAACGTCTATCATAAAAGTTCTAGAAGCTCTGAGAATTAAGTAAAACTGTATGTGTTCTTGTTGGCCTATGATGAGGCCTATACTCAACCCATTTACATGCAGTGTTTTAGGGCATTAACTAATAGGTCAGAAGCAAGTCTCAGATGTTCAATGATGATAGGTATTTTCCATACAGTTCATTATTTACTATCCGTCAATTTTGATAAGTCCGGTTTCATAAACCTAGATGATATACAGATAGACCTATTCCCTATCATCTGATACAAGGCTACATAATAAGCATGATTTCAAGCATGTGTCTATACATTAGTCATGCTAAGAGTCAATTAAAAACCAGGACTAAAGGATATCTGACTACACAGTCCTAAATTCATACTGGGGGTATCCACAGGTATTCACAATGTTCTTTTTTTTCTCTTAAGTACACTTTAACAATGATGCCCTCCAAACCTAGAAACGACTAATTCACTAGCAAATTATATCCTCTATATACAAAGTTTCACATTTGGTTTGCCTTATACTGTAAGAATTGTATCTTGGGAAAGCAGGCAGTTAATGAGATAACGTTTCCTTTATAAAAGCTTTCTAATTAATAATTAGAAGGAAATGGAAGGACAAGAGTATTACTTCAAAACTATTGGTAAAATAATAGATGTAGGAAATATTAAAATGTGACTGGTGAGTGCTGTAACAGATGAATGGACACTGGCTAGTCTCACAATACAAAGGAACAACAGGCCATATCTATATCTTAGTGGAAGTGCAAATACATTTATAATGTATTCCAGCCAAGAAACATCAATGCTGAATCTAATCCAGTCTACAGTTATAACTGCAAGTTCACAGAACATTGAAGAGATGTTTAGAAAATTAATTGACAAAACTCGCAAACCAAGTGGCCCTGGAGCAAATAAAAATAGTTAATTTAATTAACATTATTTGAGGGATAAGAAGAGTCTATGAGAGACAGGAGCATCAAGTTAAAACATGTTATTCAAACAAATCCAAGCCGGGCGGTGGTGGCGCATGCCTTTAATCCCAGCACTTGGGAGGCAGAGGCAGGCGGATTTCTGAGTTCGAGGCCAGCCTGGTCTACAGAGTGAGTTCCAAGACAGCCAGAGCTACACAGAGAAACCCTGTCTCAAAAATCCAAAAAAAAAAAAAAAAACCAAAAAAACAAAAGAAAAAACAAATCCACCATGTAGAGGACTTTTTAAAGATGATGTGAACTAACAACACCCTCTGCAGCAAAGCTTATGTATACTTGAAGGTTTTGGGGTTTTTTTATTAGTTTTTTATATAGCCGCATAATAGAAAAAATTGATTTGATGCTATTAAGAATTAATGTCAATGTTAGGGGTATAACAGTAATATTGTGATTGTATCTAAAAACTGACAGATATTACACTAGGGGATTATAGTTCATTTTTAGGTGTAATAATGTGTCACCACTGGTTATTATATGCCTCTATTTTAAAGATACAGTGAAATATTAGATAATATAGATTAAAATAGAAATATGTGTTCATTTGTTTATATAGTTGTATTTCCTCGCCCTGAAGTTTTTCTTTTCTTTTCTTTCTTTCAATAGGCCTGTAATATAGCATAGTTATACATGTGGTTGTTGGTTTTTAAGGCAAAGTCCCTCTCTGTAGCCCAAGCTGGCCTTGAACTTGTGATTCTCCTACCTTCGCCTTCAGAGTGCTGGGATTACAAATCATACCACAATATCCGCTTCAACTAGCTGTTTTATAAAACAAAGTGAAATGCAACCCCAGGTAAGTTTGATGCACACTGCTAAACTGGAGACCAACTCATGTCATAGCCACCTTAGGGACATTACTGAAAATAAAATAACGCAGTACAGACTTGCTGTGGCTTACCGTGACATTGTTTCCCATCAGGAAGCAGAACAAATCCTGCTGGACACGTGCAGTAATAGGATCCAGGGGTGTTTTCACACCCAAGAGTACAGCCATGATTCTGAAAGGCACACTCATTGACATCTGCATAATAACAACAGTGACCCATGATTATCCTTGAAAATAAATTGTGATATCCTTAATTGGCACAAAGTAGGCCATCTCATGCTTGCTTCCACTCACTGCAAATCACATGGGAGGGTTATTTCTCCAACCCTCAGAGAGGACAACAGAAATCCGTTCGGTGCTGACAAATGTAATCTCTATCGGCCCAGGGTTCCTTAGAGACCACTTTCTCACCATTTTAGACAGGATTTGCCCTATACTAAAAAGTTAAGACAGGGGCTGGAGAGATGGCTCAGCGGTTATGAACACTAACTGCTCCTTCAAAGGTTCCGAGTTCAATTCCCAGCAACCACGTGGTGGCTCACAACCAGCCATAATGGGATTCAATGCCCTCTTCTGAAGAGTTCAGTGAAGAACACTGTACTCACATATATAAAATAAATAAATAAAATCTTTAAAAATTAAAATGAAAGTTAAGATGAAATGCCCTGGAAAGGTAGGAACTCCTTTCTGTGACTCTGAGGGTTGACCTGAGGGTCCCGTGTGTGTTAAGCAGGCACTCTATCATCTGTCACTGAGCTGCGGGTCTCTCTCCCTCCTCACTGTTTGAGAAAGGGTCTCCCTATACGTCCACAGCTGGCTTGAACTCACTATGAAGTGCAGGGTGGCCTTGAGCTGCAATCCTAGCATAGCCTCTCTTGAAGCTGAGGTTAGAATATTTTTAGCCACGTTAGGATATTTCCTGTTCAGCTTTTGGTCTTTCCCCTCCTCAGAAGAGACACTTCTCAACAACAACTCTGCTCTGACTGAAGTGCCAGGCTTCAGTCCTCCACTTCATCAGTATCAGCTCACTGGGCATAAGCAAGGGACTGTAATACGTAAAAGCATAGGCTAGATGTGCCTGAAGTCAACTAATTCCTCTGAATGTGTACACCACTGCACCTTCTAAAAAACAAGTTACTTCTCCAGGGCTGATTATACTGAGCCAAGACTTTACGAACAGAGGGAGACCTAGATAAGAAAGCAGCTGGATTCAGTTCTCTAGATCTTGTGTGGGGTAAGATACGTATGGGATACCCTCGGTCTGGTGGTAGCTATGGAATTACTCCTAAAATATAGAAGATATAAGAAAAGAAATTGCTTATCCTGATATTTTGCACAAAGTCAAAATAGAGAGAAAGGAGAGAGGGAGAAGAGGGAAAGGGGGAGGGGGAGGGAAAGGAAAAGGGAGGGAGGAACTGAGGAAGGGGGGAAGAGAGAGAGAGAGAGAGAGAGAGAGAGAGAGAGAGAGAGAGAGAGAGGAGAGGAGAGGAAGAGAGAGAGACAGATAGACCTCTGGCTTAAAGTTGAAGAGATGGCTCAGAGGCTAAAAGCAGTTGCTGCTCTTATGGAGGACCTGAGTTCGGTTCCTAGTACCCACATTGTGTGGCTCACATTCTTTTTTTTTTTTTTAATTTATTAGATATTTTCTTTATTTACATGTCATATGATTTCTCCTCTTCCAGTTTCCCCTCCAAGAAAAAACAAAACAAAACAAAAAAACAAGAACAAACCCCTGTTTCCCCCCCCCCTTCCCCTGCTTGCCACCCCACCCTCTCCTACTTATTGGCCCTGGCATTCCCCTACACTGGGGCACAGAACCTTCAGGAGGCCAAGGGCCTCTCCTCCCATTGATGACCAACTTGGCTATCCTCTACTATACACATGCTGCCAGAGCAATCAGTCCCACCATGTGTGTACACCTTGGTTGGTGGTTTAGTCCCTGGGAGCTCTGAGGGTACTAGTTAGTTCATAGTGTTGTTCGTCCTAAGGGGCTGCAAACCCTTCGCTCCTTTGGTCCTTTCTCTAACTCCTTCATTGGGGACCCTGTACCCAGTTCAATGGGTGGCTGTGGTGGCTCACATTCTTAATTACAGGCCCAGAGGATTCCATGCTCTCTTCTAGGCTCCAGAGGCACCAGGTATGCACGTGATGCACAAACATACATGCACAGTCTCATACATACAATATAATAATACATCTTTTTTTAAAAAATAAAGAAAATCTTGGCCTTTTATCAGCCCCATCAGCAATTTCCTAATGGTTTGCATCTAGCAACAGAAGTCTATTAAAAAAAAAAAAAGACCCGAGAGTATAACAGAAATTAAAACAGAAGAAAAAGTTCTCTTCTGGGGAAAGAGGGAAGGGAGGGAGGGAGCGAGCAAAGGAGGAAGAAGATTGAAGTTGGTTCTTCTTGGAGGCCCTGGACAACCCCCGCCCCCACGAATACAAGCCATACGCGGACACACGCACTTCACCAGCAGACCTCCTTCCACGTGTCAAAAGGACAGCTTTCGGTGCATGCGCACATTACCTTCGCAGGACTTCCGGTCTCGGCTTAACGTGAAGCCCTCAGCGCATGCGCAGGAGTGGGACTTGTGGTCTCGCTCACAGATACCGAAGCGGCATGGTCCTCTCTTCTGTTCGCAACGTTCGGAGTCTAAAACAGAAGATTGTTTATTTCAGAGCAAGTGGAGATGCGTTTTTTGACAGAGGGCCATGCTAGAACTCTTATTGATTCCAGCAGAGCTAGGTGGCGGGGGAGGCTAACCTCGCAGTGACGTCACAGCGGTGCCGCCTACAGCCCCGCTCCGCTCCAATCAGGATCACCCTCCCTCCCACCAGCAGTGGCCAAGCCTCTTTATTTGCCTAACCATAAGGCGCCTGCTGTCACTCAGGGGCAGGGCAGGGCGTCCTAATTAGCTAGAGATGGTATTTAGTTTGCAAAATGAGCAAAACTTATCAGAGCCTTCATTTTGCTTTGAATTTATATATTAAAACTACGAATACTATATCTTTAAGAATTTACAAACCTCAAACTTAAAAATGTATTTTTCTGCCGGGCGGTGATGCCGCACGCCTTTAATCCCAGCACTTGGGAGGCAGAGGCAGGCAGATTTCTGAGTTCGAGGCCACCTGGTCTACAGAGTGAGTTCCAGGACAGCCAGGGCTACACAGAGAAACCCTGTCTCGAAAAAATAAAAACAAACAAACAAAACAAAACAACTCAGGTCTGATACTTGGCTGGTTTTATGGTCGTTACTTAAAGAAGCAGGTTTCATATTTCATACTATTGGCATATGTCTCACGTCTGAATATTTCGTTTTACTGTTGCTAGCATCCCATGTGTCATGAAATATCCCAGGGGAAGTGTAAAATATGCTCAGTAAAACGGATGCTTGGGGCAAATTAGCCAGAGTTGGGTTAAGTCACGTTTAACTGAGTGCTACCGTTACATGTGCTTATTACCCATAAATTGAGGCTTAGCTTAAAGTCACTGAGACGAATAAGTGGCTCGTATGGTAATTTTACTTTTCAGACCCAAATGTCAAGAATTAACAATGGTATCATGTATCCCTTTTCAAAATGTTAACAAGAACTTTGTCCACTTTGCTCCCTCCTACATTTTCCCACTTTTAATCATAGAATTGTAAAGTGCTTTAGAACTTTTGTAAAGCGCTTTAGAACTTTTGTAAAGCCACTCTCCGATGCTGATATAATATAAGCCACTCTCCGATGCTGAACACAGGTGGGGGAATGATCACCGTTCTGTGGCTGTGCTGATTGCGTGACGTGAATTCAGGCGCTAAACAGCTGAAAGGTCATTTCAGGAAGCTGCCAAACACAGGGCTGAGAGCTGTATTTTTGTTTAATCTCCTTAAGCTGCCATTCTTTAGCTTCTATATCAGCCAAAGCTAACACTTCAACTGCTGCCGCTGTCCTCAGGTAACACCCCTTCGCAGAGCCCGGCAGAGGGCTTACCTACCCACCCCCCCACCCTACCCCTCACCCCCGAGCAACTGAAGCTCCTGAAGGAGGAATTTAATATCCACAGCCCGCAGCACCTTCAGCAACTACTAGCTACCCGCCAAGCACACAGGCATGGTGAGCTGTCCTCCAGCTTAGTAAGTACATTCCTGGCCCAGTTCTAAAGCAACATACACAGGATTCCCTTGCCCGCGCTCCCAACCCCACGTGCTTCGTGCTTTGTTTGTATCTTAAATGCTGCGCAACATTTGCTCCATCAAGAAAGCTTTTCTAGTCTTTATTCAGTCCATTAACCAATGTATATATATATATATATATATTGGTTTTTGAAAGGAAGGTTTCTCTGTGTAGCCACCACCATCCAACCCTAATGATTCTTATAACTAAGTATTTGGCATTCCCTAAATATTTAGCACATATCAATAAAAATTACAGTACCATTTTTTATAAAGTAAATTATGATACTTAATTTTCAGAACAAACCTTCAGAATGTTTACAGCAGATATTATTTTACAGATTAAGAATTGGAATTTTGGGCTGGTGAGGTGGCTCAGTGGTTAAGAGCACTGACTGCTCTTCCAAAGGTCCTGAGTTCAAATCCCAGCAACCACATGGTGGCTCACAACCATCTGTAATGGGATCTGACACTCCCTCTTCTGGAGTGTCTGAAGACAGCTACAGTGTATTTACATACAATAAATAAATAAATAAAAGAATTGGAATTTTTTCAAGGATCAAATAAGTGTAGAATTGTGACTCAACCTCAGGCCTTCTGAATGCATACTACACTTTTTATCGTGTATATATGGACTCTGTGTGTATGTGTGTGTGTGTGCATGCCTGTGTACATACATACTTAAAATGTTACAGTGTGTTAAATCTCTATAAAACCTATGATTATATTTTGATTCACTTGTTTATTGCCTTTCTTATTGGTGAGTTCTCATAAATAATTGCCTGACCCTCCTTGAAGGTTCCCCACACAAAAGAAATAAAGAATTGCCATTTTGTGCTACTGGAATTTTAAACTGGTTTAAAAACAAAACAAAACAACCACCTGAACAGGATTTGACTACTTGCTATTTTTATCCTTCTGGATTCCTTTAAGAATTAGAATGGAAACCAACCAGTGGCTTTGAAGTAGTTGAAAATAGGTGCTTTGGGGTTGGGGATATAGTAAGCATTTGCCTGGCATGTACTAGTTCCTATGTTCAATCCCCAGTACCGGGGGCAGCCGGGAGAACTAGCATTTATGATGCCTCCCTTTCTTATTTTATGCCCATTTCTGACAAGCCTGGCCATCCCATAGAGTGAAGGTGGGGAATCCAAGATGTGCATGACCCTGCTCCCCTATCCCATGTCCCCAGTCGCACAGTGGCTGCACAACTCCAGTAGTCATGCTAAGCCCAGCCTTGGCCTTGCATCCCAGGCCTTCAGCATCATCATCACCCTAGAGAGAGGAACCTAGTGTTCATCTTTCCCATGAAGACAAGCCTCAGATGAGCTCCTCTGGGGGAAGACACTGCCGTGCAAGATCAAGAGGATAATAACAACCAACAGAAACATGCCAAAAAGATGCTTTGGGTGATCCTGGGAAATTAACTCTTCTGCAAGCATGTATGTCAAGGGAAAGCAACAAGTTTTGAATTTGCATTTCCTATATTAGCTCCTTGGAGCAATGCTATATATGATATGGAAAGATTCCTCTGTGTATAGGAATTCTAGCAGATAAATGGTAAGCAGCGTTAATTTAAAAAAAGATATGGTGCTAGTGATGTAGGCACTAATCAGTAGCTTCTAAAGCTGGCAACTTCTGACCTGCTGGTTAGACAAAACCAGACCGCAGCTGGCCCCTGTGTGTCCATCAATTGTACAATTGGAGGGGTGCAGTGCCACCTGCAGGCTTATCTGGGAAGTGCTCTGGAAAAAAATACTGGCTCTTAGGCTTCTGGGGCCAACGCTCCAATTCTGGGAACGACAAGGAAGACAAACATGTTAAGTGACGCCAAGGACGTGGAAAATTCAGAAAGTAGAAGGCTCTCCAGGACAAACGAACTGGTTTCTTGAACAAATACATGACAAGGAAAAGCCACAGATTAAAGAGTGATCAGAGGCCCCATCAGCAGGCATGCAGGAACCAGCAAGGTACGAGCCCTCACAGGAGACATAAAGAGATAAAGAGCAACTTCAAGTCTTTAAGAACGCACGTCAAATGGCAACCATTTGGCAGCAGGAGAAACCTATACTGTGAGGCCGGCTTTGCTCCAGCCAGTGCTTTGCTCACCCAGTGGCTTGGGTCTGTGACACTAAGGTATGACAGTAGCTATGAATGATAGAACAATCCATATTTTATTTAAAATATCTACAAAGAGTAGCTTACAGGATTAAAGAAAGTCAGTGGTATTTTGTGCATGAAGTGACTGTCAAATCTTTCACACTATTTGGATGACTGGTTCCCCTACTGGCCAATCAATATGCTTTCAAGACTCATAATCTCAAAGCTCAAATCTATGTCTAAGAAAAAACAGAAGAAAGTAGAATAATAATAACAATAATAAAATTAGACCTTTTATAAAATTACACCTGTAAGCAGTCAAAGCATAATGTCTTTAGATGTGCACCATTAATATGCAATGAATAGTGTGCACACGGAAGTTCATTAATACTCCATGGATAGTGTGCATGTAGAAGTTCATTAATATGGTATCGATAATAGGCATATAGAAGATCATTAATATACCATTGACAGTGTGCACATAGAAGTTCATTAATAATCTATTGACAGTGTGCACATAGAAGCTCCCACACTGGGTTTAGTGTAATACTATAGGATCAGGGCAGCAGAGAGAGCTGGCTTACTAGTTTACCTGGACCAACACAAATGTGAGTTAAAGTCTTTGTTTTGAATCGTCTAAAAGGAGATCAGAGAGGGTGGGGTATAAGGATTTTCTGTGCTTAAAGGGGAAGTGTTGACCAACAGGAGGAGTGAATGGGTAGATGACAGATTTCCCCAAAACAGAAATCTGTGCTATGAAATAAATGACTAATGGAGTAAGAGTCCAGCGTGGGCAGGGGAAGGGATGCACAGTGTCAATCAGCCTGAGTTCAAATCCTAATCCCACCACACTGAAAAGCCGCTGAGATGTGTTTTTAGTCTATAAGACAGTACTCAAATCACACCCTTGTCCATAAAGTTATCACGAAGTTAGATGATGTAATCTAGGGAAAGGCCCCAAGTAGAAAACTCTGGGGACACTCAGTGAGTAGGCCTGCTGCTCTTAGGACTAGAAGAGTGTTCTTAGATACCACCTATCTTGAAAATGGGTTCCTTCTAATTTAGGGGAGAAGACACCAAGGGTGGGGTGGGGGTAGGGCAGTGTTCACATTTGTTTTTCCACCACTAGTTAAAATCCTCTTGGCTTTGGAGTACAATGGAGAGCTGTATTCCCTGTCTCCGTTGCTAAGGAAGTTTAGAGAGACTGGCAACGACAGCTAAGCATGCTGGGTGCCGTGTGATTAGAGAGCTTCTCCAAGAACACATTCTCTGCAAATATGTTCTCGGAACTCTGAGGTGCAACCACTAAGTTGGTTGGGAAAGTTGTTCTCGAAGGCAGTGGTGTGGAGCTGTTTCTTGGAGGATAAGAAGAGGGCCAAGGAAGTAAAGGGGAGGGAGTGGAAGGGAAGAGAGGAGAGGAGAAGAGAGAAGGGAGGGGGGAGAGGAAGGGAAGGGGAGGTTGGGTTCTGGAGTATATTGACTAGCCTGGCAGAACGGAAGCCATCCTCAGGATGATTGTCAAACCTTTGAGGCTGTCTAGGGCGGGGAATGGAATACACCATGATGCAAAATGAAGTACAGACCCTTGGGAGATACAAGGTCACGAAATGCTCAGAGGAGCCAGTGAGGAGACTGCATTCATCGCTGGAAGTCATCAAAGGTTTTAACTTAGATGGGACAAGGTCTCACCTGTGGAGGCTGTTGGTCCCTGTAACCTAGGCAATGGAGATAGGGTACCTACCTTCCTGGGGGCAGGGCACAGTGGAGATGGGAAGCTGTGGGAGGGAGCACAAGAAGGTTTGCTTACAGGTTGTTAGAATCTGGAGGTTGGGGCATCAAACAGGGAGGAAGGGGCAACTCCTGGGTTTCTAGTCTGGGAGATGGGGTCCTTTCACTGATAGAGCTAGAGACACTAGGATAGAGAGGTAGTGGTCAAAGTTCACAGGTCAATTATTTCCTTTGGAGCAAAGATACCCAGGGAGGGAGCTCAGAAGGCAGAAATGAAAGCCTCAGTGAAGATGTCCTGCGTCTGCTGTCTGCGATGCAGAATCCTGTCCTTGGAGGATGCACAGAGCAAGTGAAGAAAGAGCTCAGAAATGCTCCAGCCAGCTTATCAGAAGCTGCAGGCTTTTCTATCTCCTACTCAGAATGAGAAGGCCGTAGCATGAAGCTTCTATAAGTGAAGTCAGCCTGTCTTAGCACAGGAATGAAGGATGAGCCTAGATCAGCACATCCATCTTCCTTGAAGAGCTAATTGGCTATGCTTCCATGAGTGGCATCTCTGCCTGGGTCAGATAGAATCTTCACAGGGTTGCTCCTTTTGAGATATTATGGACAAGTCCCAAATGGTTTGAATCTATCTTCCCTGACTCTTTCCTTTATGAGACATCTTTGCAACATAAAATTTGTCTAAAGCTCAAAGTTGGGTGTGCACTAGAAAGAACAGATTTAAGTCATGAACTGATACATAAGGAACCTAGTGGAAAAAAGGTTCAAGCTCAATGGTCCTCAGTGCATCTAACCATATGTAACTTCCCAGTCAAGGAAAATCACCCTGCTTAAATGACTTGCTGAACCCAGCATCTCAGAGTTATTTGACCTTAGAAGGATCTTTCCAGAGCGCACATACAAATAGCCCATTAGATTCCACAGAACCTGAATCTTATAGGGTGTCCTTGATAAGGAACAGCTTAGCCATTGTCAAGAAGAAATATGTTCGTGGGTGCTCTTCTTTGCATCAAGTACTTGTGTTTCATACAAAAATGACACCAGCTAAGTTACTTAATTTTTCCCTCACTAAAGTAGCTTCACGACCAAATGCCTTCTGTACCCAGCTGGTGCTGACCACTCTCAGGGAAGCTCTAATTACAGACAAACCTGAAGAAGGAACCCAGCGGTCTCCAGAGAAGTGTGTCTTTACAGTTAAAAGGTATCTAGCGCACTAAGGACAAGATCAAAGCAATATGCTGATTTTTTCCCCTAGGGGAAACAATGATGTATTTCATATGTTTCATCTAACACGTCAAATCAATAAGTGCATTGCTCTCCTCATGACCTAGATGAAGAATTCCTGCTCTCTAATACATTAAAAACAATTTAACCTCGTTAATGATGGCCAATGTAGCAATGCTCTTGAAATCCAAAGGTGCCTTGATTATGGAGTATGTACGAAGATCACACCTAGGTCAAAGACCGGAGCCACTTCCCAGTTCCAGCAGTACCCCAGGTACCAGGTTTTTCTGGTTTTGTACTAGCCTTGGCTTTCCAAGCAAGGTCTATTTGTGGCCATGTGGTTTGAGGCTGCTCTTCAGTACATCCTAGATTTTTCTTCTGAAATCCATACTTTCAATGGCCTTACTTGAATCCTTATCAAAAGAGCTGGCCAAGAACCAGGGATTCTGGAGAGAGACTACGCTTACGGTAGAGAGAACATAATCTGAAGTATTGAACAGGAGTTTCTCCCCAAATCCAAATCTTGCAAGCTAAGACCTGAGAAAAGGCCAGTAGGTATTAACTAGCTCTCCAGTCTTGGAAAGATCACTCCAGGTCTCCAAGGTATGAACACACATACAATTATTACAACTCTCGTGTCTCACAGTGCTACTTGATGGGCCAGAACAGTAACATCCATGGAAGCACATGGGAGGGTGCAAAGGCTCCATGGAAACATGGAGGAAGACGGCAGTGATGGCTGACATCCGTAACTGTCATTTAGTAAATGAGAATAGTTAACGGAAATCACTAAGACTAATGAGCACCTCCTCCACACAGCTGTTCTGTGTTTACTGCGAATCGCCAGCGCTCCAACAGTGAGATACAGCCGAAGGCTGTGAATCAGGCTTCCCATGGGAAGAATCTGGCAGTCTTTGGGATTCACATCTTTCACCTGGGGACTATCTTCATTCAGCCTTTATTTTACAAAGTCGCTGCCAGGTTGATGGTATTCAATGCACTGCTATAGCTCCCAAATAATTCCTTTCTCTGACCTCTGCATTATGAATTGAGATCAGTGGTTAAAAATCAGAGTTCTTCACTTAGTAACGAAGTATTTTTCTTCTTTGCAGCTCTTCACTTCTTCCATTGGAAGCATCTCTGTTGCAGAAGTTTGACTTTCTAGCTCAGTTTTAAAGCCAGATAAAACTTTGTGTAACGAACAGCAAGGAGAGCCCCTATGCCTCCATGCCAGCCTCCCTCCCACAAGCTCATGCCATGTGTTCAGCTCTGCAGTTCCCTTGAGGAGCCACTGGCGAGCATGAAGACATCTAAATAGCACGTGCAGCACAGACCAATAGTCCGAAACCTTTCAACACTCTCAGCAAACCCTAAGGGCCTTCAGTAGGAAGGATGCGGCACATCTACCCGAGTAGTGACCTATACGACTGTTTGCATATAAAACTAAGCGTATTTGGAAACATCATGAAAGTGTTTGCATGAGGATGAGAGCGAAGGAGGGACTGGTTTGGAAGAGCGGGAGTGGGAGGGGCACAAGAGAGGACAATGGAGGGGAGTTTGATTAAAGTGAATGTGTGAAGAGGAGATCCCAAAACACACTGACTTGTGCTAATAAATATAAGAAGCAAAACTTTTACTTGACTATGAGATGCCAGCGTATTATCTTTTATGTGGAAGATTCCACATGGAACTAGCTAACACATACACACACACACACACACACACATACACACACACACACACACACACACACACACACACACACACACTTTGAAACATGAAACCCCAGCAATTAGATGCTAAAATGTTCAATGAAAGACTACACTCAGAAGATGAAATTTGAGCCTGTGACTTGATTTAGTCAATTATTCATTCACTTGGCTAACATTCTTTAAAACTTACTATGATATGTCGCAGTTGCAGTTTCACAGCAGTAAGGTGGACAATTTGGCTATACATTCCTGCATGTCACACAGACACACACGAGCAGGAAGGGAAGAGGAAAGGAATGTCAAGTGCGATGAAAAGAAAGCAGGAGGTGAGGGAGCACTCACTCGGAGGGCAATCTGTGAGCACGTGGCACTCGCGCTCAGATCAGGCAGAGAGGAGCTAAATTGAACCTAAAAGCAAGAGCACCAGGTCTGAGGACCTGAAGGACATCTTTCCTCAGCTCTTGTGTAGGGTGCGGACCCTAAAGCAAGTCAGTTGAACATCACAGGCTTGACCCATGTTGAGTTTCAATCTGAATGCCGAGGAAAGCCTTGAGGATTTCAAGCAGGGGCGTGGACGAGTCAGATTTGCTTTTTAAAACCGGAAACAGTTTAGCTAGTGGGCAGGCACTATAGTGGGCCAGGCAGGACAGACTGACTGTTGATGAATATGGCGGTGCAGAGAGGGGATTGCACATTTGAGATGAATTTAGGAGGTAGGATGGAAGGAACTTGGTGGGAAAAAATGGACTACGCCCCTCCCCCCCAAAATATTTAGACAGTGGAGCTGAAGGCAATCTAACCTCTTCAGGAGGCCCAGGCAAGATCTCTGCCCTTGCTCTCTCTTGCCTAAGGCAAGGCATGGTCTCACAAAGGTGTCCCACAGGGAGGGCAATGATAAATCTACCAAAGTTAGCTTCTCCCTCCTTGCCTGGAGTCAATCCTAGAGACCTAGATTCTAACAGCTCCCAGCAGTCTTTGTCCGCCATTGATTTTTCTAACCACGGAGGCCACCAGTGGGGCCTCAAAGAACAGCTTCTCCCTCGTTTCACTTCTCTAAAACCTCATTTTTGAAGACATTCTCTAAGCAGTTATGTGCTCAGACGGGTCTTTTTCGATCAACCAATCAAATAGCACCTCACACCCCAGTTATGCTCTCAGTGTATCTTTCCTTGAACTCATTACAAGGTATTATTATGTCTCAACTGCCTTTTTTTTTTTTTTTTAAATTCTGTTTCCCACCTGTTAATATAGACCAAGCACATCAAGTCAAACTACTTTATTTTGTCTTATTATTTGGGTTTTAACTACCACGGTTATTCATAAGAAAGTAACTCTTAAGCAGTAAGTGTTAGCCAAATAAATGAATCATTAACTAAATCTAGTCACTTCCCAGGTTTAATTTCCTTAGGAATCCTGTATGTCTCTCTCATATATATGAAGGCAAATGCTAATAAATGTCTTTTTCTCTCTTTCATCTGTCTTATTACAGGACTACATTTTAGCTAAGAACTGATGGAGGTTGAATAAAAGATTCCCTTCCTACACACCATTCTTCCTGGTCTAGCTTGAGTGGGTACATAAGTGAATACATGTCAGATACTAGGGACTCACCAGAGCCCTGAGCACCGTCCTCTGTCCCGGGCTGTGCACGTGGGTGTACTATCTTCAGTGCTCCAGGTGGCACAAAGGATGGATTGAGGTTAATCTTAACGGTGTCCTTGCCGGTGTGTTTGTTGGCTATCCAAATTGCCTTCTCTTTCAATGCTGAGTAGAAGATCCGGTCACCAAAAAGGGCCATTGTAAACAAACTGTGCCTAAAAATAACCAGAGAGAAAAGGGGGTGGGGCGGGGGAGGGTTAAATAACAGGACGTGTATTACTTGAATTTTTAAAGGGGAATCCCCCTCCTGAATTTTTTGTTTGTTTGTTTGTTACTTTATCTTCTTTTCTCTCTTTGGTTTAGAAAAACATATTCAGTTTAAAATCTGGCTTATGTGTTCATATCCAGAACTACTAGGATAAAGTGTTTACTTCCACTTGACCTGTTCCTCTGTTACTGGAGTGTGATGAAAACGAAGAGGAAAGCAGGACTCGGCAGTGAGTGGAGTGCTGGCTTTGATAGCTTCACACGAGGCTAGGTTCTGCTTTCGCCACAAGCTGGCTCCAGAGCAAGTCTCATGAGAGACAGTGCTTCACAAATAAATTGGAAAATGAAGGAGGACAAATATGATCAACCTGAGGGAGGGTGCTTATCCCAGGCTACACACGTTGTTAAGTATTATTTGCCTATATTTCTCTAGTCTTCACAAAGACACCAGCAAACAGGTCCTGTTACCAGAACCACATTAAAGAAAACCTAAAATAGGAAGCACTAAGGAACGTGTCCAAAGTCACTCACCGGTAATTAACTGGCGACTGTGAAAAAGCAACTATACCTCCTTAGTTGACAAGAGTAAAGTTAATTTGTCACACTAGCTTCAACTCTTTTGCTGCATATTAAAAGCAAAACCTACTGTGCTTGATGTCTGGTAAGATGGATGGAGCCACCATTGTAATCACAGGAATGAATGTAAGCAGGACTTCCTTCTCCACTGTCCTGAACCCAAAAGAGCCTTTTGTCCAGGACATCCAGAGTCAGCACCGATATCCGCTCTGGTGTCTGCAGCAGTGTTTTTACTTCTACACCACTGAGATCTGCTCTGTGAAGGCTGCCAGCCATCTCTGAAGACCAAAATATCAACCTGGAAATGAACACATCACACACAACCATAACTGAATGAACAGCCACTAAAGTGGGGGTTCGGGGGGGGGGTCCCACCTCTGGTGCCTGCCCAGGGGAATCTGACTGCTTTGAATGAGAATCCAAACATGTGTATGTATTTCCTTCAAGTGTGAAGGAAACTAAGCTTTTATAGAAGAACATCAGGCAGGGAGAACTGTGTAGAGTCCCTATCCAGACACTTGTTTTGGGGAAAATGGCGCCTGTGTATTGTCAAAGAAGACCTGCATCTTGCTCAGGAGTTCTTTCAAGTAACACAATGTACAAATCTTGGTGAGATTTGAAGCTCATTTCAATCTCCTTTAAAACAAAACAAAATGGATTTTTACCTCTCTATTGGATCCACTGCTATATTTGCCGGATGTTTTAAGGACCTCAGAAGAACTCGGGAATCGTTCCCTTTCATGTCTGTTACAGTGATGACTCCGTTCTGTTGGTCTGCCCAGAGGACCTCGTCATCGATCCAGTTTATGGCCATCCCAGAAACAGTCTTCTCTACATTGCACACTGTCTGCAAAACCAAATTTCAACACTATGCCTATTGACAATTCACAATGAGATTGCTACTTTATTGCACACTGAAAGTCTGCCATTGTGGTAGTTGTCATTTTAATGCATTCTCTGCATCTGTTAGAGGATGGAATATTCACAGAGTGAGCTTGTTTTGATTCAGCAACACTACACCCCTCCTTGTGAATAGGCTTTTTGTATCATAGCTTTGAAACCCAAAACTATCCTATATGCTATTGAAGTTAGAAGATCAGCCACAATAAATTTTTCACAGATTTTTAAAGCTTAAAAGAGTTTTTTTTTTTTTTAAATTCCATTTGTTGATGGAATCCTAATGTAAATTTAGTTTTAGGTCTTTCCAAACTCTGGTAAATTTCCAACTGGGGTTTGAGCAGAGTCATGGTGTAGAAGTCCCACCTGTCCCCTTTTGAAAGAGGATCTCAGGTACTCTAGGCTAGCCTTGAACTTTTTAAGTTTGAGGTGATCTTGATCTCCAGGTCCCCCTGCCTCTGTCTCTTGAGCGCTGCGATTACAGCCCTAAAACCCAGGGTTTTATGCGTGCCAGGCAAACATTCTAACGACTGAGCTATAGCCGCCATCTCTGGAAGCAGTTTTGTTGTGGAGCCCTGGTTTCTGCTACCCATTTTTCTACCATCAAGTTCCTTTCTCCTTCCAGATCTCAATAACACCAGAGAAACAGGGTTTCTCTTTATATGTCTTAGGCTGTCCCTTGCCTGTTCTTGAAAGCATCTGTACTCTTGAGTCTAACCTGAGCAAGCCAATTCATTAGTCGTCTTGGGCTTGGGCTGTATAAGGCAGGAGGATGCCTTGGCTTTTACCCTCACAGGCTCCTGTGGTGTCTTCAGCCTCCTCCCTTTAGGACACTGGTGAGCTTGGAGCTGGGTAGCACAGACTCAGAGCTGAGCTAGACCTTTTGCAGAGCTGTCCAGCCAGAAGCTTAAACGACTCTGTGTTTCCTCATCAGTGCTTCCCTTTACGTTGCTTTCCTGGTCGGTGTGAGTGAGCAGTTCAGCATGTGCTGTTTTCTAAGTTGTAACCAACGAAGGGGTCATGGGGGGTGTACTGGTGCGCTATTAGGCACCAGGCCAATCCCTGCCTAAGGACTTGACATAAATCCACAACTGCTTATGCTCTTTCCCGTGGTTGGTGACAGGGAGCCTCCAAATTCTCAGATTTCCACGCTGTTCTAGCAGATGTCTGGAGAGTACGGAGCAGCCAAACTTGTTAAAGTGAGGCTAGCCAGTATTAGAGATGCACTAAAACAGATTAGCACCTAATTGAAGCTTTTAGAAATAATTGGAAGGAGAGAGGTTTAGTTTGGAAGGGGGAGAAGAAAGAAAAAAAAAAAAGCCAAACACTGAGCACTTTGTGTGGGAATAAATGCAGGAGGTTCCTCTAATCGCCTGCTCTCTGCAATCCATCCCCGGGACATTCCTCCTGGGACTCACTGCTGAGTTCTACCAGTTGAAGAAAAAGATTAAGGGTCTTTTGTATGTACTTGAAATACAACACTTTTTATCTGTCCTTGGTTTCATTTTTTTTCCCCCAGAGTACAAATACTTTGAGACTACAAAGCCAACTTTTTTCGTTACTGTCAGGCAATTTCCCCCTCTACATGAGAAGAAAAATGTATACAGATAAAACAAGACTTTTTTTTTTTGTTTGTATGTTTTTGTTTTTGTTTTGTTTTGTTTTTTTTGAGACAGGGTTTTTCTGTATAGCCTTGGCTGTCCTGGAACTCACTCTGTAGACCAGGCTGGCCTTGAACTCAGAAATCTGCCTGCCTCTGCCTCCCAAGTGCTGGGATTAAAGGCGTGTGCCACCACCGTCTGACTCACTATCAACTCTTGAGGTTAGACAGTGCTTCACTATGGATGGGGCTGTGCCACACAGCCCAGGATGTTGATTAACAGCCTTGCCCTGGGTCCACTGGATACCCGTAGCATCTTCATCCTCTTATTGTCCTTACTTCTGACAACCAAAAAGGACGGCTGTCAAATATTCAAAGAGGGACAAAACTGTCTGAGGTACAAAAGGCAAATGATGTCTTCTTCATGGCCATCGACTTCACAAAATCAGATAATGTTTTCAGAATTACATTTGTTTTCTCATGCCCTTCTGTTAGAGGCTTACAAATGTCGATTTGTATGCTTGATCAGTGATGTAGCACCACAGGTGTATATTAAATGCCTGCAGTTAACACCTGAACAATTGAATCATGATGCATTTTCACGTATCTCCCTGTCCGAATACTAGGTACTGTTTAGCTCCTGAGATCAGGCCCATTCAGAGAACTCTGACCTTAGACAAAATATCTACGCATTAGAAATTCAGTATGCCACATTTGTCAGATTTTGTATAAATTCTTCACATACCACAGGAGAATAATGGTACTTTACCTCTTGTCTTGACCCATTAAGGAGAACTCTTTGCAAATGTTGTCTTTCTAAATCCACCCAATAGAGTCTCTCTTCCTTATAATGAAAATCCATGAGCACTGAGGTACCAGCATCCACCACCAACTGCTGGTGATTTGTTCCATCTGGGTCAATCCGAGAGATGTTGTTTCCTTGTGAGAAAATTAGGAAGGGGGCAGGACCTGATGGGGGAGGGGAGAAAGAAACCAGCATATAGATTTTCATCGTTATTTAATCTGGTTCACATAAAATACTTCCCATGATAATCAATGTATGTAGAAGTGACTTAAAATTTTAGTCTTATATTTTAAATAAAATCTATTCTCTACAGAATAAGGGACTCCTGCCTATTCTACAAACCACTGTCTTTATAGGTGGCTTATAAAAAATGTGCATTGCCAATTATGAAAAAATTAATTAATATAAGGGAAATATATGCTCTACTAAGGTGTATTTGATATATATTATCAAGAAACAAGGTAATGTTTTCTATCACAAGAAAACAAAGTCTGTATGAATGTTGGATTTAGTTGTGTAAACTGGGAGTAAAATTACTGCATTAATTACTTTGGATTGCTATGACCGAAATGCTTGATAGGTTTGCTTGGAATCAGAGTTTAAGAGCATCAAAGCCATTGTGGTGGGGAGGGGAGCCTGGATCATCACAGCAGCAAGAGTCGTGGAGAAGGGCGTTCACATCATAGTGGACCAGAAAGCAGGAAGAGCGACAGGAGCAATGTACTGACTCCAACCCTGGTTATCTACGTTGGGCAGCCAGGCCATACCTCCTAAAGGTTCCGCTGTCCCCAAACACCTCAGCACTTGTGGACCAAGTGCTCAAAAGTATGATCCTATGGAGAACATTTCAGATTCAAACCATAACAATTACAAATACTATTGTGGAAATAGATGCTCTTTCTTCCAGCTTAACCGTATGGCCAAAGTCACCAGGTACCGACACAGAATAGGGTGGAGAGCAGGGGGTGGGGGGGTCTTAAGTGGAAGCAGAGAGTTTTGAATACTGACTTCCAAATGTCAGGAAACATTTCAACAGTGGGAAACGTCAGCACAACGTGACGACGCAGGAGACGTGGGTACGCAGGAGACATGAGCACGCAGGAGACGTGAGTAAGTAAGAGACGTGAGGGAAGATTCCTGAGATGATGGCTTCTTGTTCTTAGAAGACACCATGAGGAGAAACGGCAAGTGGGTACTGGGGTGGGGTGTCCAGACAGGACCAAGAGGGGAAAGAAGAGGACTCAGGGGCGCTATAAAATACCCAAGCCAAGGTCAGTTTAATGAACTTCCAACTTTAGGCTCCTCCCACTCTGAGTGGCTAAAGCTGCTGTATGCCCTTTCTTGTGGTCTTCTGTCTCTCCCAGTCATTCAATTCTTTGTTCATGCCGAGGAGCAAACTCAGCATTCCTCTAGACAACTGACGATATCTCTGCTACAGACAGGCTACATTATCCATAAAATACAGGATAGCAAGCTAAACTTGAAATCCATATACAGATTGAAACTCTCTAAAATTCTGACGTTCCAAATGTTTAAAAAAACCCAAACGCTGATCATCAGCATGACATCACAAGTAGAAAGTGTCATACCGGGCTGGCGAGATGGCTCAGCAGGTAAGAGCACTGATTGCTCTTCCGAAGGTCCTGAGTTCGGATCCCAGCAACCACATGGTGGCTCATAAACACCCGTAATGAGATCTGACGCCCTCTTCTGGTGTGTCTGAAGACAGCTACAGTGTATTACGCTGGAGCAAGCGGGGCCGGGAGTGACAGGGGCCATCAATTCCCAGCAACCACATGATGGCTCACGGCCATCTGTACAGCTATAGTGTACTCATACACATAAAATAAAATAAAATAAATCTTAAAAAAAAAGTTCAAGGCTAGAAAAAAAAAGAAAAAAAAAAGAAAGTGTCATACCTGGTCACATAGGTAGACTGAAACCTTTGTATCATATCATCTTTAGACTATATGTATAAGTGAGGTCTACTGTAGACTTGGACGCTATCATATATGTGCGTGGAAACTGAAACATTTCTGGCCCACAGGCACTTTGGGTATAAGAGCTATCTAAATGTTACACATACTCAAAAGATTATTCCCTATTTATCTGGAATGAATTTCAGCAGGCTTCTTGCATTTTCATTTACTAAACCTTAGTAATCAGCTCCCAGGTTTCAGCAGTGCCTTGCTGAGCCCTAGCCATTGCCTGGAGTCCTTTCCTACTTAGATCATGGTCAACCTCTACTCTGACTTCCCACGTTCCATCATCTGAATGGGAACCCAACCCCTTCTTCAGAAACCTCAGCATGAGTTACTGGATGAGTTTGTCTTTTACCCTCTGAAGTGAATCAGGGGATAGTCTCATTTCCTAGAGTGAGGCTGGGTTCCTTGCTCTCTTCTGACCAAAAGGGAACAGGTTGCTGCCACCATGCATGTAGAAAACGATGAAACTCCTGAGGTGACTCAGAGGGCAATTCTTGCACCTTTTTTGTTGGCCTTATTTTATTCTGTTTGAGTATTAAGCTTTAATCCTGTAATAGAATTTAATAAATGACTTCATTGTTCTAAGAATTAAACCTGATGGATTAGCAGGCTCTAACTCTGATGTTGGGGGTCCAAAGCTAGAAAGCATTAACTCCATTTCAGTGGATACATGACAGTACTAATCAAGAAGTATCCGATCAGGAGAATTTTAATAGATGTCACTACAGATGTCTAATAACATGGACTCAAAGCCTCTTCCCACATCTTTGTGTCAACACCAGCCCCCAACCCCCAACAGAGGGGAATGATCCATGCTTGGTTACCACCAAAACTTGTAAAAGCCCTGAGACACCATCAAAGACATGGAAAAGGCCCTGGCTGAGAGACAAGTGGCTTTGTATAATGGTGAGTTTTTGTTATCATCTTGGTTGGGTTAAGAAATACCCCAGAGGTAAGTGAACTACCTTCCTGGCTGAGCCTGTGGGGCCATTTACTGAGACAGCAAGCACAGCCATCTTTAACAATCAATGGGTTAGACTTGAAATGGTCCATTCGTTATTAGGAGGAAGAGAAAGCAGAAAGTGGGGCCCACATGGCAGAAGTGGGTCAGTAGGAGTGCACCACTGAGAATTGTGGAACCCAAGCCTCTTCCTCCATTGCTGGTTTTGCTTCCTGACAGCTGAGAGGTAGAGAATGTTCCCGCTGCCATGATGCTCTGCCTCATAGTGGATCTTAAAACACACAGCCAAGCAAGTTCAGACTGAAAACTCTGAACCTAAGACTAGAATAAGTCCTTTCTCCTGAAGAGCTGCTCTGGACACAGCAACACAGATACCTCACTGACATACCTGTCTTCCCATGCTTGCTAGTCACCTTCCAGAACTTCTCCTGCTATGGGACTATATTAGAGTAAGGAAAAGTGAAACCACACGTGAGAGGGCACCTCATTGATGATGGAGGGCTGCGTGTCAGGAACTTTCTGCTGTGCCTTCCCACAGCCCATGTTGTGCTACATAGATTTGTGCCACTGTTCAATGGGAAGCCAACGCCTAGAATGCCCACATAACTTATTCCATAGAGGAAAGGCAGCCTAAGCTTAGAGCTACTTGTGGACCACAAAGGGATACAGGACTCTAGATTTATTGACAAGGGTCTTCTCTTTTATATGTAACATGCCTTTTTTTTAAAAAAAGAAATAATGATTTATCAAACACATCTGATTAATTTTTGTTGTATTGACATATTGATGTAATCAATACAACCTTTTGTTTATATTACTACATAGAGAGTTTACAGGTTAAAAAGCAGGGAGGATGTTCTAACCATTTTAATATTCATCACCCCAGATTACAGTCTGATTCTTTGTACATAATAGGTACTCAAAACACATCGAGTGAATTCATTAATTAATTAATCAAGAAACAGGGGCTGGAGAAGTAGCTCATTGGTTAAGAGCAATGGTTGCCCTCCCAGAGGATCTGGATTCAGTTCCAAGCACACACATGACAGCTCAAGACAGTCTGTAACTCCAGTATGGGGTGACCCCTTTTGGCCTCTGTGGACACAGAGAATGTAATACATAGACATACATCCAGGCAAAATATATGCACACACACACACACACACACACACACACACACACTAAAATAAACTTTAAAATAAAAAAAAATCAAGAAATTATTGATTTTATTTTATCTGCCTAGAATTTTACCAGTAGACACAGAGAATAATAGATCTACTAAATTCATACAAGCAAGGTTCAGGCTATGGCAGTTATTTTAATGACAATATAATACCAACAGATTTTCATATCTCTGTCTTATTTATCCCCATGTGATACCATGAACCAGACAGATTAGATATTATGTGGTTAGTTTTGTCAACTTGAGACCAGCTAGGGTCTCCTGGGAAAAAAGAACCTCAATTGAGCATTGCTTCCATTGGGTTACCCTATGGGCTTGTCTGTGGGGAGTTTTCTTAATTGATGATCCACGTGGGAGGGCTCAGCCTGCTGTGGGCAGGTGGAACTTTGTTATGCAAGAAAGCAATCTAAAAGCCAAGTGTAGTGGTGCATACCTTTGATCCCAGCACTCAGGAGGCAGAGGCAGGTGGATCTATATCTCAAGCAATCCTGGTCTACAAAGCAAGTTCCTGGACAGCCAGGGCTCTGTTAGCCATCTTAGGGAAACAAACAAGCAAACCAAACCAAACCACACCAAACCACCAACGAAAACCACAGTGCAATACGAAGAAAGTGCATAGAAAAATTGAACCACTTTTCTAAGGAACAAAACCAAAGAGAATCCCTGATTTCTCAACCTTTGGGTTGACAGAGTAACTTTAGGGATCAGAGTGGAGCCCAAGAGGCATGGACCATTTTGAGGGCTTCCATTAGCACAGAGGCCCCATGGCACAGCTGAGAGACACGAGGCCAAGTAGGAATGAAGTGGGGAACAGACCAACCATCTCGCATCCTCTGTGTGTCTGTGGGACTGGCACGTGGCTGGGTGGGAGGAGGCCTTAAAGCATCAGTGAATCCAGGAGCCACCTGAACTCTCTCACTAGATTAACAGGAAAAGTGATGCTCCCCCTTCACCACCACCACCACCACAGGGTTCCTGGGACAAAGGAGGTGAACAGTGAACTAACTTCTGGACTTTCAGGATTCAGCCACACCGAGCACACCAAGCGTAAGACCTTGACTCTGAATAATGGATGGCACAAAGAAAGCCTGCCACCTCCTGGAGAAGCTGAGCCTGGCAGCCATCTTAAACCACCACAGCGGTCACTGACCACCGCTCCCAGGGGACTGACTGGAAGGAGAGCCTAGCTTGGCTTGTGCGAAGTGCAGAACAGTTTCATATTCTGCAGAGACCACCTGTCTCTCTTTTTTACAGTGACAGTACTTAAGTGGGTACCAAGGGACTAATTTCTGTTTTCTTCTTGGCTTACTCAAAGTAGGCTGGATACACCATCCAGTTGACTCATGAATAATACCGAAGCTGCGAGGTTTGAGTCTAAGTCTTAGCTCTGCCGAGAACTCTCTGGGCTTCAATCTTACTTCCTGAAAATGAATGGGGTGACCACCTGAGACCCGAAGAGTGAAAAAAAAAATTATCCACCCGCAAGCCAGCCACAGCCAGTTCCTGCTAACTTCTAACCATGTCCGCAGTCAAGGGACTCAGGTTTGCTCGAGGTCCTCGGGGCTATAATCAAGCTAGCACTCTCTGCAACGTTAACCTTCATTTTCAACCGGATGCGCAGTCTTTAAGGCCATTACACGCGTTAATGTCCCAAAGACTTGGTGGTGACTAGCAGAAGGGGAAGGCAGTATGTTAGTTATCTGGGAAGTAGCACTTTGCACCGTTGCATCAATTGGATGGTACTACATAAGTGGCCAGCATCCCCTGTTGTTCAGAAGACAGTGATGTTTGGAGCAGCTGCCTGGCCATAGATCCCAAGACGCAGCTGGTTCAATATACGAAGGTAAGGCTTTCTCATTACAGATCCTAGCTTCTACCCATCAGGCTGCGTTGCTGACCCCAAACTCTGGCATGCTGTAGTTCAGAAGTGCCAAGAGCTCACTGCAGGGAATGCTGTTTCAAACATACTCCTTGCAAGTTTTTTTTCACCCCCAAGTCCCAGGAGCTAGTGATGAAGGAGGACCCTCTAAGTAAGTTCCTGTAATTGCATCGCTTGGAAACTGTCTACTTAATTCTGTGATGGGTGGCAGCTCGTGTGGAATGCACCCTTTGCATGCCTTGGCTCCCTGCTCCTTTCCCAGTGTTGAAAACTGCAGTGAAGCACCTTAAAATCCCTGCTTCTCTTGTCTGACTTCCTCCTGTGCTGTCCCTAGGACCCAGGATTGTCCTCTTACCCTGGAGGAGGCCATGCAGGAAGAGCTGCAGTGGGCAAGGGAGCTCCCTGGAGACGGCCCACCATCTTACTCTGGTGAAGCACAGCCCTAGAGACTTCCTCCTAGGATTGCTTCTTGCTACGGATGTGCTTTCTCTTCTTTGTAGTTGCCGTACTTGTTAGCATTCCTTCTAGGCTCTGCCCAACAGTTACCTGGTAACAACCAGGTAGACCTGGCTTGCAATAAAAGGGGCTGCTTGGCCCCTCATCGCTCTCTGTGCCCCTTCCCTCTGTCTGACTTTCTCCCTGACCCCCTTTCTCCCTTCTCTCTCTCCTTTTCCCCCTCCCCCTTCCACTTGGTCCTGGCCAGCTCTCTTCTCCTCTCCTCTCTCTGTCTGTGTCTCTGTCTGTGTCTGTGTCTCTGTCTCTATCTCTATCTCTACTCTCTTCTCAACTCCCTTTCCCATGTCCTAAATAAACTCTATTCTACACTATACCCATTGTATGGCTGGTACTTCAGGGTGAAGGGATGCCTCAGCATGAGCCTGCTGAGGAACCCCCACACCTCATTGTATCATGCACTATAAAGCATATCCTGGTCTTTTTATAAAACACAACAATAGTCCTCATTTATTTGGCTTGGTGTGAGTGGGCACCAGGAGACCCTCACTGCCTATAGCCTGGTGTGAATATGTCCTGTGTGATAGCCCATCCTATTGGGCAAATTTTCTACAGACCAGCATGAAGATGAATTTTCATGAATTAATGCTGTTTAGATGAATTGATAACTTTATAGAATACCTGATTTAATTAAAATAATTTTAGGAAGAAAGTTTAAGGAAATAGTTCTAGTCGTTTTGTCAGAAGATGTAATAAGGTTAGAATTAAACATAGAATGTGTCCTCTCCTCATAGAACTGTTAAGTTCAGGCTGCATTATAAGAAATACAATGAGCTGTCATAACATGCACTAAGAAGAAAAATAGGCTTGGGACAGATCTGTGATCAAGGAAAGACATTCATTCTAGGTCAGGTCCAAGGATGAAGCCACAGGTGTGCACTATGATAAAAAGAGGCCTTGTGAAACTGTTGCTTTGAACTTATAATGAGCTTATAGAGTGAAACATTGCTTTGAACTTACTATTGGCAATCTTCTTTAACTCCCCCTTTGTATAACATTTTACCTATGAGGTAATTTTTATGTAAAAAAGGTTACATAGAGAATTTTTCATCTAAAAAGCTTAAAGCAATGATAAAGTTTTGGGTTTAGCCCTTTCTGCATCACCCAGTGTGCATGTGTCTGTGATTTTCTTCTTCCTCCTTTTCTCTTCTCTTCTCTTCTCTTCTCTTCTCTTCTCTTCTCTTCTCTTCTCTTCTCTTCTCTTCTCTTCTTTCCTCTCCTCTCCTCTCCTCTCCTCTCCTCTCCTCTTCTTTCTTTTCTATATGGCTCATGAAGAGTTAATGAACTCCCAGCCTCTTACCTGGCCAGAGAGGCCCATCCCATAAGTTTAAGACAAAAGAGCCCAACTAAGTTTATTTTCTTATTCCCCTGCAGCTATCAGCAGGAGTCATTGCCAGAGCCATCAGAGAGAGAGAAAGAGAGAGAGACACACAGAGAGAGACACAGAGACAGAGACAGACACAGAGAGAGACACAAAGAGATTGCCAGAATCCATCAGCTTCTGGCTCCAGAACTGAGAGAGTTAAATTTCCAGAACAGTAAAAGATAGTTAAAGACTAGAGTTCATCAGCCTTTGGCCTTCCTTAAGGACTGTGTCCCACCTCAGTACCTGACCCTGTTGGGGCTGGCCCCAGCATTACCCCAAGACCACATCTAGAAAGTCCCCTTTGTAGTCATGAATGGTGGGGCATACCTGTAAAAAAAAATTGTGGGGCTAAGGCAAAAGGATTGGCCAAGAGTTCAAGTCCAGCCAAGGCTGCATAACAAAAAGAGGAGAGACGAAAGATAAGGAAATAGGTAAATGAAGGGAGGGAGGGAAGCCAGCTCATTTTTTTATGTAAAGGTAACACTCGCAGACTTCTTGAATTAAGGCATGGATTGTTTTGGAGTATAGCTCAATGGGAGGCCAATGTTTGAAGCCCACCAGATTCCCCCAAGAGATAAGACCAACTCACAGTTGATCTTGTCAAGTGTAATATATCCAAACTGAAGCTTGAAAGAAGCAATAATTTCTCCTCAAGGACCAAACCATTCCTCTTAAAAACAAGAGATTCTAGTCTACCAAGTTCAATAGGAACACCCCCACCTCCACCCCACTACCCCCGCTGTAAGCTGTGGGAAAACATGATGTAGACGCTAAGGAGATGGCTCGACAGTTAAGAGCATGCAGTGCTCTTTTAACAGACCAATATTTGATTACCAGCACCTGAATCAGATGACTTATACCATCCTGTAACTCCGGCTCCAAAGGAGTCTGCCTCTGGCATCTGTGTGTAGCTGCACTCACATGCACACATAGGCATGTGCACAAACAAGCACACACACACAATTTTAAAGCTTAAAAATAAATCTTAACGTGATATAAATCAATGCTGCTCACCAGTCATTTATTCCTTTGTCCTTATTCCTGTCCTATAAACCCACTCTCCTCACACTACCCCAGGGGAATCCTCATTTTATTAAGGTGAATGGGGACTGCATAATTTTCTCTCTGACATAGTGTTGATTACCTGTTCATGGACTAACTTGACACTCTTGTATCTTTTCTGTTAAGTGTCTAAGTCCTTGCTGATTTTTAAGTTATTGATTATTATTGGAGTTTTTAAAATTACATTTTGAGATGCATCTTGTGTCAGAAGCTGACTACAGTCATTCTCCAGCAGGACTTTGGCTTCATCATTTCATAGCACCTTCTGCAGAGCAACTTCTAAATTTTGATGAAGTACAATTCATCAATTTTTCTTTTATAACTTCCATTCTTAGTATCATTTCTCAGAACTCCCCATTTAACCCCAAGACAAAGATGTCTCCTTTTAAAGGCTCTGTAGTGTTATATTTTGAATTCAGGTCTGCAATATACATTTTAAGTCCACTTTTGTGTAGAGTGTACAGTTAGGATACTGGATTAATGTGTTATTTACAGATACTCAAGTATCCAGATGTCTAGCTGTCTAAATAGCACAACACCATACTGTCTTGGTAAAAAGACTCATTCGTCATAAAATGGCTTTTGTAGCTTCATGAAGGATCAAATGACTTGCTTGTGAATTCATATCTGGATTTTACTGTCTGTTCCATTGAGTCATGTGCCTGTCTCTTGGCCAGTTCGATAATCAAGATAACCCGAAAAGCTCTTTCAAAAAATGCGGTTTTGAGAAACAACGAACTCTATTGTAATGTTTTCTGCTGTAAGGAATTTTTCATTTTAAGTGAGTAGTTTAAATACCTCTCTGCTTTTCAACATAAATTATGCTCAATTTTATTTAAAGACTGCTATAACTAGACTCAACTGGATTTATCAATGCAAAGAATTAGAAAACTTTTTTCAGGCGTAAGGATGTGGTTCAGTGGGTAAAGTACTTGCCCAACAAGCATGAGGAACTGAGTTCAAATCCACTGACCCCCCACATTGTCAGATGTGTTAGTACACATTTGTAATGCCAGTCCTCCTACAGTGAGATGGGAGGTGGAGATGAGGTCAGCTAAAGCGAGAACAAACATCCCAGGCTGTCCTCTGACATGAGTTCTGTGCCACATTTGTGCTCACAATTCACATACGTACATGATTCACTCACACACTCACAGGATTAACACACATATACACACGATTCTCTCTCTCTCTCTCTCTCTCTCACACACACACATGATTCATAATACATACATATATATATACATACATACCTAACATAAAGACAGATCCCAGTAGAGCATCCCAGATGGTTTATTGGACATTTTGCCCCTAAGTCATCAATCAGCTCCCATGCCTCAAAAAAGTTTTCTTAATTCAAATTAGAATTAGGCAGACTTTTTGGCAAGGAGAACCAGTAAAGTCATCACATGGATGGACTTTTAACAGCCTATTTTGGGAAGTGTCTGTGTGCATTATACCTTTATAGGACATGAGCCTGGAGTCCTGTGTGGTGACAAAAGAGGTCCCTCCTGAGCTGCTGCCTCTGTGTGGACCTCTGTCTCTGCCTGCAGTGGCAGAAGCTAGCTATATGACCCACAAAGAATTTTCTACCATAATATCTATCACTTCAGTTCCTAACTGCCTACATTCTAGAAGCCAGCGGTTTCTATGCTTGGGGGAGTTTTGTAAAGAAGCTTACTCCTGTGCTAAATTCTTGGATAAATATCTTTACTGTCAACGTCTACTTCTGGAAAATAGCCCTCCCCTTTGCTTCTCTAAGCTTAAATACTGAATGGAATGTGTCCTTAAGATCTCTATTTAAAAAAGCATTTTTAAATGACCCAAAATAAACAACTTTCACCAAGTGACACTTAATGTTCAACACCCCAAAGAAGATCTAAAAGATTAAATCAATTGTTTAAAATCTTTTAAAAAAAAATTTAAGATAGAAAATTTGATTTGGGTCTTATTTATAACTAATGCAATTGCTTTTCATTTTGTTGCTCTTAAGTAACAAAAATGTAAGTAAAGTTTCTCAAATTGCAAGGCTAAACATATATACACTTTCTGGAGGATGCTTGTTACAGAAGTGTTCTTAGAAAGTTTTTTTTTCTTCTATATTTTGAAACAGGATCTCACTATGAAGATGGTCTTGAACTCAAAGAGATTGCTGCTGCCTCATGAAAGCTGACACTTAAAGGCATGTGCAGCTATGCTTTACCCAGACAAAAAAGATGTTTAAGACAGAGAAGAATTACACCCAGAGGTGTCAAGCTTACTCCTCAGCTCTAACTCCACTGAAAAATACTTTAAACAAGCATTTCACTGAAATGTTGAAAGCAAATGTGATCACAGGCACAATGAAAATATTAAAATACGTTGCTATCAAGGATGATAAAAATGACAAATAACATCCTAGATTTGGCTCACCCAAGGAGCTCACTGCATCCTCTGAGTATATTATTAGAATAACACAAAGCAAAGGCACTGCTAATATGTGAATGAAGTGAAACACTGCTTCCTAACTGAAGTACCACATGGAAGATCAGGGCAGCTACTGGGATGCTCTTCTGAGTCTCTGTATCCTAGCAACTGCCTACCCACAGAAAGAGCCACATTCTGAATGAAATGGGACATCCCCTTGAGCTCAGGCGGGCAGAGAAGGGAGACAGAGTACAGGAAGGCCGTGCTTTCCTATAAAAGGCCCTTTTCTAGTGTGTCACTGGCGCTTTGCAAATAAATAAATCCATGGTTATCATGAATCTCTACCACAGAAGCAAGCTAGGTCCAGAATGCCTGGACATTCACACAATTCCACAACATGAAGTATCCTAGGGAATAGTTGGGAAATCCAAACACTGACAGACATGAGCATGCCTGGCCTGCTTGGGAAAGTCAGACAATCAAGGAGAGAAGTAAAAAGAGATGTGCGAATTCAAGCTCTAGGCCTGGAAGGGTCAATGGGCGATGAGAATACATGTTCCTGGCCTGTGTTGGGCTAAAAGAATTGAGTTTCTCTACATTCCCTAACTCCCAGCTCTGAAAGCCAGTGCTAAGGAGCAAATCTACTAAAGCAGACATGGTTGCATGCACCCACCCATAATTGTCCCATAGTGATTGCCTGCTTGTAGTTTGACTACAAAAGAGAATGCATTTTCAGAGAGCAAGAGGTCTGTCAGGAAATGGAAAGATCCCTTTGTTTCCTTAAAAAAAATATTTCTTTTAAAAGTTTTCCTTCTTCCACACCTGGCATAAACGGCAGTCATCTGCACAGGTCGGACTCTAAGTAATCATTTTATCTCAGGGCCTAGCAAATGGGACAGCTGGGAAGACATGGACAGACAGTAGAGATGGCTCATCCCCAAGACTCCTAGTAAAACTCTAGTGTTAGAAACTACGACATGAAGAAACTCCACTCCGCTCTCTTGCTTTAGCATTGTTCAGGTTGGCAGTAATAATGAAAGCTAAAGTAAACACTGTGCTGCTTCACAAAATTGGAAAATTTCTCCCAAACCTTTAGGAATTCCTTGGGAGACAGTGTATTGCTTCTGTGGGTGACTCTGGGTGAGTGAGGAACAAGACCACATCACACAGTGTTTGACAACCACCCCAGGAAGAGGGCACCACCAGCTTTCTTTCCTGGTGTAATAAACAAGATACACCTATCCCATGTAGTAGGAGACTGAGTAAGGTGGGCTCTCTGTCTCCAGAGTTTATATTTACAGGCAGAACACAGGTAAAACACAGGCCCACAGTTTCTCTGTAGTTAGATGTCAAAAGAAAGTTTTCTAAAAGTGAGTGAGACCATGACGAGATTTTTATCTGAAAATGGCTCTGCATTGCACATGACTGGGAAGCCAAGCGAAGTTCAGCCCTCTCTGAAATCAGTGACCTCATTGTGTGCCAGTGAAAGCACTCTGCCCAGTGAGCTGACACTATGCCATGCCCAGATCCCTCCCACAATCAGTTCTCCGAGGCTGAGCTTCTTCTGAGACTGTCATTTACCAAGAACAAATAACACAGGTTTAGACACCAGGCAGGAACCGTTCCCTGTCCAACTGACATTTGTCCTCCAGGGCAAAGAGCTTTAAAAGTCCAGAAGCCACTAGCTAACAGTGTTCTTCTCCACTGTTCTCATCTGCTTTCGCTTAAAATAAAAGCCAAGAAAATGTTCCATTTCAAGTCTGGTGAATGGGAAGAAAACCAAATCCTGTCTTTTTATCCCTTGGTTTGGCCTATTGGCATTTACATGAACAGCAACAGAAAGACATTTTACCTGGATTCTTTTTCTTTTTTTTTTTTTTAGGCCACAAGGCATTGTTCTTGCTAGGTCAGGTTGGCCACGTAGGTGAACAGTCTCAATGTCAAAGGCAAGAAGTACAAGCAGAATTTAAGTGGGGGAAAAAATAGACGATGTCACCATTATCTATTTACAGAGGAGAAAGCAATGCCATCTGCTGGAAGGCAGGGGTGACAGGGTGTGACCTAGGCAGTTCTCCACTAACCTAAGATGCAGTGTGAAGCAGAGGCCTTAAAGCAGCCCGAAGCCACACTGAAGTCCGCACCATGCCACTGCAGTGTTTAAAAGAAGGCAATGCAAGGAACGATCTGATCAAAGAACTTTAGTCAAGGCTACGTAGTCAACCATTGGGCTAGAGATATTTCACTTTACCTTGAGTCATCCCAACCACGATCCTGAGAAATGGGTATCACTTCCCAGGGAGACTGTAAAATGACCCAGCTATCAAGAAGGCAACGCAAACTTGAAACTGAGCTTTTTTGCTTCTAAAATCTAGTTCTTCCACACTGTGATCGGATCTCCCCAAGTCATTATTTCTGTCAGAGCTTCCTGTGAGTCCGATGCAAACTATCTCTGAAAAGCACTCGAGCCACCAACCTGAGTAGGTAGAAGCACAAGCCGGAGGAATCGTACACTATTCCCGAGCACCAAGAACCATGTACACATTATCATTGCTTCAGTTTCTTCCTCTTTCTAAGTTCTGCACATGGTCCCGCCCATCTCTTCTAGCTACCAGCTATGTGATAGGCTCCCACCATTACCCCTCGCTGACCACACAGGTAGACTTACTGTGTTTGACTCTGATCACTCCCCAACGGTTCCAGGGCCTCCTCCGTCCCAGTAACATTCCAATCCATGTAACACAACTGTGCTCAAGAGTTTACTCTTATGTCTCCAATAGCTAATGGCTCACAAGGGGTCAGTTCTGTCTTGTCAGCCCTTTTCTGACATTATTATCTGAGTTATAAGTGAAGTGGAAGTGCCCTAGGTCCTGGGGATATACATGTGATTAGCAGTCACTCCCTCCTTCAAAACTGGAGATCTGCTCTGCGGTTACAATGAATGTTTCCTGGAAACACGCTGGGCCCGTGGGCACTCAGGTTGGAGGTCCCCACAGCTGCAGAGCTCTGGCGCTCTTATTCCCATGATTCTCTTCTATCTACCTTGCAGAGCTTTCTCTTCTGAAAACACAGTATGTTCTCATCAATCTACTTTATATATTTGTTTGTTTGTTTGTTTGTTTGTTTGTTTCTTCCTTCCTCCCTTCCTCCCTCCCTCCCTCCCTCCCTCCCTTCTTCTTCTTCTTTCTTTCTCTCTCTCTCTCTCTCTCTCTCTCTCTCTCTCTCTCTCTCTTTCTTTCTTTCTTTCTTTCTTTCTTTCTTTCTTTCTTTCTTAACTCAGATCCAATCTTAACTAAGCAGGAGGATAAGAAATGAGTGAACCGTGTGGTCCGCACCGTGCGGTGGTCCATCCGCACAGTAAGTCCCCGGACAGTCTGAGCTGCAGAGGAAGACACTGTCTCAAAAACACGAGTGAAAAATGACAAGAAAGGATTTCCAGGACAGTGTGGACCCTTGCATGAATGAACTAGCTTTCTCTCCAGTACTGCAGGTTAGGGACTCATTCTGCGCCCCCCCCCCCGGCCCCCCCAACGCCACCCCCCACTGGATAGAGAATCAACAGTGAGAAGATGTTTCCAAGTGTTAGGTGCTGTAATGTGCAATCAGAACAATTCCCAATTCCTCGCGGAGAAAACGCTGTTTGTAGGAGAGGAGCTGAGGCTCATTACTCCGTGTCATTTCTCAGCTTGCAGAGTCACCATGCACCTGTTACTGAGAAGCCGAGAGCTGGGTCAGAGCTTCAGAGGAGGGAGGATCAGAGGCTGAACTTGAGACTGGTTTTTGTTTGTTTTGTTTTTTTAAAAAATTCATTGACTTTTGCCATTTTCTGCCATGAAGTACTCAGAATAAGATCGACTTGTTGCTTTTCAGCAACAAGATCGACTGCCACCATATGTTCCCCCAGTTTCCAATACGGAGCTGATCAGCTAGGTGTAACTATCTCCCCAGAATAAAGACTGAGGCTAAACAGATCTTCACCTGGTTTTGAGCGAGGCATATTCACTCATGCACAGGACAGTGGAGAACGGTGACATTTTGTAATTGGCAGCATCAACCAAGACATACACGCACGCGCGCGCGCACACACACACACACACACACACACACACACTTCAGAACACACAACTTAAGCAAACATGCACACCCAAAGACAAACCAGGGGCAAAGGCGCAGGTGTACAAGGGCGAGTGAGCAGATGCAGGAGGCATTGTCCCCGACAGGGTGGGCTCCTGTTCTTGGATTACTTACCGGCACACATGGAAGTCCCGCTTCTCTCGAGTGGACCTGGCTGACAGTTCCCGGTCTGCCGTGCTGGGACGCTGAGTACACTAATCTTTAAAAACACTGGCAGGAAGGCGAGCGACAGCCAGGTTGGCCTTCGGCCCCAGGGCATCTTTTATTTAGCTGTTTTAATGCTGCTTTTCCAGATCCTTCTGCACCTCTCGAGAGCCCCTGAGTGCAGCCGGAAAGACTCTGGGAGAGTTCTTTATCTCACTTTTTTTTTTTTTTTTTTTTTGGACAGCAATAAGAAATACCTGACACCCGTATGACAAATTTCCCAGAGCCTAAGAGCGCTGGAAAGCCTGCGGGTGACTGATTTCTCTCTGTGACAGGCACAGCCAGGCAAAGCTCAAAGAGAAATGAGACAGGAAAGAATTGATGGAAAGTTCCAAGCCTCACCGGGATGAGGGATGGGGCTAACAACGAAATATGCCGCTAGGATACCTTCCCTGATGGCTTCTCCTTTTGGAACCCAGAAAGACTCTCCTCTCCCTTTTAAAGCTCTTCTGGCCCCACCCCCTCCCCTTTAGTGACACTTGAGCAAGCAGACAAGCCTCTCTGCAAACACCCGTGAGGGCAATTCTACCGGAGCAAGCGGGAAGGCAGGGCAGGGTGCCAGAGAGGAGATAGCTGCTACTCACTAAAAATATTCAGGGCAGAGAAGGGGAAAGAGCAATTAGGGGGTGTGGCACAGCTAATGGTTCCAGGGACCTGCAGAGTACTGCTTACAGTCTGAATATCTTGAAGAACGGAGACAAAATTAGAACACACATTTTAAATCAAAGGTGAGCAACACCGTCGACAGTTCAGACAATTTATCATAATTGATCACGGACGTGAGTGGTGTCAAGGAGAGCTCACTTTCAGCTCATTATTTGAAGGAAGTGTCAACAGCAGTTCACATTCCTGGAGCTTAATCTTAGTTCTCTCTCCTGTGTATTTTATAGTGGAATTTGTAAGATTATTCTTTCCATACCAAAGGGAAATCCCTGTAGCCAAGTGAAGAGATACAGTGTAGACAGATCCTTTTTCTTTCAGCACTCCTGTAATAAAACATCACCATGGGTCAGGGGAACAGGGGAAGGGGTAGATTGTTCTAACTGAGCTGTGTTGGAAAAAGAATACAAGGGAATTGTGTCAAAGCTGGGAGCCTGGGGAAGCACAATAGAGTGGAAATCCTCAGACAACTCGGGCTATCTATCACATCTCAGTGATAGAAAACAGTAAGTTGGCTCTCCACTGGCTGTCTCCTTAAGCACCTCTACATGGACCAAGTCACTGGTCCTTCAGGAATATACACAGAAGCCCCAAATACCCAGTTCTGGTCAGCCATTTCATCAGACTTGACGAACAATGGGGATTCTGGTGGGTTTACTTCGCCCTGGAGATGGGCTTTTCTTGAAGATGCCCTGAGGTAGGTGTCAAATTCAAGTCAAAATGTAGCTCTAGCGATTATCTCAAAAGCAAGAGATGCTATAGTATATAACCTTCGTAGAGAGTAGAACGGTCCCAAAGCCTTTGCCCATGCCTCACTGGGTTCTGAGTATTTTTCAAAGACAGAAAATTAAAATCATGTTTCTCAAATTCCAGTTCTTTATCCCAGGCAGCTCTGACCCTGTGTAAAGAGAAGCAGACCCTGAAGGAGCAACAGAAGCATGCGGATGAGTGTTCAGAATGTTTTATGGCTTTCTTCACTCACTCAAGACTAAGAATGGAGGTTCTACAAATAACCTGCGCTGAGTATTTGTCACTAACATTGTCTGTGAACTTCTCTTTCAGCAAAACACATTTGCTGATACTGATGATGGTGACCAGGAAGGACATTGGTTAGCAAGGGGAGACAGAACACAATACAGCATGAAAGCAATTTATTTCATTTGTAGAAACATACCCAGGATATAACCCGCAAGCACATTCCATTTGGATTTGGAAATAGTCATATCATTTTTGGTTAGAAAACATTTGTTTTGAAGATGGCAAGGTGGCTCAGGCAGTTCAAAGGAAGAGCTGCCAAGGCCAATGACCTGAGTTTAATTACTGGGACCTACATAGTGGAAGGAGAGGATCAACTCTTGTAAGTTGTCCTCTGACTTACATTCATGCACAGGAAACACTCTCCCACATGCATAGTACACACACACAATAGATAATTGCAACAAAAAATTTAAACATTACATGTTGCCTGAGCTAATGTCATTGGTGTTGAACATAATAGAATTGCCTAAGAGATATGGCATCAACAAGAGATAGAGTCAATGTTTCAACTGATGGCTGATAGTAAAAATCAAGCCAGAGAATTCCCAGACTTCCCACAATTATTCAAATAGAAAAATCACTGAACTGAGCTACCCAACAACAATGGGCGTCCAGAGAAATTCTTTATTCTTACTTCCATCTCTATTGATAAGGCACTGTGGTGAGGAACAGGAGTTATGGTCCTTAATGTGAAGGGCTTGCTATAGTTTACTTTCAACAACAATAAAGAAGAATGTGGAAGCTTGAGCTAGCGAATCCCAGTCACCAAGTATTCTGGAGAGCAGAAGACAGCGGAAGAAAAGAACTTGAAACAAACAGTGAGCTGGAATGGTGACCCTTGATGGAATGGTTGGGAGCTTTGGGTAGGATACAGAAGAGGAGAAAGCCATGGTGACAAGAAGATAAGGGTCAAGAATGGACAAGGAAAATAGTTGCTGACTTATTAGATTCTTAAGTGCTGAGGGACACCGGAAGGTAGAGGGAACCCTCAGGCAGGTCTGTAAGGGAATGGCAAGGGTGCTTCTCTAGGTGCTTTTCAGTGTTGTGGGCAACAATGGCCAAGAGAAAGGATGTGTGTGTGTTCATATATATATATATATATATATATATATATATATATATATATATATATATATATATATATATATATATATATATGTACATATATATATATATACACATATATATGTCACCAATAGATTGCTTCCTCTAGACCATGTGCTTAATGCATGCCGCCTCTAACCATCTACATTACCTTGCCAAGGGGTTAACATTATTATTCTATGCCACCAAGTTAGGCATAGAAGATTATCTATATTTATGACAGCTAGGAACCCTGGAGTGTTATTCTTTCCTTCTTACATAGTGAATGAACAGGTAGAGTTCACCAAAAGGCAGGAGAGACTTGGATTATACTCAGACTGTGACTGCAGATACCAGAAGTGACAGATCATCTGTGTTGGTAAAGTAACTATCAGCACTTAGCATGTACCTTCAGAAATGTTATGGTTATTGGAACGAGGACTGCCCCGCCCCCCCGGCCCCATGGACTTGGATATGTGAATACTTGATCCTCAGCTGCTGGCACCGTTCAAGGAGGCTGAAGGCCTGTCGTCTTCTCTAGAGGTGGCCTATGGAAGTTCATAGCATCTCTCTACTGGCAGTTTACAGCTTTTGCTTTATGTTTGTGGTTGAGATGTGTTCTTTCATCTGCTGCTTGTTGCCATGCCTCTCTGTGATGAACTCATACCCTCGGAAGTCCAAATCAACCCTTCCTCTTGTAAGTTGCCTTTGCTATGGTGTTTTACCATAGCAGCATACAAATAACTCATACAGAAGATGGTGCCAGAGAGTGGGCGATTGCTGTGAAGAACCTGACCATCTTGATTTTTGGAGGATTGTGGAAGACTTTAGACCACCAGATTAGATAGATGGCTGAATGCTGTGAGCAGTGCTTAAAAGATAGTACTAGTAGTAGCCTAGACTGCATTGCTGAGAATGGTGCAGACTGTGGAAGTGAGCCCCAGGGATCTCAGAAGGAAGCAAGGATTGTAACAGCAACTGGGCTGGAGGCCAGGCATGTATATTTTGGCAAAGAAGCTGGTTGTTTTCTGTTTGTGTCCTGAGAACTTGCCTGAAGCTAAGTTAAAAAGTAACAAACTAATTTCTTTGATGGAAACAATGTCAAGACTGCAAACCTTTGGGTCTGTAGTGTAGTTATTTTTGATCCTGCTTATGCAGATCTACAGAAAAAGAGCAGGTGGGGCAGATGTGTGGCTCGGAGAGAAAAGAAACACTAGGAAGTTTAATGTTACACCCAAAGCATGCGCTAGAAGGGAGGCTGTAACTGTTAAGGAGATTAGTGCCATTAAGGACAATTCTGTCCTGCCCTGGAGTAAGACCTTCAAGGCAAGATCCTACCACATAAGCTTCCAAAGGGTGAAAGAGAGCCTAAGGCATTTTCTGCTCCAGGAAAGAAACTGAGAAGCATAAAGTGAGAAGCACACTGCTGTTAATGTGACTCAAGGGGACCAGGATCCATCCTAGGCTGACAGCCAAGTGTGGCCGTGTCACACTTAGAAGCATGAAGGAATCAAGAGTGAGGGAGCCACAGTTTCAGAAAGCCACTGAGACTTGGATGAATGTGGCAAGGGGAGGGGTTCCTGTGTCAAGTCCCTGAGATAGCAAGAGGCTGTGAGAGGCCATTGCATGAAGTGTAAAAGTGAAGCCTGTGTTATAGTGGAGACCCCACGATGGTGGAAATCCTAGGGTTATGAAACGTCTGCTGCAGTCAAGGAGTAGAGGAACAGAAAAGAGAGGCATATGTTACAGGAAGAAAATCAGGAAGGACAGAGCCATATGTACTGGATACTTTATGTCAACATGACACATGCTGGAATCTTCTGAAAGGAGGGAGCCTCAGATGAGAAAATGCTTCCATAAGACTGCACTGTTAGACAAGCCTGTAGACCATTTTCATAATTGGTGACTGATGCAGGAGGGCCAGCCCATGCGGGTAGTGCCCTCTACCCCATGCCCTAAGCTGGTGGTCCTGGATGCTATAGGAAGGCAGGCTGCTCAAGCCATATTAACAGGACTCCTCTCCATCTCCCAATGACCTCTACATCAGCTCCGAGGAGTTCAAGTTTCCACTTGGTTTGAGCTTTCCTCAATAAACTGTGGTTCAGGATATGTAAGCCAAATAGACTCTTTCCTCTCCAAGGTGCTTTTGGTTATAGTGTTCCATCCCAGCAATAGTAATCCTAACCAAGATGTTCTCTAAAGCCCTTTGAAAGTAAAGTCCCAGATAATGAATGGACATGGAACTACAGGACTTAGGGTTTGTCCTAGTTCGTTTCAGTTATTCTTTAGTCCAGTATTTCCTCATTATGTCCCAGGCCTCACATTTGGAATGATAATGGAAATTCTGTAGAATTTTATGCTGGAAGTATATAATTTTCTTTTTTTTTTTTTTAATTTACAGGGGTTTATAGTGTTTAAAATGTTAAAGATGGGCTGGAGAAGCGTCTCAGTGGTTAAGAGCACTAGCGGCTCTTCCAGAGAACCCAAGTTCAACTCCCAGGACCCACAGCACAGCTCACAACTATCTTAACTCTAGTCCTAGGGGATCCGACATACTCTTCAGGTCTCCACAGGCACCAAGCATGCACGTGGTACACAGACACACATACAGACAGAACTCCCATACACATAAAAATAAATAAATAAAACTTGAATGTGAAAGACTACCAACCAGGACTTTTGAAGTTGAACTAAGTGCATTTTGTATTGTGATATAGCCGCAAGCCTAAGTGGGTCAGGGAGTAGAATGTGGCAATTTGAATGAGAAGGTCTCTCCTAGGCTTGGATATTTGAACACTTGGTTCCCTTTATTGACTCTGGAGAGTTCACAGCCTCTCCCTACTTGCAGTTCTCTCTGCTTTGTGCTTGTGGTTGGGGTATAGTCTCTCAGCTGCCAGCTCTTCCTGCCATGCCTCCCGCCACGATGGACTCTTGTCCCCCTGAAATACTTCCTTCTATGAGGTGCTTTGGTCACGGTGCTTTATCGCAGCCACAGAGAAGCAATTAATGTAAGTGCACAGGCTAGGTCATGGGCCACCTCTGCCAAAGAGGTTTTGCATGCCAGGAAGCTGCTGCGAGACCTGAAAACTGTCTTCTCTTCTTCAGAATGTAGTTGACGTGTCCCAGGCATTCTGTGTGACTCATCTGGGGGAGAAAATAAAAAGGCAATGAAGTAAAGAAGTAGTGAGGGTCACTGGCATGGGAATCAGCTATACCGAGCAATGATGCACCCCCTCCTCCCATAGGCTCAATTAATAGTCATAGAGAATTGACTCATAGCTATCAAAGTTGGAAGGGTCCAAGAATTCACTCAGCAAATTTTACAGGACATCCACACAATGGAATATTATTATGCATATTATGCAGTAGATTAAATCATGGTGCAAACTATGAACTTTGGTTAGAAGCAGTGAACTAATGTTGGCTCACCAATGATAATGAAGGTGTACCGATGCCAGTCATCAATTTGAGAAGCTAAGTGAGTTAAAGGGCATACAGAAACTCTTCATATCTCCTCATGTTTCTGTCAATGTCCAACTGCTCTTTAAAAGTAGCCTACTAATTTAAAAGAGAGAAAAGGAGAGGTCTAACTACCCAGTTACAGTTCTATGGATTACAACTATAATCCTGCTGACTGATGAATGAACTTTTTTAGAGTTCCTGGTACAGAAGAGGCACCCTACACTCATTCTATTCATGCACTAACTTTAACTCCAACCATTTAGAAAAGTTTCTCAGACTAAGTTAAAAATGAGCATCTAAAAACTGATACATACAAAAATCAGGAGTATAATAGCCCATCAAGTACGATTTCTAACTCTGTGAAAGAGCAACAAAATTTACATGTAAAAGCTTAAACCATTCATTTTTTAATTTATTTTTTTAATGTATTTAATATATGAGTGCTCTGCTACATATATATCCACATACCAGAAGAGAGCATGGATAGTTGTGAGCTACCATGTAGTTGCTGGGAATTGAACTCAGGACCTCTGGAAGAGCAGCCAGTGCTTTTAACTGCTGAGCCATCTCTCCAGCCCCATAAACCACTCTTTTAAAAAATTTTAGATTCATTTATTTTATGCATATAGCTGCTTTGCCTGCATGTATGTATGTGCCACATTTGTGCCTGGTTCCAACTGAGGTCAGAAGAGGGCACTGGATCCCCTGGAACTGATTTATGGATGATGAGCTACATGTGGGTGCTGAAAATTGAACATGGCTTCTTTTGAAAGGCTAACAAGTACTCTTAACTACAGAGCCTTCTCTCTGGCCTCCTAAATCATTCATTTAAAACTGCATTTCACTGCTAACACAATCTCACTGGCCTCTCTCATTCTCTCAGGAATTTTTAACGTCTGCAAATGTTAAGATTTAGAGAAAGAACTTCGGCTTTTCAGTCATTCACAATGTGATCTTTCCCAATGTTTAGTTCTGCTGACTGCAAACATGTGGTTCCACAAACCACCAAGTCCAGATGAGAGCATTTGGAAATGTTATCAAAAGGAGGCTCTGCTAGAAGCTAAGGAACTGTGAGCTAGTATCTGTCGCTCTTCCTTTGGTCTTATGTTTATAAAACTGTGATTCAGTGCTTCTGTTCCATCTTCCACCTCCACAGATATAAATCATAGGTGAACATAATCGTGACTTACCAATAAAAACTAGAAAGATATAAAATAGAAGATAGGAAAATATTTGAGTAGGTAATAGAGTTTTCAAATTCCAAAAACCAGAGAAACAAAGTTGCTTTTATTTGCTTTTGTTTCAGCCAAATTTCCAGTTCAGATGTGATCCTTTAAGAATATTTATTATAGTAAAATTCTAGTGTACAGAATACAGTCTAATGAATTTTTATAACTGTACGTATACCCTTGACCAACGCCTCTGTCAAAATACAAGATGCTTCCATTAGCCGATTGCAGTGGGTCCATTCCACAGCCAGCCATTTGTTTTTCTTCCCTGAATCAGATTTTTGTTGTTTTGTTCATAACACCCTAGGTCTGCAATTGTACAACATGCCAACCCTGCTTTGAGTTCTTCTGTTCAACAGGCTTTGGGATCTAGCTGAGTTGTGCATGTTAGCACTTTGTTCTATTCTGAGGTGGATTGTATCCTTCTGTGAGACCACAATAAAACTTGTTTATCCAAAATCTTATTTGTAAGTATGTGTTCCTGTAGGTGTTCATGTATGTGCATGTGCTCATGTGTGGCTGCCAGAGGTCATCCTTGAGTGGCATTCTTCAGATGCCTTTGTGTTTCAAGACAGACTTTGACTGGGGCCATCAGCTTGCCAGTTAGGCTCTGCTGGCTGGCCATGGCAGCACAGGGGTCTCTTGCCTCTGCTTTGATGAAGCCCATACAGTACATTAATTTCTTTCTGTTGTAACTAGCATTCTTGGCAATGACATTTTCATTCCATAAAACCATTGACCATGCTAAAGTTTCAAAGGTCTTCATTTTTCCTTGGGTGCTTTTAGAGCACTTATGTTTGGGTTCATAGTTCATCTTAATTAATATTTGAATACCAAATACAATTGGAAATTAACTTTCCTCACATCCCATTGTTCCGGTGTCATCCATGAAGAGTTTTCTTTTTAATTGTGTGGACAATCTTACTGTAGAATTACAATGTTGTGTGAGTCTATTTCTGAACTTACTAGTTATTGTTAAGGTTTACATCTTGGATTATTTCTGTAATGGTTTGCAGGGCCTTATGGCAATACCATACCAGAGCTTTTGTAGGGAGTCTTCAAACTAGCTACAGCAGCTTCTCCAATTTGGCTTCTTTTTCAATATTATTTTTAACTACTTATGCTTCTTTGCATTCAAATGTAAATTTGGGGATCTAACATGGCAGTTTCAATACAATTTTCTTTTGCATATTTTATCAGGATGCCATTTAATCCTTGTGGAGAGCCTTTTGGAATCTGACATTGGCCAAGGACAAGGAAATGGGCTGCTTGACAGGAATCTGACATTAGGGCATGACAAAGAGGTAAGTTCAGGTAGGGACCTGACATTGGCCAAGGACAAGGAAGTAAGATTCTGGTTTTAGGATAGAACAAAGAAGTAGGCTCAGATATCATCCTTAGAAACAGCTATCACCGGAGTGATCATGGGACTTTGTGTTTATTGTCTTGCTTGTTCCTTGACTATTGTCTTGCTTGACCCCCCATTATACTACTTGCCTTCAATACTTGCATGTAATTAAAATGGTATAAAAATGGATTGGGAAAATTAAATTTGCCTCCAGTCTCAGAATTGACTGGGGTCACACTGCAGCATTGTCTAATTGTCTCTTTCTTTTCAATCCTCTCTCCTGCACTGGAGAACCTGTAGACTGACTGAGCTGTCTTGATCAGGTGGCGCCCCAGCGGGATACAACAAAGGATACCACAGGAAGATGAAGCACTTGCAGAGGAAAATTTGGGCCAGTGGTAAGTAATCCCCATTAAAAAAATGGGGCAAGGGAATGGTAGAATGCTTTTTGTATATTGGCTTAAAAATATGTTAATGTCCAGAAGAGCAAAAATAAGTCAGAATCAGATTACCCAGTTTCTGATTTTTATAGGAGACATCTGTCCTTGGTTCCCTGAGGAGGGTACAATAAGTTTACAGATATGGGAGAGAGTAGGAGAAGGGATAAGAGGGTACTATACAAAACATGGTCCTGAAAAAAATTCCCATAGATGCAGTTAGCCTTTAGACCCTAGTTAGAGATAATTTAGATCCTAGACATGAAAGTATAAAATTAGTTAAGATATTGGAAGATGCAGATAGTGAAAGCAAGAAGAAAGATGAAATCATCCATTCCATCCACACATCCTATTTCCAAGATTTCAGACAAGGCAGGAAAGAGTGGGGAGCCTCTTGGTCCCGGAGACAAAATTAAATTGGAGAAAAAAGCTGCTAAGTACCGTAATGAGGACTGGCCTCCTTCTCGGGATTTTCTTAAGGTATTTTTTGAGAAGGAACAGGCAGAGATAGCCCAGAGACAGAAGAAGATGAAACAAAAAGAATTAGCTGGGCCTGTTGAAAGTTTTGAGCAAGTTCTTGGAGAACCAAAGAGTAGCGAAAGTTCAGATTCCAAGGAGGACGCACCAATAGTAGTGCCAAAAATGAAGATTTTTACCTCCACTGGTGACTTTAAAAGGTAACAGGAATGAGGGGAGACCTCTTATTGTAAATCCTAGTGTTACTCTTTTATCACCCTTTCAGGCAGGACTGAAACAGGCTGCAGAGCAAGGGGAAGATATACAAGGATATGCTTTGCAATGCCCTGTGTTTGAAGCACAGGATCAAAAAGGGAACACAGATATCACACTCCCATTCCTTTTAAACAACTCAAGGAATTAAAAACTGCCTGTGCTTAGTATGGGCCTACTGCTCCATTCACCATGGCTATGTTAGATGTCCTGTCTACTGAGGCTCTTCCACCTGCAGATTGGAAACAATTAGCCCATGCTTGCTTAGGGGGAAGAGATTATCTGCTATGGAAAACAGAATTTTTTGAAAGATGTCAGCAGGCAGCAGAGTTAAATGTTAGAGCTAACAATTCGGTTACCTATGAAATGTTAACAGGAGAAGGTCAATATCAGGATGTACAGAATGAGTTACGATGTAATCCTGGTACTTATGCTCAAATTGGTGCTGCTGCTCGTAGGGCCTGGAATACCTTGCCTAATAAAGGGGATTTGCCTCAAGATATTTCAAAAGTAAGGCAGGAACCCGATGAGCCTTTTCAGGAGTTTGTAGATAGGCTGATTAAAGCAGCTGGGAGAGTGTTTGGAGATGTTAATGTTGGAATGCTTTTAGGAAAACAATTGGCTTATGAGAATGCAAACACAGCCTGCCAGGCCACCATAAGACCTTATAAAAGGACTGGAACTATTACTGACTATATTAGATTGCTATACTAGATCCCGACATTGGTCCCTCTTATGTGCAGGGTGTGGCCATAGCTGCCATACTACAAGGAAAAACCATGCAACAGATTTTATCTCAACAGATGGGAAAAGGAAAGAGGAGGGTTAACAGGCCTCCTGGGAGTTGTTTTGGGTGTAGACAGACAGGGCATCTAGTAAGAAATTGCCCAAATGACACTAGGGAAAACAGTGAGAAAAAAAATCAGGAGTCTGTCCTAGATGCAACAGAGGGATGCATTTGGGGTAATGAATGCAGATCTAAGAGAGATGACCTAGGAAATCCTCTCCCTCAGGGAAACGGGAGAGGGGGCCAGCCCCAGGCCCCAAATCAATGTTAGGGGGCATGCAGTTCATTCCTCTGGCAAAACAATCCTTTTAGGATCTCTTCCGAGCCACCTCAGGCAGCACAGGACTGGACCTCAGTTCCTCCACCTATACAGTATTAACTCCAGAAATGGGGATAGAGGCTCTTCCTACTGGAATATGTGATCCGCTATTGCCAGGAACTGTAGGATTGTTACTGGGTAGAAGCAGTGCCACTACGGCGGGATTGATGATTGCCCCAGGACAGAGATGCAGATTATACTGAGGAAATTAAAATTATGACTTCTTCACCTACCCATATTTCTATCATTCCACCCGGACAGAGAATTGCTCAATTACTCCTTATACCATTGGTTATGACAGGAAATAAGGTTAAAACTAATGTTTGAGGGCCAAAAGGATTTGGTTCTTCAGATGCTTATTGGGTCCAAGCGATAAAAGCTGAAAGACCTGAAGAATCTTAAGAATAAATGGAAAAAAATTTAGAGGGCTGCTAGATATAGGAGCAGATGCATCTGTAATAACCTCTGTTCATTGGCCTGGATCTTGACCTAAATCAACTACCATTACTCAATTGCAAGGGATAGGGCAAAGTCAGAGTCCTGAGCAAAGCGGTGATCTCTTACATTGGGAGGACAGAGAAGGTCACCAAGGATATTTTTAACCTTACATTGTTTCAAATTTGCCTGTTAATTTGTGGGGGAGAGATATAATGAAGGGCATGGGAATCCTTTTATACAGTCCAAGTAATAAAGTTACACAACAAATGTTTGATTGTGATTATTTACCTAACCAAGGGTTAGGAAAGCAAAATCAGGAAAAATTAGAGCCCATTATAGTTTGCCCTAGAAAAGGAAAAACAGGCCTACGGTATTTTTAATGGAGACCATTGACAAGCCTGCATTCCATGCAGAAAAACATCACTTGGAAAAGTGATGTTCCTGTATGGGTTGATCAGTGGTCTCTTATTTCAGAAAAAATCCTGGCCACTCAACAGCTAGTGCAGGAGCAGTTGCAAGCTGGCCACATTAAACCTTCTGGTTACCCCTGGAACTCACCGATATTTGTCAATTAAGAAAAAATCAGGCAAGTGGAAATTATTGCAAAGGTTAATGAAACTATGGAACTTATGGGGGCATTATAACCTGGTCTACCTACCCCAGTTGCCATTCCAAAAAGTGTACATAAAATTATCATAGATTTAAAAGACTGTTTTTATACTACTCCTTTACATCCTGATGACTGCAAAAGGATTGTATTTAGTGTCTCTGTACTTTTAAAGAACCTATCAAGTGCTATCATTGGAAAGTTTTACTCCAAGGAATGGCTAATAGCCCTACTTTATGTCAAAAATTTGTTGCTACAAGCATATAAGAGGTTAGGACCTTGTATCCTTTTGTGTATATTGTTCATTATATAGATGATATTTTATTAGCTGATTCCTCTGAGGGAGTTTTACTAAAAGCCTTTGCTCTTATACAACAAGCTTTAAAATCTTGGGGATTAGTTGTTGCTCCTGAAAAAAATCACAGACAATATCCTTTTCAATATTTGGGACATCAGTTATATCCTAAACAAATTGTAGTACAGAAAATTCAAATAAGAAAAAGATAATTTACTTACTCTAAATGATTTTCAAAAGTTGTTAGGAGATATTAATTGACTGAGACCTCATCTAAGGCTTACTACAGGAGAACTTAAACCTCAGTTTGATACCCTCAAGGGGAATGCAAATCCTAATTCCTCTTGGCAACTAACTGATGAGGGAAGAATAGCTTTGCAGAAAGTAGAGGAAGCTATTAGCCAACAACAGATACATTATATAGACTATGATCAATTGTTGGCTGCTTGCATCATTGCTACAGCGCATGCCCCAACAGCAGTCCTTTGGCAAAAGGGACAATTAATGTAGATTCATCTTTCTTCGTCTCCAAAGAAAGTTGCTTTTTGTTTGTTTGTTTGTTTTTGGTTTTTGTTTTGTTTTGGTTTTGTGTGACCCTCCTCCAGCTGAGAGCTGGTTCTGTCAGAACCTGCCTTGCCACAAATAGCCATGCCTTTCTCTAAGCTCCTGCTAGTAGCCACGCCTCTCTCCAACCTCCTGCTAATAGCCATGCCTCTCTCCAAGTTCCTGTTACGCCAAAAGTCCTGCCTCCAGAGACTGAAGATGAAGCCGCTGATTGGGCCATGGGTTGCTGATGGACTGTGGGAGGGGTTTTTCTCTCTACCTACTTGCTTGTAACAAGGAGAGTTAAAAATGATGGTGGACTGAAAGCACACCGTGCCTCAGTCTCATTTTTTAAAACCCCTTCCTGCATTCCAGTTCCCTTAATTTTTCAGGCTCTGACTCCCATTCCAGAAGACCCATGTGTGTGGCTGCAGGCAGCTACAGTTTTGGTTTTGGGTTTTTCAAGACAGGGTTTCTCAATTGTAGTCCTGGCAATCCTGGAACTCACTCTGTAGACCAGGCTGGCCTCGAACTCACAAATCTACCTGCCTTTGCTTCCCAAGTGCTGGGATTAAAGGTGTGCACCACCACTGCCTGGCTCTCCAAAGAAAGTTTTAACACTTTATTATGAAGCTGTTGCTGTTTTAATACAGAATTGTAGGATAGAATCACGGAAATATTTTGGGAAAAGCCTGATGAAATATTTATTCCTTATTCCAAACAGCAATTAAATTGGTTATTGCAAAATACTGATATTTGGCCTATTGCATGTACAAATTTTTTAGGCAAAATTGATAACCATTATCCAAAAGACAAATTATTACAATTCGCCTCTATGCAAGCTTTTGTATTCCCTATAAATTCCCATAGGAAAATATGCTTACTATATTTACAGATGGCTCATCTAACGGGAAGGCAGCATATGTGATTGGATCAAATGTTTATTCTCTTGAGTTTTCCTTTGCTTCAGCACAAATAATTGAACTATGTGCTGTAGCTGCTGTTTTTGAAATGCTGAAAAATCAAGCTTTTAATTTGTATACTGATAGTCAATATATAGCTCATGGTTTACAACTACTTGAAACTGTTCCCTTTTTAGATACTGCTAATTCTCAAATTTTGCAATTATTTATGCAAATGCAACTCAATTTAAGAGAACAAACAGTTCCTTATTTTTAGGACATTAAGTGCTCATACTAGATTGCCTGGACCCCTTAGTGAGGGCAATGCCACAGCAGATTTGTACACCAGGAAGGTTATAGACCGTACACAGGAACAATTAGCCAAACAATCTCATTCTTTACATCATCAAAATAGTAATAGCTTGAGACAACAATTTGGTATTTCTAGAGAATGTATATGTCAAATTGTAAAGACTTGCCCTGAATGTCCTCAGTTTCTACCTGTTCCACATAATGTGTTAATTCCTGAGGACTTATACCTAATCAATTTTGGCAAATGGATGTTACTCATATTTCTGATTTTGGAAAATGAAAATATGTGACTATTGACACCTTTTCAGGCTTTCTAGTTGCAACTACTTTAAGAGAAGAAGCAACTAAAAATGCAATTAATCATTGTCTACATTGTTTTTCTATACTAGGGTGTTCCCAATTAGATTAAAACAGATAATGGAACTGGCTATTTCAGTCAAGCATTTGAGACTCTCTGTCAACAATTTAATATTACCCATACTACTGGGATTCCTTATAATCCTCAAGGACAAAGCATTATGGAATGGGCTCCTGGAACTTTAAAACAATATCTTCATAAAACTAAAAAAGGGGGAGTTATACCCTCGTACACCACAAAACTATTTAAATCATGCTCTTTTTATTTTAAAATTTTTAAATTTGGATGTTCATGGACGTTCAGCAGCTGAGCATTTTTGGCATCCTCACACTTCCACTACGCATGCTTCAGTGAAGTGGAAGGATCTTATGACAGGCCAATGGCATGGATCTGACCCTGTACTCATATGGGGATGAGGTCACATTTGTGTTTTTTCACAGGAAGAAAATGGGACTCGGTGGTTGCCAGAGAGGCTGGTACAACAAATCGAACAATCCCATGCTCCTGCGGAACAACCCCATGCTCCTGCTGATTCCCCTACTGATGATGATGATTCCTGCATATGGTGAAGTCCATTGGGCCTATGTTCCTGACCCGCCTCTGATACATTCAGCAGTGTGGTCCAGACAGGAGATTCTCATGACCAATAATAATACTCAACTTCTTGGACTCCCATGGACAGGGTAGTCAATTTGTAATAAGACTGTGAACTTTCAATGCATTGGGTAATGGAATCCCTGTTTGTTTTGTGAAGAATAGTACAAATGATGGGTGTATTTCAGTGTTTCCTCAAACTTGGAAGAAAAAGGTTTCACAAACTGTAACTCAAATCATAGAGATAGGCATGCCTAAACATTATAAGGGATTTGCCCCTGATCCTCACGAGCTATGACCTTGTGGATCTGTACACTCAGAGAATGTGGAACAGGTATTTAACAAAGTTATTAGTTGGAAAGAATGTTTTAATCAATCCCCAATGTGGTTTAATGTTTCCAAGAGAATGCGAATTATTGATTGGGCAGGGAATCAGTCAGACCTGTGGCAAAAGGAGATGTCTATAGATCTTTGGCAATCAGAAGCAGGCCATTTCCAATGGCATATCTGGAAGTTAGCTGCAGCTTTCTATGAAGTTACATTCGCTACAGACAAAATTGGGACAGGATCTGGATTTTGAACAAGGGTTAGTGCATGTGTTAAAGCTCCCAATCTTTTATTAATTGGTTATGTCAAAATTACTTATGTTTCTTCTACAGTATTTAATGTAAGTTGTATTGATTTTACACTTTCTAATTGTATTAGTGTGTTGAAACCTGGCATGTCTGTTATGGTGGTTTATCAACCACCTTTTGTTTTATTGCCTGTGAATATTACAGGACCTTGGTATTCTGAAAAAAGCTTGCAGGTACTAGAAGAAGTGAGTCACGCTTTAAGTAGAAGCAAGAGGGTAGTGGGCTTGGTTGTAGCTGGTATAGCAGCTTTAATTACATTAGTAGCTAGCACCACTGCCTCTGCAATTGCTTTGACAGAAGAAGACAGCTAGTTTTGTTAATAATTTAGCAAAAGATGTTACTAATGTTCTGAGTATTCAAGAGGATTTAGATAGGCATCTGGAATGGTGGATTGACACTCTTTATGATACTATTCAAATTATTGGAGAGGTGGTTCAGAGACTAAAAGTAAGGTGCCATCTTGAGGGCCATGCCAAATACTAATGAATTTGTGTTACTTCTAAAGTTTACAATGACAGTCACTATAGTTGGGAAAAAGTTCAAAGACATTTGTACGGTATTTGGCATAATTACAACACTTCTCTGGATACTGAGATTATGAATTTAAAGAATGCTGGCCTGCTGAGCTTTGATGCTGCTGATATTGCTGAAAAAAATTATCCATGGCCTGAGGTCAGGATTTCCATCTTGGTCAAGCTTCAGGCATGGCATATATGGCTTGATCATGCTAGCCCTTCTTGTCCTGGGAATACTTTTATTCCTGCTCATCATGTTAAAGCTTGCCTTTAACAACACCAACATTTTGGTGGCCAAAGTACATGGCTTAAAACTAAAAATGAACTCCCAGACAGAGTTATTAATTTAACAGGCTGGCAAGCCAGGGATGGGTAAGATTCTGCACAGAGCCTTACCAACCTAAGACAGAGGCATGTGCCGAAAGACCATGTTTGTTTATAATAAACACTAAAAGGCTGTGTTTGTTCTTATGACACAAACAAGCTGCTCATGTCTCGAAGACAGTAAGGAAGGCATTCTTGTCAGAACAACCTAAGATAGGCTTAGCCTTGTTTATGAATTAAAAGGGGGAAGATGTGAAAAGCCATTTGGGATGCTGCTTGGCAGGAATCTGACATTGGCCAAGGACAAGGAAATGGGCTGCTTGGCAGGAATCTGACATTAGGGCATGACAAAGAGGTAAGTTCAGGCAGGGACCTGACATTGGCCAAGGACAAGGAAGTAAGAATCTGGTTTTAGGGTAGAACAAAGAAGTAGGCTCAGATATCTTGATCATCCTTGGAAACTGCTATCATGGGACTTTGTGTTTATTGTCTTGGTTGTTCCTTGACTATTGTCTTGCCTGATCCCTCTACTCACCCTTAATACTTGCATGTAATTAACATGGTATAAAAGTGGATTGGGAAAATTAAATTTGCCTCCAGTCTCAGAATTGACTGGGGTCATGCTGTAGCATTGTCTAATCATCTCTTTCTTTTCAATCCTCTCTCCTGCACTGGAGAAACTGTAGAGTGACTGAGCTGGCTTGGTCAAATCCTGTAGGCAAATTTGGGAGAAACTAACATTCCTGAGTCTTCTATGAACATAGCATGCTTCTCTGCATCTATGGATCTTAAGTTTTTCTCACCAATATTTTTGACTGAATGTAGAGTCTTTTTTGGTCAAATTATGGTTCTGAATCTTGTATAAATGGGTTGCTTCTATTAATTTTATTTTTCAATGTTCTTCTGGTCCTGTATAAAAATTTACATAAAATTAAATTTTATATAAAGAGCTTTTAGCTTTTCTCCTTGATAGGTATTTTATTACATCTTGAGTTTGGTGAGTCTGAAGCCTAATATTTCTTCCACAATACCAGGGATAAAATATGATAATGGATTCCATTATATTTTCCCAAACATCAGCCACCTCTGCTTACAATATTTCAGGACCCACTACCAGGAAGACTAAGGAGAGAGAGTTTCTGTCTAGACTCTATGGAAATAGACATTAATTCCATTTGATAGAAGTTAATCTTGGAGTCAGAAAAGCCAAACCTCTTGTCCCAAATATTCATCACTAATAATGATGATTTTAAAACAATGGGATGATTTTATTTACAGCCTAAGTCTGTCACAAGAACATCATCTACTTTGTACCACACTTTCCTGCCCTGTTTATTTGGGCACAGGGAAGTGTTGAGACAGAATCTAGCTAGGTAACCCAGGTTAAGCTTTAACCAGCAATCCTTCTGCCTCTGCTTTCCTAAGATCATAGACAGACATTTCTTTTCTTTTTAATACTGGAATGAGCATGCATCCTCTACATCTGCTTGCAAGACTGAGACAACAGCAAGATAATATGTATCCCCACACCCAAGCATAGATTACCCTTTCTTCTACTTTCTATCAACTTCTTTTTATGCCTTTTCCTCAATCAAAATGTCACCTTGAATGTTTCTCTGGCTGCTCCTGAATGCCATAATTTGCCCTGTTGGCAAAAATGAAGCAGGTTTTTTTTCAGTGATCCATAAAGCTGTGTCTAGAGATAATAAGAAGAGTCAGCATTCAATGTGATGGATAGCTGTGTTGGTCTTCAGGGATGCTTAAGTAGGCATTCAAGACAAGGAAATGAAATATGAACATATGAAAACAACTCCAAGAATTAATGCAGGTGAATGTCCTGTCTGGGATGTACATAACCACTAGATAGATGGTGGGACTCCAAGTTCTACACAAAGATTTTAAATTTACTGAGAAGGGCACAGGGGAAGAAATGAAACCATTTTAGCTAAGACTAAAAGACTAACTCAGCCAATTTTTAAAAACACAGGAGCTAAGATCATATGAGAGCTTACCTGATTTAAATACATACCATTGAAAGACGTGATTCTCCCCCAGGATTCCTGGGGTTCTAATTTCCCTGGAAGCATTTGCACTTTCATCTCAGCCCTTTTAGGACATGTATCTTGGCTACACTGAACCAAGAATACAAATCAAGGCAACTCAGAAACCATACAAATGAAACTGCTCATGCCTGCAGTAGCTGTCTAAACTGTAGATCAGATTCTGTTTACTCTATAAAAGATTTTTTTTTGTTGTTGTTGGTTTCACAGAAAGAGCCCGTGTTAAACCTTCATTTCTAGTTCCTCCAATTCCAGAGACGTGAGATAAAATGAGATACTCTGTGACTGCACGGACACAATTATAACCACCATCCTACATGCATGCTGTGACAGAAATCATATGGGTTAGTGTACCAGAGGCTTAAGCCACAGCTTGTTCAAAACCTAACTTCCAGAAGAGTCTATTTACTCCACAGTTATGTCCAAAGTGAACAGGACAGAGGGTTGTTACTGCCTAGTCTGTTGACATAACAAATGTTGTCCCTGCCCTAGAATATATTCTTATACTGTATGCTAGCAAGTGATATTTTGTGCCTCAGTTACCTTGATACAAGTCCTCCAGTGCTCTCCATTTTTCTAAAAATGACAGCATTTTCTCTTTGCAGTTGAATAATTTCCCATTACACATACGGGGCAAATATATTTTGAATCCCCCATTTTTTAGACAGTAGATTGTAAAAAGCATGAAATGAAATTGCAAATTAGAGTTTTCAGTTTTATTATTGATAACTCACGTCTGATGCTTATAGGATATTCTTTATTGGAAAGGCATGTAAAAGAGCATTGGCATCTACCTAAAAGCTTTGGTGTAGTTTATGTGCTTTGCAAACTCCTTCATTTTGAGGCAAATAATAACTACATTCATTGACTTCTGGTTGAGAGATTATAAACTTCACTCCACTTCTTCCCTGAGGTCCCTAAAATACCTTACTTTTGGCAGATGGCTTGTTTCTATTTTAAGGTTAATTATCTCAGTGGAGGTTCCTCCAAAATGCTCCTGCCAGGTTCATAAGTCAGAGGACCAACCATGCCTCTTCTCCATGCAGTGTGCTTAGAGCAGAGGAGACCCTCAGTAAGTATACTTTTAAAGTAGATGAATAAATGGCTATTAGGTTAAAGTGAAAAAAAAAGCAGAGAAAAAATATTTTTCAGTGTGTCGCACATATAGACTTAAGTACAAAGATTCTCAAAAGACAGACCCACCAGCCCTCCATGATGCTGGCCACTATAACATAAAGGCCATCCGCTAGTAGAGGGGACCCCCATATACAGCATCAGTCCACAGGAAGACCCCACTGACCATTTGGGAATGTCTGAAGAATCTCCAAGGAGATTGGGTCATTTCTACCATAGAAGGAAATAAAACCCCTCGGGAAGAGAAAGGAGAAGCCCCATAAACCTCACACAACCTCTCAGCCGCCCAGGGAGCAAAGCCAAGGCGTGGTTCTCAAAATGCCACCCTGAGAGAAAGATTCTGGAGTGTGGCATCTGTGTCCCGAAGCAGGTGACACACCCTGTTTCTGATCACAGCTGTCCATGCTGCTCTTGGATGGCAAGGACCAGGAAGAGGCCAACTGGGCACAAAGTTAGGGAGCTTTGGCTAAGGTCATGCCAATGAAGTTGTCAGCTGGACTCAACTCGCTGAACAAACTGACCTTCGCTGGAATGGACCCATTTTAACCTGCGTTAGCTGGTGGCTCTGTGTTCCCACTTTCTCCAGCATACCAGAACAGCGTAGCTTGCAGCAGTTCACACTCACTGACCTTGCGTTAACATTCACTGGAAATACTGATTACAAAGTACCCAAAGCCCGGCATTGGGCTTTTCCCTTAATTGGCTGAAACCAGCTATGTTTTCTGAAGAGCATAAAGAGTGTTTTGTAGCACATTAGTCTACTCGTGTTTTGTTTTGTTTTGTTTTAATTTATATTCCAGAGTGCCATTTAATTGCATTCCTGAAAAGGGTGACTTTTCTGGGGACAGAAAAAAAATAGGACTTGCAGCTATTTTCCTAGTCACATTCAGTCTCTGGTGCCAAGAATGTCCAGGTGATGTTCAAGAGAACGAGTCTCCCCTGAAGTTCTCTTGGGTTACCTACATTGACTTTTAAGCTCATTGAGCGAAAGCAAATTCTATTGCACCCTTGATCCCTAAACATCCAAGCAGACTTCGATGACTTGGTTTAACTCGGCACCAAGTAATTCACCTGCACAAAACTGGTAAGCCTATGCGCCCACAGAGGAGCTAGCATCCATAGCTGGTGGGTTTTCTCGTGGCCCTGTGGAAAAAAAAAAACTTTGAAGTGATTGTACCTGTGCTAAAATTTTCTTTTATAAAGCCTTTACATCATTTCTCCATCTTGAATCTGCAAAGAAATCATATCTTAAATGAATGGTTCTTAACCTGTGGGTTGAAACCCCTTCAGAGGATGAAGGACGCTTTCACAGGGGTTGCCCAAGACCATCAGAAAGCACAGATATTTACATTATGGTTCATAACAACAGGAAAATTACAGTTTATGAGGTAGTAGCGAAAGTTATTTTATGGTTGAGGGTCACCACAACATGAGAAACAGTATTAAAAGGTCACCACTGTCTTAGGGAGGTTGAGAACCGCTGAGTTTAAGGGTTAGTTCAGGCCCATTCATAGAAGAAATCACTTCGATATTTATTAGTTACAGCTGTGTTTCAATTCTCTTAAATCCATTGTATATATTCAAATGTGTCTATAGGGATGTGCAGGTTTTCTGAACCCAAGACCACAGTCCTAGTGGTTTTTATAGAAAAGGCAGTGTACTGGCTGGTTTTGTGTGTTAACTTGATGCAAGCTGGAGTTATCCCAGAGAAAGGAGCCTCCCTTGAGGAAATGCCTCCATGAGATCCAGCTGTAAGGCATTTTCTCAGTTACCCCTTGTGGATGGTACCCTCTCTGGGCTGGTAGTCTTGGGTTCTATAAGAAAGCAAGCTGAGCAAGCCAGGGGAAGCAAGCCAGTAAGGAACATCCCTCCATGGCCTCTGCATCAGCTCCTGCTTCCTGATCTGCTTGAGTTCCAGTCCTGACTTCCTTTGGTGATGAACAGCAATGGTAAGATGTAAGCTGAACAAACCCTTTCCTCCCCAACTTGCTTCTTTGTGGGTTTGTGTAGCAGAGGTTTTCCACAGAGATCTCTGGCCCGGCCTGGTTCCAGAGTTCCGGCGAAGGGAAGCAAGCACGGGCAGGAAGTCACTGCTGCTGCTTCTGCAGCTCCATTGGCTTCACCTCTGTCTCTGCCATGCCCTCCAGGTTAACTCGATTACTCCGAACCACCCTGCACCAAGTTGGCTGGGCCAACGAAAGGCCAACTAGCCAGTGAGGAGAGCGGTGGAGCTTCCGGCAGGCAGCGTTTGCAGGAGAGCAGACCTCTTCCCAAGTGTCGCAGCTCTTAGAACAGAAGGCTCAGGTGACAGGGTAGTTCTCGCACACGTTTAATTCCCTGGATAGGATTTATATACAGTTTTGGGGGTGATTCAGGGTTCGACAGCAGGGTTCTCATTGGTTTGGACTGAGAGCTCGGGGAAACCTTGTTTGCATGTGGGAAGGCTTGGTGCTGCTTCTATGTGATGGATATCACACACCTCTCTTTTTCGGGGTGGGATGAGGGGGAGCTGTGGCAGCTGTAACTGCAACAGGAGCCAGGGGCCCAGGAGGCGTGGTGGAACACCTTCTGTCCCACGCAGGCAGAAATTACCACCCACCAGGTTTCCAGGGTTCTAGACCTTTGCTCGACCGGGACCAGGTTGTTTGCACAGCCCACCGCCCCACACTTCTTGCTCACGATGTTTGTGCAGGAATAGAGACCCTGACTAAGACAGGCAGTGACATCCCAGGAATGGGAGCTTTGAACCAAAGTTTAAGGAAATGTAGCTTGAATCATGTCTCAGTGTGTAGTGTGTAGCATGGGGGAGGCTTCATGACAAGGCATGCGCGCGCGCACACACACACACACACACAGAGAGAGAGGGGGGGGAGGGAGAGGGAGAGAGAGAGAACCGAGGCTCTCAACATCTCCATGCACTGTGTTTTTTCCGTGCACAGCATCAGCATCAGCTGTGCCCAGGAACAGCTGTAACCCCACACACCGAGAGCACATCTGATGCTCGCGACTGGATTGGCATCTTTAGAAGGTCCAGTGGAGCAGTCAAGTCTGGGGACTTAGAGAAGAAGCTTTTCACTTCTCTCTCCATGTCCTTAAAATAGGCAGAGGTGACCAGTTCACCCAGGTGACCATTTTTCTCCATAACACAGATCTCCTGGGTGAACCAGGAACCTCCTTATGGCGTGGGCACCAACTCATAAAGAATAACTCCTGTCATCAGTTCACCTCAGAGACAACGGAGATACCCAGAGAGGTGTGTTTCCCCCCTTTTCTTAAATCATAAATGTATGACATTTCAAATGTAAATAGTCTGACCAATTGTATAGTTACAAGAACTATTGTTAATTTAAGAACACTGTGTTTAAATTTATTTCACTCAGATTTGATATTGTCTGCCTTCACATCATATATAAGTTAGAAGTACTTATAGACTTAACATTTCAAAGTGAAATGCAACTATAAAAGGTACAGAGACCTTAAAGAATACATATGCGAAGAGGAAGCCTTTCCAGGCATAGTAAAGACCAAAACTATTAGAATGTTTTCTGATTTGATGACACAGGAAGCAAAACTCTAGAAATGATACTAGAAGATAAAATAAGGTAAGAATAAGCTCCCCCCCCCAGTGAGTAACTGATATTCTTAATAATTAAAAGTCCTTATAACTTACAGATGCAAATGTCTTCATCAACCAGAAAATGTGTGGAATTCAAGCTATCCACAAAACAAAACAACAAAACAAAAACAAACAAAACCCAACGTAAGCAAAGAAAACACAAGCTTAAGTTGGAATTTAAAAAGGATTATTTGGCCACGCGTTGAGAAGGCAGTTTATGTGGGTAATGCCTAGTGTTTTCAATGGTGTGTGGAAAACAAACACTCTAAACAATGTGAGCCTGATATCCAAGGTGAGGGCAGTTTGGAAATACACATCACAGTGGTGGGAGGCCATTTGTCTCAATGCTTCTGATGGCTAACATCAGAGAACAGTTAGACACATTGGCAAAGAGGTATGAATTAGGACACTTGCTCCAGCATATTATGCAGTATAGCAGCAGTAAGGGACAACTCTATTTTGCCTAAGAATGTGTGGTTAACTGCTTTCTGATTGGATTCTTGGCCTACAACACAGAGGACTAGTACCATTGATAAGAGCCTAGGATTCGGGAGCTCACAGACCCCAGGGGCGAACCTACCACTGTTACTCTGAGATGAACATCATATCAAACTGCCTCTAAGTTCTATTTCTCTACCCTTAGGTTACCTGCACTCAGGTTCATCAGAGACCTCTGAGTGGTGATTAATGCAGAACCCCACAGCGGATCAAAGTATAAAGAATGAGCGTTCAGTGGATTACTCAGCTACAAATGGAACGTCTATGTTTCGTTCCCTGTTAAGGTTCAAAAACTATCTCCAAAGAAGGTGTGGAGAGATTGTGAGGGTTTTGGAGGATGGAGACAAACTTGCCTGGGGGATATGACAGAAACTCATAGCAGCCATGGTTAACAGTGTTCGAACACAGAGGAGAGAAGAGTTCATGAGCTGTATCCCAAACTAAGGGACTCCAGTTGGACTATGGTGAGAGTCAGTTTTCAAGGATGTGACCCCTGGTAGGTCCACCACACTTCAGTCGATGGACTCATGTCCAGGAGTATGTGGGCAGCACAAATTGGAATCAATGGATTATAGAAAGAAAAAAAATAGTAGGAAAGAAGTTGGGAGAACAGGAAGTGAAGGCGGACCTGGAGGAGTTAATGGGAAAAGAGGTATGATCAAAATAAGTTGTATGAAATTCTCAACAATTAATAAAACTATCTTTAAAAAGTGGTTCATCTTTATTAGAAAAAAAATTTATATAAATAAAAGCTTATATTTATTTAAAATAATAACGCTAGGCTAGCGATTGATATGGGACACAACTCATGATATGTTGCTAGGTTTTAAAAGATGGTTCTAGAAGTGGAATAAGATGAACTATATAGTCTTGTGGTAATGTCTTCCCACAGGCACAGGTGAAGCAAATACTCACAAACCAAGCTACCTTCACAAGACCTAAGTACATCAGATAAGAGACAGTAGTGCCTGCCTTTAGTAAAACAAATTGAAATAAAGGCTTATTGAAACAATACAGGAGGCAATGTGTCCTTATGCTTGCTGTGCAAGTACTAAGACCTGAGTTCAAGTCCAGATCCCACATAAACCACCCCGGCATTGTGTGCATGGTGGAGGGGAGTAGATCCTGCTAGCCAGTCTATCCTACGTGGTGAGCACCAAGCCAACGAAAGAGCCTGTCTCAAAAGCCAAGATGCATGGCTCGTGAGGAGTGACACCTGGCATCGAGAAGTATGGGAGAGCTTTCAGAGTTTAAAGCAGCTGTTTTAAGGAAAGATAACAAATTTTCTACCAGCCCCGATTGACTAGAATTGTTAAAGGAATTTTTCAAAGCAAAAGAAACATTAGTGGATGAAAGACAACATGAGGCAGTCTGAAATACTGGTTCTCAGCCTGTGGATCAAGACTTCTTTGAGGTCAAAAGACACCCCCCGCCACAGAGGTCGCCTAAGACCATCAGAAAACACAGATATATACATTAGGACTCACAACAGTAGCAAAATTACAGCTGTGAAGTAGCAATGAAAATCATTTTGTGGTTAAGAGGTCACTGTAGCATGAAGAACTGTACTAAAGGGTTCCAGCCTTAGGAAGGCTGAGAACCACTGCTCTAAAATTCACTGTTAAGAGTAACTACATGGCCTGGTGGTGGTGGCGCATGCCTATAATAATCCCAGCAATTGGGAGGCAGAGGCAAGCCTGGTCTACAGAGTGAGTTCCAGGACAGCCAGGGCTACATAGAGAAACCCTGTCTCAGACAAAAAAAAAAAAAAAAAAAAAAAAAAGAAGTAACTACATGAGTAAAACAAACACTGGCTGTTCGAGGACTGTAACCATTCATGTCTTGGGTATAAAAGCTAAAAGCAATTACAAACCACAAGCAGTGTAAGATATTAAGCAGTAAGAAATACCAAAAATTCAAAATGAAGGGGAAATGATGCAGGTGTCAAGTTCTCCAGACGCACCAGAAGAGGGCGTCAAGTCCCATTACAAATGGTTGTGAGCCACCATGTGGTTGCTGGGAACTGAACTCAGGACCTCTGGAAGAGCAGCCAGTGCTCTTAATCGCTGAGCCATCTCTCCAGCCCTGATGGCAAGTCCTCTGTCTTCTAACCCTGTTGTTTCTTTGTCTTTGGCTCCAAAATCATGTCTAGTCCCTGTCATTCTATGTCATCCCATGGGGAGACAGGTGGGTGAAGGAATGATGCTCTAGTTAGATGGGGCATGACGTTCTGAGGTGCTACAGTACAGAGGGACAAAGAGGGACAAAGGTAGATGGTGTCAACAAACTTCACATTTCCAAAAGCTGGACAGATGTGGAAAGTTTTCATCGTAATGAAATAAGTGTTTAATGAGGTGAATGGCTCAATTTATTTAAGCACTTCTCAGTGTTTAGAAACATTGCACAGTATACCATTAATACGTACAACTTAATACTTTTAAGTGTTAACATTAAATTTAAAAATATTTATGATATCAAAAAAAGTTTCAGAAATAATGTGCATAGTTTCTTCTCATTTGTGAAACACATTTAAACTAAAAATCTGAAAAACAATATGCTATGTACAATGCTGCTTCTTTTTGAGACACTATCTCTCCATGAAGCTCATAGGAGCTGGCTTTGAACTTACTATGTAGTCCACGATGGTCTAAAAGTCATCAGGTTCCTACCTCTGCCTTTCAAGTAGTGAATTACAGTCACACATCCAGCCAATATACTGACTTTTCCCAGTTATTATCTTTATACATTTTTATTAGATGTTTTCTTTATTTACAATATCTCCTTTCCCATCTTTACACATTTTTATATTTGCTTATTCTGTATGTGTGTGAGAGTGTTTCGCCTGCACGTATGTACCACATGTGTACCTGGTACCTGAGGATGTCAGAAGAGGGTGTCAAGATTCCCTGAAAGTGGAGATGTGGATGGCTGTGAGTCACCATATGTATCCTGGGGATTGAACGTGGTTCTTCTGCAACAGCAGTCAGTGCTCTGAAGCACAAAGCCATCTGTTCAGTTCCAACAGCTATTATCCTTGAGGGCAAATAGAACGAATATGATCTTTCATTTTATTTTTGACTATAATAGGTCCATGTTTAAGCTGCTTGAAAAATACATTCCTGGGGGCTGGAGAGATGGTTCAACGGTTAAGAGCACTGACTGCTCTTCAAGAGGTCCTGAGTTCAATTCTCAGCAACCACATGGTGGCTCACAGCCATCTGCAATTGTGATCTGACACCCTTTTCTGGTGTGTCTGAAGACAACTACAGTGTACTCATATATAATAAATAAATAAATAAATAAATAAATAAATAAATAAATAAATCTTTAAAAAAATAAAAGAAAGAAAAATACATTCCTTTTATGACAACCAAACATAGAAAACCTGTTTCCATTTTAGAACAGTACTTGTCCTCTGTGATGCTCTGGTCCGTGCAGCGACAGCTGCTGCAAAAACAAGGAGATTCTGCCACCAGCCTCCTGTGCGGCCCCAAGCTCAATAGCTGATAAAACGCTGACAAATTTTTATAGACTTAAATCGATCAATTGGGTTTTTTTAGCTCCTTTTCTGTGTCCAACAGTGAATTAATCTATAAAACACATGACTCTCAAGATTTCTGTTATGAAGCAAAAATAGTTCAAGAGATTTGCTTTAAATGAGTGCAGTGTTACCTTTTCATGTATTCCACAGTAGTCATAAGTAAATAAAGTGAATGAATGAATGAATGAATGAGCCAAGGGATACAATGTATCCTATAGTCAGACAGGTTTCTTGTGGTGGGAAATAGCTGCTCATTTTGATCTTTTATTATCCATTGTAAAGATTTGTTTCTTGCAAGTGAGTTAAAGGATAACAATTGGATGAAACATATTAGTGAGTATGGGAACCACATGCCTATATTTTCCATAAGAGTTTCTGTACTCATCACCATAACACTTGTTTGACAATCAGACCTAGTTTCAGCAAACTGACAGATGTGGTCAGTCCTAGAGGTATGGCCTCTAAATCCCGTCCACAGTTAATATACTTAGCCAGAGGTCAAGAAGTCTATGTGAACCCCCAAGAGCACGGTAAAAGAAAAGTTTAGAAGGAGTAGACTGTCCAGGGCATGCAAGAATGCACACACATGCACATTTAAAGGAGCCAGGAAACTGGGGCACACCCTTGAAAAAAATCGTGGGTGTCCAATTTTGCAAATGTGCAAATTGCTGGGGGTGGGAGTAAGATATCGCTGAGAGTAAAGGGGTGTGGTGATCGCAAGGGCTGTGTGGGAAGGAGGAAGGGGTAGGCAGGAAAGGGCATCCAGCCAGCGTTCCATTTGTATTTCCCAGAGTTAAGGCAGCTACTCCATCAGTGCAGAGGAAAGAGAAACAGCTGCTGTTTGAACACTGGCTGGTAAACGCCATAGATCGTGTTTAAACAAATACCAAAAATGCCAGCCCCGCACAGTCATCTTCTAATAGTGCATGTGCTGCTCTGTGTCCTCCCTAAAAAGGCACTTCAGTTGCGTCTGTATCCATGTGCAACTTCCAAGCCTTCACTACCACTTTAGCATCTGTCTGTCTTTAAGCAGCATAGGAACCAGGTCAGTTATGTTCACAGAGCTGCTATGTTTCTTGCAGCATTTGTTGAACATACATACATACATGCATGCATACATGCATGCATACATACATACATGATACAGAGAATCCAAACCCCAGTCCAATCCACAAGGCTCTTCCTTACTTTTCTCCTCTCACATCTGTGTATTTCTCTACCCCAGGAAAACCCTGGCTCTGAAATACCAACACATCGACTCATTTGTTTTAGCTTCAGGATCATGGCACCAGTCAACAAACCTCCCAAGGACGTTCAAGATGCATTCTTTTGGTTACCTCAAATCAGGGGCGGAGGATAGAGAATTTGGATTCTCTCAGTTTGTTTGTTTGTTTGTTTGTTTTCCTTTAAGTTATACTCAAAATATACTTGAGGAAGCTTCTAGAGAGAGAGTAGACATACTCATCCCCAGCTTTCTAAACTGGGGAGATAGAAATCCCTTTATAATTTTAGTTTAATTAAAAGCACTGACCTTCAAATATGAAACAAATACAGAGATATAGAAAGAAGACATAACAACCTCAGACTTTGAGACCTGAGAAGAGCTCACTGCTGAGTTCCCATTGCCTCATTTGTTGTTGTTGTTGCTGCTGCTGCTGCTGTTGCTGCTGCTGCTGCTGATGTTGGGTTTTGGGCCTCAGGTGTTCCAACACTGAACTCAACCAGCCAATCCAGCAATAGCTACACAACAGATGACAACGATGACTGCCATTATGCCTTCTAGCCCAACAGGGCTGGAGAAAAACATTATTCGACAATAACCACTCTATTTCAATCAGATACCACAAGGAAGAGGGTGTCAACAGACCCACACCTACACAAACCAAGAAAGAAGCCAAGGCGTTGACCTCTGCGGGGTTGTGCCACGCCACCCTAATCCCTCCTTAAGAGCAACTTCATGTGGAATCTCAATTAGCACAAAATAAAAAGCAAAAACAAAGGCCAGGGACATAGCTCAGTGGGTAAACCACTCTCTGTACAAGGGTGAGGACTGTAGTCTGGGTCCCCAGCACACATGTCAAAGGTGATGGAAGGATGGCCTACCCATAATCTCAACATTTGGGACATGGATATAGGGTACCCCTGGGGCAAGCTGGCTAGCTACCTGGTAGAATTGGCAACCTCTGGGTTCAGCCTTGGTGAATAAAATGGGGGCTGTCAAGGAAGGCATGCATTGGCAGTCTCTGCCAACCCCATAGCCATAAGCTTCTGAGGGGGAAAGGCAAGGACAGATTCTCAGAGGCATAGCTGCCTTTGCCACACTCCTGACCATGCCCTCATGAAGCTCACTGTTCCTAAGACACAGTGTTCCTTGTCGGTAACCTGTTTTTCTGCTTTCTCTTGTACCTTCCCATGACTCCTTTTATAAGCGCACATAGACCCATCCGACCACATTTTATTATTTCCCTGTCTCTACTCAGAAGCCGTGCTCCTTTAGAGAGCTACGTTGGTGACGGAAATATGCCTTTTCAGTATATTTTCATTTAGCGATACAGCCAACAAGCCTCCGTGTATCATCAGCTCACGGGCATCTTCTTTCAGCTTTAGAGTGGCAGAGGGTTCGTTCCATTATGTCAATGTTCCAGATTTTATTTTCAACTACTTTTCAATACTTGGGATTTAGGTAACATACTCATTTTTCTCAATAACAAATGATACTGGAAAGTATTCATTTCCTGTATTTTATTTTGCTCAAGGCAGAGCTTGAGAATAAATTTCGAGAAGTTCAATTGCTACGTGCATATGAAGTCTCAGTTGGCAATCCCAGGTTCTCCACCATAATGGTGCACTTTGCATTCGTCCCTGCAGGGCATAAGAGAATATAGCTATATCTCAACAATAGAATAAATTGTAAAGATTATGAACTGTTGCCAAGCACACAGAAGGGAAATAGTATCCCAGATTCATTTTCTCGGTACAGTACATTTCTCTTACTGCAAGTTAAACTCAAAATATATTAATGCCTTTAGACGCATCTGCAAACTACCTGTGTTCCGCCCTCCCCTACCAACAGAAGTTTCTTTCTCTTTCTTTCTTTCTTTCTTTTTTTTTTTTTTTTTTTT